>NW_006408549.1:12705664-12735165 GCF_000296735.1 Chrysochloris asiatica | reverse complement strand
CTAGGATTTTGTTGAGAATTTTTATTTGTATATTCATGAGGGATATTGGTCTGTAATTTTCTTTTTTAGTTATTTCCTTCCCTGGTTTTGGTATGAGGGTTATGGTTGCTTCATAAAATATATTAGGAAGTTTTCCATCCTCCTCTATATTGTGGAATAATTTGAATAGAATTGGTGACAACTATTCCCTGAATGTCTAGAAGAACTCATCAGTGAAGCCATGTGGACCTGGACTTCTTTTGGTTGGCAGTTTTTTGGATGACCTTATCAATTTCTTCTGTTGTTATGTGTCTGTTCAAGTCTTCTATTTCACTCTGTGTGTGTTTAGGTCGTTTGTGTTTTTCTAAAATATATCCATCTCTTCTAAGTTTTCAAATTTTTTGGAGTACCACTCTTCATAATATTCTGTTATTATCATTTGTTTTCCTTTGGTTCCATTGTGACAGCACCCATGTGGTTTGTAATGCATGTAATTTGTGTCTTTTCACTCTTTTGTTAGGTTTGCCAATGGTTTGTCAATTTTATTAATCCTTTCAAAGAACCAGCTTCTTATCCTGTTGATTCTTTGTATAGTTTTTCTGTTTTCTATCTCATTTATTTCTGCTCTGATCTTTATTATTTCTTTTATCTTGGTGATTGTAGGTTCCCTCTGTTGGTCTGTTTCTAGTTGCTGGAGATGCTGTGTTAATTTTGATTCTTTTTTTGGATGTATGCATTTAGCGCAATAAATTGTCCTCTCTGCAGCACTTTTGCCGTGTCCCAAAGATTTTGGTATGTTGTGTGTTCATTCTCGTTTGTTTCAAGGAACTTTCTGTATTCACGTTTAATTTCTTCTATTATCCAGTCGCTCTTCAGCAATGTGTTGTTCAGTCTCCATGTATTAAAATTTATTTCCTTGGTATCCTTATTGTTGATTTCTAATTTTATGGCATTGTGGTCTGAAAAAATGCTTTGTAATATTTTGATGTTTGCAAATTTATGGAGGCTTGTTTTGTGACCTAAGACATGGTCAATTCTGGAGAATGTTCCATGTGCACTGGAAGAATGTATATGGTGCTGTTGTTTGGTTGAATGCTCTGTACACATTTATGAGGTCAAGGTGGTTGATTGTGCTGTTTAGTTTCTCGGTAGCTTTGTCGAGTTTCATTCTGATCGTTCTATCCCTTTATGAATGTGGCATATTAAAATCCCCTACTATAATTGTAGATTTATCTATTTATTTCTTCAATTCTAGTAGGGTTTGCTTTATATATCTTGGCGCTCTTTCATTTGGAGTGTAGATGTTAATTATGGTTATGTCATCTTGCTCAATGACCCTTTAATTATGAGATAGTGTCCTTCTTTATCTCTTGTGGTGGTTTTGCCTTAAAGTTTATTTTATCAGAGATTAGTGTTGCCACTCCTGCTTGTTTTTTATTGCTGTTAGTTTGGTATATATTTTTTCAACCTTTAACTTTTAGTCTGTTTTTGTCTTTGTGTGTAAGGTGTGTCTCTTGTAGGCAGCATACTGAAGGGTCTTGTTTTCTTATCAATTCAGCCGCTCTGTGTCTCTTCACTGGTGCATTTAATCCATTGATATTCAGTGTAATAATTGATAGGTAAGGATTATCTTCTGTCATTATGTTGATTTTTTTGTGGTGCTCTTTGTTCCTTTGTTCTGCATGCCTTTTTGTGCTGCGTTCATGTTTTTTATGCTTTTTTGCTATTTTTTGTTGGATTCTTCTTTGTTTAATGTTTCCTTGTTCAGCTTGGATCTTCATTTTCAAGGTAAGTTTTGGAGTTGCCTTACAATCTGTTAAGTTTTCCCTGTATTTAAGATAGTCTATTGTAACCTGCCATCTACTCGACCTCTTCACCACCTGGACCTCTGTTTCTATATTTTTCCCTTCTTTGACATTGTTAATATTTTGATCTTTGGTTAGCCTCACAGGTCCTCTGAATTCACTGCTGTAATATTGTTCCATTCTGAACTCTGCTATCCATCGACTGAGTTCCAGGTGGTGTTGCCACATCTCTTAATCTCTGGTTGTTGTCTGTTCTTGCTGGTTTTCATTTTGAAGAACTCTCTTTAGGATGCTTTGAATTGCTGGATTGGCTTTATCAAAGTATCTTAGCTTTTGTTTATCCTGGAATGTTTGGATTGCACCATCATATTTGATTGACAATTTTGCTGGTTAGCCGATTCTTGGTTGGCAGTTTTTTTTTTTTTTGTTTGTTTGTTTTTTTAGCGTTTTATATATGTCTCCCCATTGCCTTCTTGCCTGCATGGTTTCTGATGAGAAGTCAGAGCTTAATCTGATTTGCTTGCCCTTGTAGGTAATACATCTCTTTTTCCTGGCTGCTTTTAGGATTCTTTCCTTATCTTTGATTTTGCATAGCTTGATTATGATATGTCTTGGTGATTTTCTTTTGGGGTCTATCCTTCCTGGGGTTCTTTTAGCTTCTTAAATGTTTATCTTCTTGTCCTTCAAGATGTTAGGAAAATTTTCTTCCAGAAGCTCTTCAAGTATCTCTTCTGTGGACTTCTGTGATTCTTCCTGTTCTGGAATGCCAATATTTTTAAGTCATTCCTCTTCATGTTATCCAGCATGAATCTTAGACTCTCTTTAGATTTTTAAATCCTTTTTTCTGCTTGCTCTTCTAGCTTAGAAGTATTGAGAGATTTGTCTTGTAGCTTGCTAGTTCTGGCTTCCATCTCTTCCATTCTGCTCCTTTGCCCATTCAGTGTATTGTCCATTTCTCATATTTTATTATTAATCATCTGGACTTCTTTTTGCAGGTTTTGGATTGTTTCCAATGCTGTATCTATCTTGTTTGATTGCTCCTGTAGCACTTTCATGACTTCTCCCTTATTTTCCTCCAACCATTTTCAGAGCATTTGAATTTGTTTCCATTATTATTCTTCTGAATTCCTTCTCAGGCAGATCCAGAGCCTGCTCCTCTACTGGAAAGTCTGTGTCTGCTTCCAGCTCATTTGTCTCAGTTACTTTTTACTGTTTTGGGACATTTGTTGAGATCTTTAATTGTGTTTTCTTGGACATATTCAACAGTTATATGAGTTTTTAATGCTTAAATAGATGTATGTTGCTTTGTTGTTAAGCTTACTAAGTGTGTCCTGGTGAATATGGTCTGGAGATAGGCTTCCTTTTCACTTGTAATGCCTAGCAGC
Organism: Chrysochloris asiatica; assembly: GCF_000296735.1. NCBI lineage: Eukaryota > Metazoa > Chordata > Mammalia > Afrosoricida > Chrysochloridae > Chrysochloris > Chrysochloris asiatica. The sequence goes on along the minus strand of NW_006408549.1, from coordinate 12,731,996 downwards.
TGGTTTTGGCTCTTGTCCAGATGGTGAAGTACTGTAAGGTATGCTTGTAGCTTGGCTATATGGGCACACTTGCTGTCTCTTCTTGTGTAAGTTAGGGGGAGAAAGGTCCAACCCTTGGGAGCTGAGTGAGGCCAGAAGGACCAAAGACAGGAACAAGAGAAAAGCAGAGACTGAAACCACCAATCAAAAACAAAAATTAAAATTGTGATTGACACTGTCCACTGGTCTTTGCTTTGCAAAGGGTTCCACCCCTAGGTAAACTTTGGGGATGTTTCCCAGGGTCAAAACGTCATAAGAAGCAGCCTGAGGATGTCCTCTCTGTGCTGTTGGAAAACTATGAGTGCAATGCTAGACCCTTTTGAGGGTGTGCTCCTGCCCACCTGAGGCATCTTGGCTGTGCAGTGAAGGTGTGATCAGGGTGATTAGGAGAGATATGTGAAAAATGAAAATTGAAAGATGAAAAATTGGCCACACCTTTCCCTTCAGACGCACAGCTCTGCAGCTTCTAGTTCTGGGTAGCTGCTTCTGCTTGGCTGTGGGCCTGGCCTTCAGCCTGAGGGCTTCTGGCTGCTGACTGCTGCAGTTGGATCGGTTCAGAAATCACCGTATTTTGCTTCGACATGCAGATTTCTTCTCAGTGGGCGTGGGATACTGGTGCCCAGAACCTTAAACAAGATCCAAAACTCCTCAGTTTTTCTGCAGACTGCTGTTTTTCTCCTTTTTTTTTTTTTTGGCAGAGGAGTTTTTACTGTCTGTCTCTGCTTTCCCCGTCCTAAACTGGAACCCCATCTCTTTTAACCAGAAGTGTCTAAACAAGATGAAATATATTCAATGGGGACTCTATCTTCCAGCGCACAATCTTAAACTAAACTCCTTCTTGAAAACTTGTAAGCCAGTCACTTTGTGCCTTAATCACCCCCTCATTTTAGGTAGCCAGTGCCTAAGTTGCTCATCCCTATTTACCTTGTGTATACAGAGGGGATAGGATTGATACTTGATGTGAAGACTCCTTCCCTCTCAGTTGGTGTTTTGAGCTACTACATTCATAAATATGGGTCAAGTTCATCAAATGTAGTAATTTACCATTGTTTCCTTTATCAAAAAAGTTTTTTTTTTTCTTTTTCTCGTCCTCTAGTCGAGTTCTGATTATCAAGCTATCAAGGCTAGGCCAAATAGTACTCTCTGCAAGTTTGGGCATTCTTGTGCATCTCCCCTTACTTCATATCAGCTGGATGCTTCACTCTCAGCTCTAGCCCTCCATGGCTATATCCTTGTCCTTGGGCTCAGGAGTCCCCAGGTCTCAGCACACTTCTAACCAATCAACCCTTCCTCTTATGCTGTCATCTCCAGGTCAGTGGGAGTCTATGGAACATGGTTGAACTTAGCCCATTTCTTCATTGCTGCCTTTCCCCCTCTTCCACTCACCAGTAGACCAATGTTGTTGCCAACAAGCTTACATGCCTGCTCATGTGTTCCCTTTGAGTTTCAGTCTTGGATGTGGGTTTGTCCAGAAGGTACTTGATTACTTGCCTTGACAGCTTTCTGACGAACAGTCTTCTTGTTCTTGTAGTAACCAATCATACTGCCATTTTTCTTTGGGGTTTTTCCTGCTGATCTTTTTTGAAGATGTATCTTCTGGTGCTCCAGCTTTTCAGGCTGGTCTGCTTGTCCTTTCTAGTGGGAATGTCCCATCTCAGAAGGTTTTGGTTGGGGCTCAGGATTCCTTTACACTGCAAAGGTTCTATAAGAGACCTATTTCACTGGGCAAGTTCTAGAACCCCTTTTAGGTATTCCAAACAGCTAAGATGGGCTTACAAGCTTTCTGTAATCATGTTTCCCTACGTTCCTTTCTGTCTCACTCAAGTGTCTATTTTACAATAATAGGCATGGGAAACTAATATTCATGACAATCAAGCATGTTAGCATTATTTCTCCTCCTCAGACTATGCCTCTATCCCCGTACGACACAGCCCTGTTGTTCCAAGATTGAGCTTGTATCACTGTTTACCTCTGTGTCCCATTTAGCCCATGCAAACCTTTGACAGATATTTGTACATGGTTAAATTTGTTGCAAATACACCCATGATTGGGTAAAGCATGCTAGGTGCAAAATGATGTAAATTTCATAGACATTATCAAAAATCTTAGGCAATGAGTAGCTGGGCCTAAGAGTTCAGGATCATGGTCTTAGGGGACATCATGGTAAACTGGCATAACAGTCCACAAAGACAATGTTTTGTGTAACTATTGGTCTCTCCATGTTCAGAAGAGAGAAAAGTGATGAAAATTGTAGATGCTTGCAATCAACTTGTTCAGTGGACCTGGGGTACAGGTGAACATCAATCTCCAAAAGAACTAGATGGTGCCTGGCTCTGAAAAAGGATCACAGTAAAGGGTCTTGGATAAAGTAGGAGAAAATGTGGAACAAAACTCAAAATTATATAAGTAATACTTGGCTTACTGGTCATAAAGAGATTGGAGGAGCCAAAACTGTGGTCCTGGTTTCCTTTTTAGGTCTGAAACAGAACTCACTCTTGTTACCCAATTTTCAGCTAAGATAGGTATATGGGGGAAAAGCGTCCCTAGTAAGGGGTGCTCTCCATGGAATAGTCAATCATTCATAATCAAAAGGGCAACACTTACCTCAGGAAGAAGTTCAGATGGGAGAGAGGGTGGAATGGAAAGAAGCACCAGTGGAGGAAGTAAAAGAACTGTTGGTACATGGAAGGGATTGCAACCATTAATATGAACTGTAGTGTATGATTTGTTGAATGTAAAACTGTTGATCTGCTTTGTAAACCTTCATTCAAATCATGATAAAAAGTGTCAAAAAAAAAAAGAACCCCCTCCAAAGATAAATTTAATTTTGTTCACAGTTTTCTGTTGACTGAAAGGCATGAATATTTGAAATAACTGAGAAAATCTACAGAAAATAACTTGTCAGTTTTGGTGCTTAAAGCCTCAAAGCCTCAGTTGAATATTTCATACAACTAAAGTAAATGTTCCTGATATCACAGGATGCAATGGGGTTTCAATATTAATATTGTTACCTAACCTTCAGGAGCTCTGGTAGCGTAGTGGTTACGAATCAGGCTGCAGACCGCAAGGTCAGCAGTTCGAAACTGCCAGCTGTTCTGCAGGAGAAACATGAGGCTTTCTGCTCCTGTAAAGATTTACAGCCTCAGAAACCCTGTACAGGGTTGCTATGAGTTGGAACTGACTCCACGGCACATAACAACAACAACAACCTTCAGAACTGGTAGCTTAGTGTGTTATGTATTGGTCTGCTAACCGAAAGATAAGCAGTTCGAGTCCACCAAATGCTCCATGGGAGGAAGATGAGGCTTTTACTCCCCCATAAAGAGTCACAGCCTCAGAAACCCTATGCAATATTGCTGGGAGTCAGGCCTGACTTGATGGCACAAAGCCACCACCAACAACAAACTTCAGAAGGGAGTGTGGTAGCTTTGTATGATAAGTACTAGCCTGTGAATCACAGGATGATGGCTCAACCCCACTAACTTGTCCATGAGGGACAGATGAGGCTTGATGCTCTCACAGAGATTTACAGCTTTGGAAACACTGTATGGAATCACTATGAATCGGAATGGCCTGGACTGCACTTAACAACAATAACAAGTACCTTCAGAAAGTCAGCTTTAAGCAGGTTGAATTACATTCATGTCATTACACAGAATTGAGGCAGACTCAACTGTTTTCATCATGAAACAAATCTACATCTAAACTTGCAATTGAATGACATTTCTCATGAGTTTTTAATCATTGTAGAAAGAAAAAATGTATTTATGTTACAGAATTTGTGATAAACTCGCTAAAGCTTTTACTCTTGGCAAGGCATGTCTAGGTAGATTTCTTGTACATAAACAAGGACAATTACCACAATTCTGACATAGTATTACATTAGAAAGATTTCTTTATTTTTTAATTCCAAAAAGATAGATCTTTTTTGAACTTTATAATCTAACCCAAAATATGTAATTTGATATAAATTTCACTTTGTATTTGAACCATTTACTTATACCTTGAAGACTAACAATTGGAACTGTCTTCGTTTGTTAATTATGTGATCTTAGATCTGTCATAGCAAAATGCCACAAAGTGGATGGGTGTAAAGAACAGAAATTTATTTTCTCAAAGTTCTGGAGGCTATGGGTCTGAATTTAGAGTGTAGAAAGAAGTAATGCTATTGTCTCTCTCAGCTTCTGTTATCCTGAGCCTTTCTTGGCATTCCTTGGCTTATAAGCAGATTGTCACATGCTGTCTTCCTCCTAGATGGCTCCCTTTTTATAAAATATCACTCTAGAAGGAGTTAGGAACAGTCTTGTTCTTGTTGTGATCCCAGGAGTCCATTCTGACTAATAGCAACTCTATGTGACTAAGTAGAACTGCCCTACAAGGTTTCTTAGACTGTAATTTTTATGGGAGCAGACAGTCAGATCTTCGAACTTCTGAAGTTTTACTTAGCAGTTGAGAGCTTAACCATCGTGCACCAGGACTCCTAAGACTCCTCTATGAGTTCAGTAATTTAATTCATAATGTCTGGAAAGAAAAGCTCTATTTCCCCAAACAAGATCAACTTCAGTGTTGCAGCACTAAGGACTTTAAATTACCTTTTTGGAGGACATAACTTCTATCTATAACAGAGACCATCTGAAACATTTAAAAAACATTGTGTTCAAGGTCTGGCTGGCTCTATCAAGTACTGGTTTGGAAGGTTGGCCAAATTAACTGTTTCTCCCTCTCTAACATTGTTGTTAAGTGACATTGAGTCAGTTCTGACTCACAGTGACCCTGTATAGGGTTTCAGAGGCATTTTAAGGCTTTATGGGAGCAGAAAGTTTCATCTTCTGCAGAGCGGATGGTGGGCTCGAACTGCCGACTGCTCGAACACAGTCCAGTGTTTATCCTATGGAGCCACCACAGTACCTCTGTAACATTAGGTGGTATCAAACTTGCTTTAAGATTGAGTAAAAGGTCCACTAAGATAAATATCTATAAATTACAAAGTACTATTTAAATTACAGCTTTAATTTAGGGATGCAGGAAGTAACAATAAACATGCAAAACCTCTGACAAAAAGACAATAACTGTCTAACTCAGTTCCCATCTTTGATACTAAGCTCCCAGTGAAAATGTCCTCAATAGTAAAAAATGGAGCTATATCCTTACTTCTTGGAGGGTTTGAATGTCCTAGATCAAATACTTTAGGTTATGTCTGTTGTTATTGTTGTTAAGTGCTGTCAAGTCAATTCTGACTCATAGAGACCCTGTATAGGGTTTCCAAGGAGCAGCTGGTGAGCTTGAATCACTGACCTTGCAGTTCAAACGACTTGGCAGTCTGATGCATTAATCCACAGTGCCACACCAGGACTCCAGGTATTGTCTAGAAACAGATATATTTAAAAAGCTATTTTTTCAAAAAATATTAACAATAATAAACCCATCTACCAGAATTCCTTTAAAAAAACATTTCTTTAAAAAGTATTGACACTTTTACATATAATTCCCAGAATCAATGGGTTCTCGTAGCAACTCATCTGAGGGAGAGCAGGTGTAGAAACACTTAATCTGGGGTAGCTGACCTAACAGGTGTTTTCCTCTTCTATACAGTTTTATGAAACTATGAAATCCTCATTAAGTAGTGGGTTATAGGCATCGCTCTTGGAACCAGCTGTGCCAGATAAGCGGAAATGGTTTTCTGATACTCTGATGCTTCACAGGGAAGCAAAAACCTAAAAAGAAAACAAACCCAGATAACACCTGTTTAAAATTCTGTGAACCAGGCTAATGTGTTCCCCTTATTAAAATGTTGCAACACTTTTCACCTACAGACATTTAATGGTGTACTGAATGATTAACTCCCAAAATTTCACCTCCCATATCTTAGCAATGGAGCCCAGGTGGTACAAGAGTTAAGCACACAGTTACTATGTGAACTCACTAGCTGCTCTATGGGTAAAAGGACCTGGTGATCTGCTACTGTAAAAATGACATCCTAGAAAACCCTGCGGCGCAGCTAAACTCTGTCACACTGGCTCACTATGAGCTGGTATCCACTCAGTGGGACATAACAGTACCAACAGTGTTTTAGCCAAGAAGTAGTTATTGCTTGTTACAGATAAGTTAGTTTCTCATTTATTGATTAAATGGAAATTTAGTACTTTTTATTTATTCCTGATGTGACACTGTAGGATAAGCACTTGACTGCTAATCATAAGGTTGGTGGTTCAAAGTCACCAGCCACTCCGTGGAAACTCTATATAGGGTCCCTATGAGTCAGAGCCACCTCAACTAAAGAGATCTGTCTAAATCCACAGCACTCAAAAACAACAATGATTTATATTACTAGATTATTTGTAAGGTGATATTTTGAAAAAGTAAGATACAAACTCCACTCCTAAAGAAGTTAACAAAAGACATGTAAACAAAATTGTTAAGTGCCTTTGAGATGTTTCCTGTTCATAGTGATTTTATGCACAACAGAATGAAACTGCCTTGTCCTGTTCCATTCTTACAATTATTATGTTTGAGCCCATTGCTACTGCCACTGTGGCTTTTTCGTTGATACTCTTTCTCCTGGTATGGACACCTTCTGACCACATGTCCAATGTACAAGGGACAAAAGTCTAGCCATTCTCCCTTCTAAGGAACATTCTGGCGGGACCTCTTCCAAGACAGGTTTGTTTGTTCTTCTGGTACTCCATGGTACTTTAAATATTCCTTGCCAGCACCGTAATTCATAATCATCAATTCTTCTATGGTCTTCCATAGTAGTCGCTGTCCAACTTTCAGATGCATATGAGGGAATTGAAAATATCATGGCTTAGATCAGGTCCATTTTTGTCCTCAAAAGTGACGTCTTTGCTCTTTAACATTTCAAAGAAATCTTTTGCAGTAGATATGTGCAATGCAATCATCGCTTGATTTCTTGACTGCTGCTTCCAAGAACATTGATTATGGATCCAAAATTAAATCTTTGAAAACTTGAATCCTTTCACCATTTATCATGATGTTATTTATTGCTCCAGTTGTAAGGATTTTTTTTTTTTTTAACATTGAGTTTCAATCTGTACTGAAAGCTGTAGTCTTTCAACTACATCACTAAGCATTCCAAATCCTCTGTGCTTTCAGCAAGCAAAAATACGTTATCTAGATAGTACAGGTTGTTAATGAGTCTTCTTCCAATCCTGATGCCATGTTCTTCTTCATATAATCCAGATTTTTAGTTTATCTTCTCAGCATATAGATTGAATAGTATGCTGAAAAATAAAATCCTGGTACACACTTTTCCTGATTTTAAATCAGGGAAAAGTCCTTGTTCTCTCCTAAGGACTTTCTCTCGGTCCATGCACAGTTTCCTCACGAGCCAAATGAAGTATTCAGGAATTCTCATTCTTTTCAATGTTCTTCTTAGTTTGTTGTCATGCACTCAGTCACATGCCTTTTCATAGTCAATAAAGCAGAAGTAAACATTTTTCTGATATTCTCTGCTTTCTGCTATCCTCATTTCATGAGTTCTTCTGAATCTGACTTGAATTTAGTCCAGCTGCTTGTCATTTTGTAATTATTGTCAACCACATTTTCCTTGTATGTGATATTAGTAATCTTGTTCAATGACGTTCACATTCTGTTGGGTCGCTTTTCTGTGGAATGGGCACAGATATGGTATCTTTCCCAATCTGTTGGCTAGCTAACTGTCTTCAAATTTTCTTGGCATAAATAAGTGAATGCCTCCAGAGCCTCATCAGTGTGTTGAAACATTTCAGTTTGCATTCTGTCAATTCCTGAAGCCTTGTTTTTTTTGCCAGTTCCTTCAGTGTACCTTGGACTTCTTCCTTCAGTACTATCGATTCTTTTTTTTTTTTTTTTAATGTTTTATTGTGAATTATGTGATAGTTTACATGGAAGAACATTAGATTTACATTCGTCCTATCATATATCATTTTACTACCACAATCACAATCCCCTCCATGCATCATCAACCAACCAAAGGGTATACCCTGCAAGCCTACCCCTTGGTCGTCAACACATAGTCCCTCTCCCTTTTCTGGGTCTGAAGTCCCCAGCTGCTCCATCTCTCTATGTCATCATCTCTGCCTCCATCTCTGGAGTACTGCTCCTCTGGGTAGAGTCCTACTCTCCACTCTTCTCCCTTGATGGTTCTAGGGACCTCCACTCCTAGACTGCAAAGTCAATCACTCCCTTCCTTTTGCTACAAAACGTGTACTTTTACATTTCCAACCCTCACAATCAGTGCTGATAATAATTATTCACTATTGTATCACAAGAGACCTATCCCCATCTCATTTCATCAGCTCGGACCAGACAGATTGGATAATATTCAGTAGAGATTCTACCTTCCTCCACGCCCTCTGGATCTAGGTTCCCTCTTGAAAGCCTGTAAGCCAGTCACTTCTTGCCTTTGTAGCCCCCAATTTTGGGTAGCCAATGCCCAAGTTGCCCATCCCTGTCCACTCTGTATATGGAGAGGGTGGGAATGATCCTTTGTTCCCTCTTTTGAGCTACTGCATCCATAGGTGTAGCTCACTGCATCCAAGTTCATCATATTGTATCAGGTTACACTTTTTTTCCCTCTTCTTTCTTCTTCTAGTTGAGCTCTAATCATCCAGTCATTGGAGCCAGGTCAAGTGGGTATTATCTGCAAGTGTGGGTGTTCTTATGACTATGCCCTCTCTTCTTATCAGCTGGACGCTTCACTCTCCATTCTAGTCCTCTGTGGCTATGTCACTGATTCTGGGCTGAAGAGTCCCCAAGTCTTGCAACACTGCTGGCCAAACAGATCTCCAGCCGTGTTCACAGGAGTGTACTGAATGTTGTAGGACTTAACTTGTAGTTACTTTGCTGTTTTTCCCTCACTTCTCCTTATCGGTGACGAATGTGGTTACCAATCAGAGCGTGTATTCCCATTGAGTCTTAGTCTTGGAAGGGAGTTTGCACTGAGGGGACCCGACCACTTGCTTTTATGTCTCCTGGGTGAGCAACTTGCTTGTTCTTATAGTAATCAGTCAGACTGCCTATATTGTTTTGTATTTTTCCTGTCAGTCTTTCTTTCAAGAAGTATCTTCTGTTCTTCTAGCCACTCTAAGCTGGTCTGCTTGTCCGTTCAAGTGGAAATTTCCCACCTTTGAAGATTCTGAATGCTGTTCAGGATTCCACCTATGGTCTTATGTAATGCACAGGCTCTGAAGGAAGCCTCCTTCACTGGGCACATTGAAGCCATTTTAGGTATTCCAATCAGGTATAGGCAGAAGATGGACTTACAAGCTTTCTATGGTAATATTTCTGGCTATTACTTTCTCTCTCCCTCAAGTGTCTCTTTTATAATGGTATGCCAGGGAAACCAAGATTCAAAAGATAACCAAGCATCTTAACATTATCCTCCCCCCCTTTCCCTATTCTAACCATGTCTCAGTCCCTGTGTCCCAGAACCCTGTTGTTCCAAGGTTGTACATATATCATTATATACCTCTGTCCCACTTAGCCCATGCAAACCTGTCTAATTGTTTTCCCGTCTGCTTTGTTCATCCATTCCCCTCCCCCTTCTTATGTATTTCCCACCTCCCTAGCACCCAAATTATCCTGTGTCTATTCCCTACCCTGTGCTCCACCTTCCCCTCCCTTCCCTCACCCCACCCCCTGTATTCCGGTAACCAGCAAAGAATCCCTTCCCACTTTAGTATGGGTTATTTTTCTTAGTCTTTTACAGTAGTGGTCCTATACAGAATTTCTCCTTTCGTGACTGACTAATTTCACTCAACATAATGTCCTCAAGGTTCATCCATGTTATGTGGTGGCTTGCAGCTTCCTTGTTATTCTTCAAGATAACATAATATTCCATTGTGTGTATGTACACAGTTTGTTTATCCATTCTTCCATTGGTGGGTATTTAGGCTGTCTCCAACATTTTGCTATTGTAAATAGTGCTGCTGTGAACATTGGTGTGCATATATCTACTCGTTTTATGACTCATATTTCCTGTGGGTAAATACCAAGTAGAGGAATTACTGGATCATAATGTATTTCTATTTCCAACCTTCTAAGGAAGCGCCATATTACTTTCTAGAGAGGTTGGACCATTTTGCAATCCCTCCAGCAATGCAGAAGTGTCCCAGTCTGTCCATATCCCCAACAGCATTTATTGTCCTCTACTTTATTGATCTTTGCTGCTGTTGCTGGTTTGAGATGATATCTCATTGTTATTTTGATTTGCATCTCTCTAATGGCTAGCATTGTTAGACTCAATAGTGGCAACAGTAATGAGGTGGGCCTGGGATCGGGCAGTGTTTCGTTCTGCTGTGCATAAGGTTGCTGTGAGATGGTACCAACTCGATGGCTCCTAACAACAACAACAAATGGCTAGTGATCATGAACATTTCTTCATATGTTTGTTGGCTGCCCAGATCTCCTCCTTGGTGAAGTGTCTGTTCATGTCATGTGCCCGTTTTTTAATTGGGTTAGTTGTCTTTTACTTGTAGAGGTATTATAGTTTTCTATATATTTTAGAAATGAGTCTCTTGTCTGATGTGTCATTACAAAAGATTTTTTTCCCATTCTGTAGGTTGAATTTTTACTATTCTGGTGGTGGTCTTTTGATGCACATACATTTTTAATTTTTAGTATGTTCCAATCATATATTTTGTCTACTTTTGTTTGTGTAGCATTCAAAATGTTTGGGAGTCTGTGTATTCCCTGAATTAGTGCCCTCACATTTGTCCCTATTTTTTCATTGATGGCCTTCATAATTCTGGGATTCACATTTATGTCTTTAATCCATGTTGAGTTGGTTTTTGTATAAGGCATGAGGGTGAAGGTCTTGTTTCAATCTTTTGCATATCGCTTTCCAGTTCTACCAGCAACATTTGTTGAAGAGACTATTACCTCTCCATGTGATATATTTAGGTACTTTGTCAAAAATCAGTTGGCTGTATTTGGATGGGTTAATTTCTGGAATCTCGATTCTGTTCCATTTTACCAGGACCAAGCTGTTTTGACCACTTAGCTGTGTAATAAAATTTGAAGTTGGGGAGTGAGAGGTTTCTAACCTTGTTCTTCTTCTTAAGCAGTGCTTTCCTTATCCTGGGTCTCTTTCCTCTCCATATCATAAAGTTTGTAATTTTTTTTTCCATCTCTTTTAAGAATGTTGTTGGAATCTGGATTGGGATTGCATTACATGTGTAAATTGCTTTGGGCAGTATTGACATTTTCACAATGTTAAGTCTTCCTATCCAGGAGCATGGTATACCCTACCATATTTGTAGGTCGCTTTTGGTTTCTTGTAGTAGTGTTCTGTAGTTTTCTTTGTACAGGACCTTTGTTTCTCTGGTTACATTTATTCCTAGATACTTCATCTAGGAATAAATGTAAGCATTTATAACCCTCATATCAAAACCAGGGAAGGACATCACTAAGAAGGAAAATTATAGACCAATATCCCTCATGAACATAGATGCAAAAATTCTCAACAAAATACTAGCCAACAGAATCCAGCAACACATCAAAAAGATAATACATCATGATCAAGTGGGATTCGTATCAGGGATGCAAGGATGGTTCAACATTAGAAAAACGATCAACTTTATCTACCATATAAATAAGAAAAAAGAAAAGAACCACATTATCATATCGATTGATGCAGAAAAGGCATTTGACAAAATCCAACATCCATTCCTGATACAAACACTCAGCAAAATAGGAATTGAAGGGAAATTCCTCAACATAATAAAGCGCATATATACAAAACCAACAGCCTACCTTACTCTCAATGGGGAGAAATTGAAAGCCTTCCCTCTGCGAACAGGAACTAGACAAGGGATGCCCTTTGTCACCACTCCTATTCAATATTGTGCTGGAAGTCTTAGCAAGAGCTATATGGCAAGACAGGGAAATTAAAGGCATCCAAATTTGCAAAGAGAATGTAAAACTCTCCCTATTTGCAGACGATATGATCCTATACATAGAAAACCCCAAAGACTCAGTAATGCTGATGGTCCATCCAGTCTGTCCTCAGTTCATAGCTCTTCATATTCTCTCCAGATGATCTCATCCACTTCTGTAATTTCAGATTAGGAATATTGTAATTGTCTCCAGTTTTTAAGTGAGAAACATGAGGAAGTGAGAAGTTAAATAAATTTCCAAAATCACTTACCTATGGTAGTAGACATTACAGCATGACCCTGAACTAAGTAGGCAATTTGATTTCAGTGCCTGTGCTCTTAAACTCAAGGTCTATCTCCAGTCTCTATCTATGATCAAATGATTTCCCAACTTAATTTTCCAGTTTGAATGTCTACTTTGACTGTCAGAGTAACATAAATCTGCCTATAAAACAAGTCCTTATATCAAAAGCTAAACTCATGACTTCTCTGTCCTGGACCCCTTCTGAATTCTCTCTCAATTTATGAGAACATCATTTAATTGTTCTGTCAACCAGGATGTGAACATGAGCCACCCTTGATTTCTCTTTCTTCCTCAACATCCAGTTAACTGTTAAATTGGATCTGTGTGTCCCTTATGTATTTCAAAAAGGTGCCTTCTCCTCTCCATCCCAACACTTTTAGTTAGGCTTGGAAGTTTAACAACATTTCCAAAACTTCCCCATGGGACTCCAAAGTCATCTCTCAGTCCCAAGTATACAATGTTATCTTCTTTTTTGTATTGTATTGCAGAATGAACAACATTACTTAAAAAGACTTAGATAGAAGAGTGGTTTAGTGAACACATATTAAAGGGTCAAGGACACTTTTTTGCCTCACACTCTTCCTTCTGCCTTGGGTTTTGTCCTTTCCTTCTCTGAAAATTCCCAAATTACTATTCTTGGCATTTCATATCATTGGGGACCAAATATATATCATTGGTTTCCAGTGGCTACTCATTGGGTTGAAATGAAGTCTTTAAGATAAATACTAGGTGGATAAAAGATTTAACTGGGAGTAAAAAAGAAATTGCAAAAGCATTTGAAGAACACATGGGATGATTTACTTATAATCTCAGATTGAGGAAACTATAAAGAACAACAAAAGTCATAAAGAATGGATAAATGTGACGAAGTAAAAGATTTTAAATTCTGCATGGTAAAATTATTTTAGACAATGTCAAAAGACAGACAATAAACTAGGAAAATATTTTCAGCATATATGGTAAAAAAACTAAGGTCCCTGTACTAAAATCACATTAATTCAATATTGTTTAAGTATTTAAATGAAAATTTATGTATATATAATACTTCCATTTATGTAAAAAGAAAAAGACGTGATATGTACAAATGTTTGCCCACACTGCAGAAACTGCAAAAAACGATGGTTAGAGGGAGGTGTTTTAAACCTTATTTTCATTGACTATCTTTTTTTACTATATCTACACTCACATCCTGAACAGGAAGAAGAGAACTGAAGAAAGGAGTTAGGCTCATGGCCAGGCAGCTATTTTACTTCACGCAGATTGGATCTGAAACTCTGCATGTTTAATACAATCCCTGGCATCCTTGGCAGTCTTCTCAGGCACTATGGCTAGTGTTATCTAGTAGGACTCACAGAAGGAGTGTCTTGACAAGATCTAATGTGGACAGAGTTGGGGAGAAAATGGCTCCTAACATCTTTTGTAGAACCCAATCTTCTGCCTTACGTTTTTGATGGAATAGGTGTGTCCTTCCAGCTCTCCCTTTTCCATTCCAGAATACACTATATACCCAGGGACAGAGAACACCCATGATTGTAACCACAGTTGTGCCATTTTAAGACACATGCTTAGAGTAAATCTAAGCCTTTTCAAGATAAGTACATTCTTTTTTGAGGGGATTGTCTTAGTATTTTATCATAGTTTGTTCAGTATTTCTATGGAAACATTCATAGGCTTGAATTTATAGTTTCAAATAACCCTCAAGTCAGGAAATCTTGAAAGCATGTGAAATGGAAAGTATCTGGCCTTTCCAATGACACAGATCCATGTTATCAGAGACTTACCACCAACAGAGTCTTCAAATGAAAGGGGAGAATTCCATCTGACCTGTAAGAATGAGACTAGCTCATTTTATACTTTTATAATAAAAAATATACGATGAAACCAGAAATATGAAAAACTGATTATCACAACCAAGACAACCACCTGTGCTTTATCAAGGATGCTAAGATGTAGCCTGTGTTAGGCATTTACCTCTTGCTAGATGTGCGTAGTTCAGTAAATGAGCAAGGACAAGATTTCCAATATACGGTCACTTCAGAGACAGATGAGCCTTTCTGTTCCCCCCAAAATTTATAGCCTCAAAAACCCTATACAGGATCACTGTAAGTCAGCACTTACTCGACGGCACACCACTGCCAACAGATGTTTCTTAACTTCTTTACTCCCTTAATCTTCACAGATACTCTCTAAAATGGGTGTTAATAATCTTCATTTTATAGATAAGGAACCTGAATTTAGAAGAATTAAGCCATTTGTGTAAAGGTTTCAGGTTAGTAGAGTGAGAAGCTGTACATAGTTCATTCTATCTCAAAGGCATGTTCTTAGTCACTTTGCTTCAAGGCCTCTCTGGTCAGTCAGTCCTCACCCATCTATTCATCAAACACTGATGGACCCTGAGATTTAAGTCTGTTCAAGGCAAAGAAAATATAGCAGGGAACAAGATAGGTTTGGCTTGTCCTTTTTTTTTTTTTTAAGTTTTTATTATGAATTGGGCGATAGTTTACATGGGAGAACAGCTTTACACTCATCCTATTGTATTTTGTTTCATTGCAATGATTACAGTCCCCTCCATACATCATCATCATTCAACTGTATTTGCTTCTGTTCCCTCTGTTTTTTTGTTTATTTTTGATGTACATCAAAACACTCAGGAATATACAATCATTCAAACACCCAAAGGGCACACCCTGCATTGGTTTCTACCTTTCTGAAGCCTAATGGTTAATACATGGAGTCACTACATTTGCCTATCATGCATCCTTAGACAATTTTAAAAGGTCAAATTTAGATGTTAGAGGTGAACTTTCTTCCCAGAGAAACAAAAATAGTAAAATTCTTAAACCTTATTTTCAAGATATAATACAAATAATAGTTCCAGTATCTATCTATATATTTTTATAAATACCATTCATAATGTACAGTTAATAAGTATCTAATTGAAATTAAATACAATTTTCTTGACCTCTGAGCCATAGTTATAATAGAATTCTTATCTTTTACATTAGGGGAGAATTTTGCTGGATTAAATATGAACCTAAACAATGGGGGAAAAGCATATTGCTGTTAAATTGGGAACTCAGTACTCACCTTTCCCTTTGTACTTCGTTGACTATAGGCCAGTACATAATACAATTCACCTAGTTTTCCTCTTAAGTCTCCACTACTTTAATATGTCCTGTTAATAACAATAATTAATGGTATTTCTCGTGTAATTTATATGGCCTTCACCCCAGGTCATAATTAAATATTGACTTGTATACTCATGCTTTCTTCAGTCTTCTAAAAGTGTACCAGCATAAGCAACAATAAAATACTTAATACTTCATGGGAAAATAAATCATTCTGTTCTTAAAAAAAGGCTAATCCAATAAACTAATCTGATCAAACAATTGGTTTTATAAAATCAATCACATTTGTCTTCAAACAAAAGATGTAGAAAAGAGTTCATAAATAAAATATGTTTTCCATAGGGACTCAACCACAGATTGATTTATAAAATAGTCCCTAAGAGAAAGACTAACTTCATTCTTAAAGAATTTCTAATAAAAAACAATAATTCTTTTTTTTCAGTTTTATTAGCTAAACAACTGGTACATGCAAACCTTGTGGGAAAAGAGTTTATAGTGATACATGCTTTTTGTCTTTGGCTTGTACATCAAGACTGACAATAATCCTTACCACCCAGAAAGGGTAGGCTAGAGCAGTACTTAAAGTAAATTTTTCTCAGAAGCTCAAACTGGGGTTTCGATAGAACAGTGATGATTCTGTTATCACCTGTGAATCTTAGTAATAATGCAAGAGATTGTACACAGTAATAACATGTAGTACATGTAGGAAATAACAACTGCAATTTATATTTATTCCAGATTTCTAATTGCATAATTGTTGCTACATTAATTGCCATATCACATATATTCTATCTGGCTAGGTAACAAACCACCCCAAGCAACCCATAACAGCATTTGATTTGCCTCCGGGAGAGATGCTGAAGATGTCGTCTATCAGCTGTCTTCCAGTAAGGTAAGTGCATTATGTAAATTTAAGAAAGCAGATTACTTAGAATCAGACTGGATGGATCTTCATTGATCATTAACTCAGTTTTAGTGAAATCCTTTCTTTCAAATCCAACCTGATGGGGAGCTATAGTATTTGAAATGAACAAAAGTGGCATTTCCATTGATAAAGATGAATTTTACAAGTTCAAAGTAGGGTGTTTACAAATTATTAGGCTACATCAATATACAAGGATGAGTCAAAAATTATCCACACTCTGGCTGTAGAATTTATTTTAATCAACTTTTAGAATAGACAAATATATCAGTTTTGACATAATCTCCTTGCTATTCAATACATCCTGACCATCTGTCATAAAGCTTTCATATTTCCTTATTAAAAAATGTTTTAGGCTGTATTGTGAGGTACAAATGCACTGCTGTCTTTACTTCTTCATCAGAGGTGAATCTTTGTCCTTGAATGACTGCTTTTAGGGGACCAAAAGATGAAAGTCTGATGGAGCAAGATCAGGACTATAGGGAGGAAGCTTTAACACCTCAAAACAAAGTTTTTGCAGAGTGTCAACAATGTGGACAGAGGTGGATGTGCATTGTCATGCAACATCCTAATGCCCTTGAATAACAGTCCTCTGCATTAATCCAAAATTTAGGTGGCAGCTCTTCAGTAAGAATCTCACTATTGATTGTTGAACATTTTTCCTCATGGTGTTCCAATATTGGCCCTTGAGAATCCCAGAAAACTCTAAACATCAATTTTCCAGCTGATGGCTGACTTTTTAACTTTTTCTTGGTCATTTGCTCTCAGGCTCTTCGTGGTGAGTCCTTGTCTCATCACCAATATGATTTTTATTATTAAACTTCCTTTGAGTATCGCTTCTAAGTTTGTTTGCAGATGTCAAACTCTTCTTTTTACGCTCTTCCATGATTTGTTTTGGTACCCATCTCACACAACCTTTTAGAAACCCATGGCCATCGTGGATTATTTCATGAACAGAGCCATGGCTGATTTCCAAATGAAAATGCCACATAATCCACTTTCATTCTCTATTTCACAGAATCATTCCATGTGCATGCTCCATGTTGTCATTTGCTGTGGACATGTGGCATTTTAATAGAACCAGAGTTTGGCTACTTTCTGACTCAATCCTAGTAGCTATCTTTACTACATTTTTAAAAATATGTATTTTAAGAGTATAAACTTATCACACACTCTGAGGTAATTTTTCCAAATGTGACAATTCCTTAAAATAAAGCTTGAAACTTCTAACCTAGCTTCAGAGAGCTCTGGTGGTCCAAAGTAGAAGTGCTCAGCTGTGAGCCACCTGGTGAGTGGTTTGAATCCACCAGCAACTCTGCAGGATAAAGGATGTGCTCCCTAATGATTTCAGCCAAAGAAGCCCTGGGGGCAGTTCTACTTTGTCATATAAGGTCACTATGAGTCACAGTTGACTCGACAGCACAGAACAACAGTTTGGCTTCAGCATCTTATTTGTGGATGAGGAAAATCAGATCTGGAGGTTGCAATGTTATTGTTCAAAAGCACATAGTGACAAAACCAAACCTCAAAGCCATGTCCTCCTGAATCATAGTAAGGAAGAATGTGTTTGTTTGCATACATTGAGAATTACCCTGTGCTAGATATCTAACTCATTTAGACCTTGTAACAACCATATGAATCCCTACTTTTTATAGAAGTGGGCATTTAGAGACGTTAAATAATTGACCACACAAAAGGGTGCAAACGGTTTGCACTCTACTGGCAACCTGAAATTGGTGGTTCATAGCATTCAACCCTCACCTTCCCTCTTATCCCCTGCACCTCATGGGCACCATGGGAAAAAAAGCCCTAGTGAGATGCTTCCATTAGGATTGTAGCCAAAATAAATAAATAAATAACCCGGTGGAACAATTCTACTTTATCACACATGGATCTCCATATATCAGAATTAACTTGATGACAGCTAACAGCAGCAACAACAAATAAGAAACACACACACAAAAAAACAGAATTGTTTCTTATCCTAATTTGGATTGACACCAACTTCCAAGTTCATGTCTCTAAACTGTGCTGTATCTTTACTATATATGATCTACAAAGGCCGAATTTAAGTTGTAATTAATTGGAGGCTATAAACCCCTTGTCTCTATCCCTAGATCTTGGCTTTGCTTTCAGCTAGTTAGGTCTAGGAAGAACTGTATGTAAATTGCTCCAGCGTTTAAAAGTCTGTTCAGCATAGTATTGGACTTCATTAAATACTCTATGCTTCTGTATAAGAACCAGCCCTCGTGCTGGCTGTTCCTGGAATTGCTACCAAGACACACAAGACACATTATTATTATTATTATTATTATTAACAGACTGCAGATTTGGGCTGAGAAGGGTCAAATTCTACTGTGGTATCATTGGTAGTAATAAGGAAAGGTTTCTGAAATGATATAAATATGACAATTTACAAAGAAGGGCTTTGTAGCTTTCTTTTTGTGGCCAAACCATCTGAGTATGTTTAAATCCTTTAAATCTACTGGGTTTCATTCTTGCTCTTACTTAATATCCATCATAAATCAAAATGCTCTCAATTTTATCAGAGCACTGACTACATGTAGTAATTAGCATTTAAAATCATTACCCAGAAGCCCTCAGGGAAATTTCATAGGTGAGATGATCTAACTTATGTCTCCAGCAGACTGGAGGTCAGAACCGCCAAATAACCCTCGATAATTGTACTCAATTGGTAATCTCATCTCAGCTCATGAGAGGCTCAAGCCAAATTAGGTCAAATTACCTATTACTTCTCAGGAATACATTTCAGCTCAGCACAGGTCAAATTGCATGGCCTGACCTGTGATTACCCAGAAGGCTAGCTTTGCTACAAATCCAGCACAGAGTGTAGGTATGACAACGAGAAGGCCTTTAGTTGTGGGGAAATTGTGACTTGACTGAATTACCTTCAGCTAGCTTTTAAAGACGATCCTGAGATTTGTATTTAAGATTTAAAATCTCCAATAGAAAAGGAAAACGAAATGCTACATATCAGGTTGAAGAATAAGAAGGTGAAATTAAATAAGAAAGTCCTTATTGTGATTTAATGATAAAATATAATATAATTTAATAAAATATATAACATAATTTCAGTTAATTGAATTATTATCAAATTTTAAATATCCATGCTTTTAATAATTCAATAGCTCATAAAGAATTTTATACATAAGCAGGTAATCCCCAGTTTATGATGGGGATTCATAACAATGAATCTGTCTTATGTGGGTTCTGATGTGAGTCAAACACGTTTTATTTTCTTAATATCTTTGTTATCATTACCTTCATGAATCTGATCTTTGAATATCTGCACATGAACATCTGAGAATGATAACATCAGCACTTTACTTGCTGCAACATTGTATGTGGTACCTATTACTAATGATATGATATATAAAAAAGTTTACTTTGTCATAACGCCATAGCTCAAATATATCATAATGATAATTTAAAGAAGATAAGAAGGAATCTTTAGAATTCTTAGAACCTATGACAGACACTGTTATCATCCTCATTTTATAGAAGAAGGTAAGGAAACATGCAAAACTACAGTAATTGCTCATGGCTGCATAGCTGTTTTAATTCATGAAGATTGGGTCTGCAACTCTGCATGTTTGATACAATGACTTCTATTATTCAGATACATCCATTACTTCAGCTCCAATGTTCTTTCCCCTTAGATTAAGTCAGATTTTTTAAGTAACTTTTTAAAAAATGTTTTATTGGGAATTATGTGATAGTTTACATGGGAGAACATTAGCTTTACATCCATCCTATCGTATATCATTTCATTGCCATGATTACAATCCCCTCCATGCATCATCAGCCAACCAAAGGGTATACCCTGCAAGCCTGCCCCCCGGTCATAAGCACACAACCCCTCTCCATCTCTGGGTCTACAGTTCCCAGTCTCTCAGTCTTTCCACATCATTGTCTCTGCCTCCATCTCTGGCGTCGCTGCTTCTCTGGGTAGGGTCTGGGCTCTCTTCTCTTCTCCCTTGATGATCCTAGGGACCTCTGCTCCCAGATTGCAAAGTTAATCACTCCCCTCCTTGCTACAAAATGTCTACCTTTACATTTCCAACCCTCACAATCAGTCCAGATATCAATTATTTACTGTTGTGTCATAAGAGACCTATCCGCATCTCCTTTCATCAGCTCTGCCCAGACAGATTGGATGCTACTCAGTGGAGATTCTGCCTTGCCCTCTGTATCTAGGTTCAGTCTTGAAAGCTTGTAAACCATTCACTTCTTGCCTTTGTAGCCCTTGGGTAGCAATGTCCAAGTTGCCCATCCCTGTCTACTCTGTGTATGGAGGGGGTGGGAATGATCCTTGCTGTAAAGATTTGTCCCCTCTTTTGAGCTACTGCATCCATAGGTGTAGGTCAAGTTCATCAAATTGTATCAGATTACTCTTTTAAGTAACTTTTTTTTTGTAAATTTAGTGAAGGTTTATAGAGCAGATCATTGGTTTTATTTTAAACGAAACATCCACTTTGCTTCATCTCAATTGCAATCACCTCATTGTAGCATCACTTAACCTCCTTCCTTACTGTGTTTCTTGTTTCCATCCCTCCTTCTTTTCCCACCCTTTTGTATTTGTCCTTAAGTAGATGCTGCCCTTTTGATCTGGAATGGTTGATTATTCTATGGTGTGTATACCTCACTCATGTTGTTGTCCTCTCATCTAGTGCTTGGCTGAAAATGGAGCTAGAGGGTAAGTGAATTCAGTTTCTAGACCTGAAGGGTGACCAAAGACTGTAGTCTCAGGGTTCCACCAGTCTATATCTGACCAGTAAGTTTGTGATTTTTTTAATGATTTTTGAATTTTGTTCTACATTTTCTCCTACTTTAGAATTTTCAAATGTGATCTTTTTCAGAGCAGTTGGAAGTGCTAACTTTTCTGGTATCATCTAGTTTTTCTGGTATCAGGTTGTGAAGACTAAAGTTCACATGGTCCCTTTATCCATTGAACTAATTGTTTCCAAGCATCTTCAATTTCCATCATTATTCTTTCCTCTGGAGAGGGAGAGACCATTGGTTGGTTCTTAGATGGCCATATATGAGCTTTTAAGATCCCAGTCACTACTGACCTAAGTAGGATATAGAACATTGTCTTTGTAGTCTATGGTAGGCTAGTTGACCATATTGTTCCCTGAGACTATGGTCTTGACCCTGTAGGCACAGGAAATCATTCCCTCAAAGTTTTTGGTAATGTCTCAGAATTTTTCATGATTTTGGCCTCTGTATGTCCCCCACATTCATGGATATGTTTGCAGCAAAGTAAATACCCATGTACAAATATCCTCTATCAAAACTTTATTTATTTGTGGGTATACTTCCTCTCTGCTTTCCACATCTGTTCAGGCTGTGTATCTATTCGTGCATCTACCCATAGACCAAACAACATATTGCATTTGGCAAATCTGCTAGAAAAGACCTCTTTAAAGTCTTAAGGAGCAAAGATGTCACTTTAAGGACTAAATTACCCCTGACCCAAGGCATAGTATTTTCAATCATCACATATCATGTGAAAGTTGAACAATGAATAAGAAAGACCATACAAGAACTGATGCATTTGAATTATGGTATTGGCCAACAATATTGAAAATTTCATGAACTTCCAGAAGAACAAACAAATCTGCCTTGGAGGAAGCACAGCCAGCCTGTCCCTTAGAATCAAGGAGGGTGAGACTTCATCACTTATACTTTGGGCTTGCTGTCAGTAGGGATGAGTTTCTGGAGAAGAAAATTTTGTTAGGTAAAGTGGAAGGTAAGTGGAAAAGAGGAAGACCCACAACGAGATAGATTGACACAGTGGCACTAACAATGGGGCTCAAACATAACATTGTGAGGATGGCTTAGGACTAGGTAGTATTCCATTCTGTTGTGCATGGAGCCATTCTGAGAAAAGACTCATCGACACCTAATAACATCACATCTAGATCACTGTTAATTCAGGGTTGTGTGTAAAACAGTATTTACCTTTGTTCTCTTTAACTCTTGTGCTACTCCCTGTATCTTCCTCTGCTATCATCCTTCTTCTACCAACCTGCCTCTTGTTGTATATTACTTTATCCAAACTTACCATCTAGTCAGTTAATTACTCACCTTCCCTACCCCTGGTAGCAATCAAAGAATATGTAAAAACCTTTCTTGGCTTGTACAATAGTGGTCCCTTACAATAGTTGTGCTTTTGTGATTGACTAAATTCACACAGCATAATAGCCTTTAGGTTCATTCATAATATTTTACAGATTCCTTGCTATTCTTCAACTCCATACTTTCTTATAGAAAACATGGTGCTAGGCTGCTTAGTTAGGCTGCTCACGGAGTTACAGATCACATCATGTCCTTGGAGTCAGGCATCTTTGTTGTGCACATAAAGTGTGTAAGAAGAAGATCGCACATGCTTTTTCTTAAGCCAAGTTTATTCCACATTAGAAGAGGTCAGCGTTGAAGTTTCTAATTTTTATCTCATCCTCAAATGTAAGGGTAAAATGCTTTGGTAAGGCTATTGGGAGTCTTCTGTTGTAAATAATGGAAACTATATCATCTAGTTACTCTTTTACATTTGACATTTTATATGAAGGTAAGTAAGAAGAATTGTTACTACAATTCCAATTCCATATAAAATATGTTTAAACATGTCTCTGAGATCAGTAGATAACTGCAGACAAGTTCTCTCAGTAATATACTTGTCTTAGTCTCGTTGTTAGGTATTTTCAAGTCTGATCTGATTCCTAGAGACCGTATGTGAAAAAGAATGAAACATGGCCCAGTTCTGCACCATCCTAACCACTGTTGTTATGTTTGAGTCCGTTATTGTAGTCACCTTATCAGTCCATCTCAGAGTCTTTCTTTTCTTTGATGACCTTTCTCTTTACCCAGCTTGATGTCCTTCTCCAGGAACTGGTCCTTCTTAACAGCATATCCAAAGTACAAGAGATGATGTTTCTCCATCCTTGATTCTAAGGAGCATTCTGGCTATACTTCTTCCAAAACAGATGTTTGTTTTTCTGGAAGCATATGTTGTTGATAAGTGCTGTCAAGTCAGTTCTGACCCAAAGTGACCGTGTATAGGGTTTCTGAGGAGGGGCTGCTGAGCCTTAACCACTGACCTTGCAGTTCAAACTGACTTTGCAATCCACTGCGTTAACCCACAGTGCCACTCCAGGACCCAAATGGTGCTTTCAGTATTCCTGGCCAACACCTTAATTCAAATGCATAGATCATTCTCCCATTTTCCTTATTCATTGTCCAACTTTCACATGTATATGAAGCAATAGAAAATGCTATGCTTTGGGTCAGGTGCACCTTAGTCCTCATACCAACACTTTCACTTTTTAACATTTTAAGGAGATCTTTTCAAGCAGATTTGTCTAATGCAATGCTTCATTTGATTTCTTGTGTACTGCTTCCATGACTGTTGATTGTGTTTCCAAACAAAATTAAGTCTTTGGCAATTTCAGTCTTTCTCCATTTATCATGATGTTATTTATTGGTAGAGTTGTGAAGATTTTCATTTTCTTTACATTGAGGTGTAACCCATACTGAGAGCTGTAGTCTTCAATTCTCATCTGTAATTATTCAAGTCCTCTTCACTTCCATCAACCAAGGTTGTATCATCTGCATATGGCATGTTGTTAATGAGCCTTCCTCCAATCCTAATGTCACCTTCTTCTGCATATAATTTAGCTTCTCAGATTATTTGCTCAGCCTACAGATTGAATAAGTATTGTGAAAGGATAAAACTTTGAAGCACACCTCTCATGATTTAAAACCATTTAGTATCTGTTCTGTTCAAACAACTGCCTCATGATCTATGTACATGTTCCTCATGAACACAACTAATTTTTCTGGATTTCCCATTATTCGCATTGGTATCCATAACTTATTATGATCCACACAGTCAAATGCCTTTACTTAGTCAATTTAATCCCAAATAAACATCTTTCTAGTATTTTCTCCTTTCTGCTAAGATCCATCTGACATCTGCAATGATATCCTTCATTCCACGTCCTCTTCTGAATCCAGTTTGACAGTTCCTTGTCAAGGTAGTGCTGCAACTATTTTTCAATTATCTTTAGCTATATTTGACTTGCATGTGATATTAATGATAGCATTAAATTTCATTTCTGTATTCTGTTAATCTATTAGTCTTGTTAGGGTATCTTAAAGAACAAAATGTATTCTGTGCCAAATAAAATATAATTTTGAGGTCAGGGGTAATACATTTTTAACAAAGCTCAAATTGACATCTTCCCAAATCATTGAAGCTTTTCATCAAGTTTACTGAAATGTTCTCCCAGGTAAAACAACAGTTTTTAGATGGATCAAACATTTTAAGGACAATCTAGAAGAACTTAAGGACACTTGGTGTGGTGCTATAGGATAAGCACTGGACTGTGAACTGCAAGGTGAGCAGTCAAGTCACCAGCTCCTCCCTGGCAACTCTATACAGTGTCACTATGAATCAGAACCAACTTGATGACACTTAACAGAAGATTTTCCAGATGAATTCAGTGCAGAGGTCAGCTTGTTTTTTGTGATTCTCAATAGGTAATTTTGACACATTTTCTCAAAGGACACAGGGTGATCCTGGGGGCTTATTGTAGAGAACTTTTAAGCAACTTGAAAACTGCATTGGTGAGAAAAAGCATAGGTAATTTGCCTCCAGCAACTTTTTCCATCACAATGCACCTGCTCATTCCAGAGTAGCAAGGACTTTCCTGGTAATATTTAATTTTTTTTCTTTTACCATATCTACCTTACAGCCCTGATCTTGGCCCTTAAGACTTCCTTTTGTTTACAAAATCATACCCTTGAAAGGGAACATGATTTGAGTCCCTTGAGGGTCCCCAAACTGTCAATTTGGGATGATGTAAATTGAAGAGTGCAAAATTCTTCAAGACAGTGTTAGAGAGATGTAAACACTGTCTTTAGATGTGTATAGACCTATATAGAGAATATGTTGAACAACAGTAGCTTCCTATTTTAATTTTTTGCTCAATAAAATATTCTATTATTTGGCAACAATTTTTTGACTTATCCTCCTATGTTGTTATTGTATGCAATTGAATCAACTCAGACTTATGTGACAGAGAAGAAATTCCTCAAAGGATTTTCTAGGCTGTACTTTTTATGGAAGCAGATCAACAAGTCTTTTTCCTGCAGAGTCAGTGAGGGTATTCAAACCACCAACATTATGGTCAGTCACTAGGGTTCTTTGTACATTATACACAATTTATATAATACCCATCACCTGTCTGTCAGTTGTGCTGTAGTGACCTGAGTGTTGCTATAGTGATAAGATCAAGATGGTGGATCGGGTAGACGTGCAGTGAGAAGCTCTATCAGCAACAGCACATAACACCGGGCCAAGCAGGTTTAGGGGATGGTGCTAGAACTCTGAACCACATATAAAGGAATATTTAGAAGATTGGAAGGCTTACAGCTAGGGGAATTTGTAGGAGAATCAAGAAATCCATTGCTTTCTAATTCAAGATGCTCAGCTATTCCCAGAGCCACCATCTTGGGAGAGAACAAGTGGGGGAAGGATCATAACAGCGACAAATGCCTGACAGAACCGTGGATATACAGGTGTGGACATTCATTTTTTGGTCTTTGTCTATTGTTCATTGGTCTCTCGCTGACTGTACACCTCCATTCTGGTAATTAGAGGGGATAACTGAACGAATGGATACCCCACCTCCACCCCTAGAGGGTTCTACTACACATGCGCACAAATCGCATCGAAATTTAAAGTGACAGTTTCGAAATAAAACCAAATGTCCACTACTTGTCCGTCTGTCATACGGTGGTGGCTTGTGAGTTGCTGTGATTCTGAGGGCTATGCCAGCCACCAGTATTTTAAATAACCAGCAGGGTCACCCATGGTGGACAGGTTTCAGATGAGCTTCCAGACAAACACAGACTAGGAAGAAAGAGTGACACACTACTGCTGAATCTTTAGTCACTGAAAACCTTA
The DNA here is from genome assembly GCF_000296735.1 of Chrysochloris asiatica. NCBI lineage: Eukaryota > Metazoa > Chordata > Mammalia > Afrosoricida > Chrysochloridae > Chrysochloris > Chrysochloris asiatica. Next base: position 12,705,736 of record NW_006408549.1, on the reverse strand, counting down.
AGCATAGCAGAGAAACACTGTCAGATACAGTGCTGGAAAATGAGCCCCTCAGGTTGGAAGGCACTCAGAATG
>NW_006408549.1:12701186-12702659 GCF_000296735.1 Chrysochloris asiatica | reverse complement strand
GTTCTGCTGTGTGTAAGGTCACTATGAGTTAGTGCCGACTCGATGGCACCTAACAACAACAACAACAAAAGCCATGTCACTAAATGAACTACCTTTTAACACAAAATGACTACTAACATAAGTGGTCACAATTCAGAAATGATGAAAGAGTTTTGAAATGATAGTTTTAGAAACAGCTATCCTTGATAACTACTACCCATCTGTCAATTTGTTGTCCCATGGTAGTCTGCATGTTGCTGCAATGTGAGAGCTATACCACTAAAATTTCAAATATTGCCAGGTTTCATGTATGATGGGGACAGGATTCAATAGAGTTTCTAGACTAAGACAGATTAGGAAGAAACTTCTTAGGGTCTTCTTCTGAAATCTGAAGAAATCTTATGGATCATAATGGAACATTGTCTAACTTTGTTGACCCATCAGGAGGGTTTAGTCATAGGAGGAGAACGTCATATTTGGTAAGGTAGAGAGTCAATGAGGGCAAGAGAGGGTCTTAGTGTGATGGGTTTCCACAATCACTGTAATGACATACTTAAACATGCTGATCATCATTACAATGAAGCAGGGTCAGATATTTTGTCTACGGGGTTACTTTGAATCAAAGTCAATTTAATGGTAACTATCTCTCTATCTAAAGACCTGATGATGGGTTGAGAAATGCTGGACATGTATACTATATGCCATAGGGTTGAGATGGCAGAATGCCTATCCTAAAAGATCCCTATCTAAAGGCACAGAACCTATTATGCTATTCATACCAGTATCCTTTTAATAATTAATTAATTTTAAAAAAACTTTTACTGTGAATTGAATGATACTTTACATGGGAGAACATCGGTTTTGCACTCATCCTATCATATTTCATTGCATTACAATGATTACCATTCCCTTCATGCATCATTATTTAATAGTATTTGCTTCTATTCCCTCTGTTTTTTGTGTTGTGTGTGTGTGTGTTGTTTTTTTTTTAGGGAGGTGTGGGGGGCGAACACCAAGACATTCAGGAATATATAATCACTTAAACAACTAAAGAGCAAATCTGCAAGCCTGCCTTGGCTGTGAGCACACAACCTTTCTGTTTCTATGAGTCTAGAGTACCACCCAGCTGCTGTAACTCTCCATGTCATCATCTCTGCCTCCATCCCTGGTGTTGCTGCTTCTCTGTATAGGTTCCCACATTCTGCTCATGCTCTTCTCCCTTGAGGATTTTAGGGTCCTCTGTTCCTGGAATTTAAGATTAACTATGCCCCCCTTTGTGTTATGAAACTTCTACCTTTACAGTTGTGATAATCACAATTAGTCATGATAACAATTATTCACTCTTGGATCATAATAATCTTATCCCACATCTCCTTTCACCAGACCCATCTAGAGAAGATGAAAATAATTCACTGGGGGTTCTACCTTCCCCGGCACACTCTGAAACTAAACTCCCTCTTGAAAACATGTAAGCTGGCTACTTTGTGCCTTTGT
>NW_006408549.1:12699579-12700598 GCF_000296735.1 Chrysochloris asiatica | reverse complement strand
TTTACTCAGAGAAAATATTCAATTACAAGGTTCCAAAATTTATTTCGCATCTAAAATAAATCAGAAGACAAATTGTTTTCACTATAGATACGATGGATGAGTCAGTGTAGCTTGTCACTGACTTCAGTGGTAAAAATATCCCTAAAGAGCCAATCCTCAAACAGCAAGTCAACAGCCTCATCTTCAAAGATACATAATATTGTGCCTTGAGAGAGTCATAATATTTAATGGGAAGCTGTAAGCCAGAATTATTTAAATTATGATTAAACTTGAGATGTTTTGTTTAAAAGACCAATTTGACGAAGAACTCATGATGTAGTAGTTGACTTCTGTAAAGATTACCTAATAGGAAACTCTGAGGAAGTTCCATTCTGTCCTAGAGTCAAAATTTGCTTGACAACAGTATGGTTTGGCTCTTAGAGGAAGAATGCTTAGGATTTTTCATTTCAAGATCCTTGAAAAAAAAAATTGTTACCCAAAGTCCACCCACACACAGATAAACACACTCATGCATAATATAGTTGTGATCTCTAAATTGTGTCATGCAAAAATATCTCTCATGACATAATTCATTTATTGGCAGTGTTGTAAACTTTTGTTTCATGGTCTGACTAATCTTTTGTAATTCACACATTATGAATTCAATTGTGTCCCCCCAAAACAGGTATCAATTTAGGTGGGCAATGACGTAATAATTTGGTGGTTATGTATGGATGTAATGTGGCAGTTATGGAGTCCTGTTGTGGTGCTGCAGGGTAATGTGCTGGATCTCAAAGTAGATTATAGCTGCAAAGTGAGTGATTCAAGCCCATTAGCCACTCCTCAGAAACCCTAGACAGGGTTGTTATGACTTAGGGCCAACTTGATGGCATTTAACAACAACAACAACAGCAATGAGGCAGTTATAAAATGATCCCAATGATGTGATCTGATGTGATAAACCAATAAAAGGATTTGTAAGATCCTATGCAAGGGAATTTCCCTGGCAGGTGGCCTGTAACACTGAGCAAAGATCAATG
>NW_006408549.1:12684865-12695248 GCF_000296735.1 Chrysochloris asiatica | reverse complement strand
CTCATTTTCCGGCACTATATCTGACAGTGTTTCTCTGCTATTCATAAGGTTTTCAGTGACTAAATATTCAGAAGTAGTTTGTTACTCTTTCTTACTAGAGTCTGGAACCTGTCCACCATGGGCGATCCTGCTGGTATTTAAAATATCCATGTAATTGCTTCCAGAATCACAGCAACTCACAAGCCACCACATTATGAAAAACTAGATAACTAAGACACATATTTACAATGGAAATAATGCTGGACCATTGATATATTTAGTGTGAAATTGTAGGGGAGCTCCTGTAATTTACAAAAGCTACCAGTACACAAAATAAATAAGCAGCACAGTCACTATTTTTACAGTCATGAGCAGATACTAGGGATTTTCCTTTGAGATTTCCCTCCTTTTTCTGTATTACTTCTGACTTCATGATTTTAGTATATTCTTTATGTCATAATGTTTTCTTATGATGCTCTATGAATAATGAGTGCAAAAGAGAACTTCTGTGTATGGCAGTAAACCTTTAGCAACTACAGTAAGGACAAAGCTGACTTTAATGGCTACATATGCATGCTTACGGAGTCCTGGTGTGGCACTGTGGGTTAATTTGCCAAACTGCAGAGCTGTTTGAACTGCAAGGTCAGTGGTTCAAGCTCACCAGCTGCTCCTCGAAAACCCTATACATGGTCGCTGTGGGTCGGGATCACCTCTACGGCACTTAACAACAACAACATGCACGATTATGGAGATGGCATGCACAATGATGTGGCTAATGCAAAACAAAGGTACCCACTGAACCCTAAACTGAATTCTTTCTCCCTGTGAAATAAACTAACTTGTTGCCCTTAAGTCAATTCTGACTTATGGTGGCCCTGAGTGGTATAAGGTCGTACTGTCCCATAGGGTTTTCTTGGCTGTAATATTTATGGAAACAGATCACCAGGCCTTTCTTCACTTGGGTTAGTAATCCAGTACACACTGTTCACATAACCCAGGGTCCTCTGTGAAGTAAAAGGGGAAAACATGTAATGAGCAGGCTTTGGAGATAATCCATTTATAGAAGGGGCAACTGAGAATGAGAAATTTGGGGGACTGAAAGGGCTACTGAAAATAAGAAATTTAGGGATAGTATATGATAGTTGAAAAAGGACTGAAACTTCACTGTGTGACTTATAGCAAGTCTGTAACCTCTCTGGTTATGGGTTTACTTTTCTGAAAAAAAAAAACAGAGTTAACTATTCATAGAGTTTAAAGAGAATTAAATGAGGTAATGTTTATGAACACTTAGTCTATTTCCTGCTATATATTAAATATTCAATAAATATTAGTATGATTACTTTCTATTGATAGGCAGTTCTGCAAAGAACATTTATCTTCTTTGATTTTATTAACTTCCCAAAGGGGTAGATGAGCTTAAGTAGTAAGGTAGTAAACACAAAATAAAAAGTAAAGGGAAAGGAAAATAAATCTCTAAGGAGATAGCTTGGGGAATGCCATTCTTTTCAGTGTATTCAATCAGTTACAGCTTAAAATGGCCCAGTTTATTCAACCACATAACTCATTCTGTCCCATTCAGTTTAACAACCATTTTTTAATGAAGCACTACACACTAGACACAGGAGATCTACTAAGTTGAACTGCACGTGGCGAAACTCTTTTAGTACAATGCTAATGTTAGAACAAGCTTTCAATTTTCCTTTTATACATCATAGTCGTCTCCTTAACTCACATGTGCATATGCTTTCTCGCTTTCGTTCTCTCCCTCATACACATGTCACCAGATTTCTATAGAAATTACCATTGGAATATAAAAGTAGTGGGGAACCTGTATTAGTTCTGGAAATTATGCTACATCTTCATGTCAATGTCATTACATACCCAGGGATTTACAGCAGGTAAAGTGCAGACAGGTTCAGAGTGAGAGGAGACCTGGAGGGCAGTATCATACTAAAAGAACAGCATCTTTAGGAATTATATGGAGAACTCTTTGAACTTCTACATTCAAAAACCTGCTTAATTTAAAAAGGACAAGAGTAGACTATGACTCACAGGAAGGATTGCCAGATAAAATACAAGATACCCAGTTAAATTTGACTTTCAGATGAATAACACATACATATTTTTAAATGTTTTATTGTGAATTATATAATAGTTTACATGGGAGAACATTAGGTTTACATTCATCCTATCTTAAATCATTTTCATTATTATGGTTACAGTCTCCTCCATGCATCATCAACCAACCAAACAGTATACCCTGCAAGCCTGTCCCCCAGTCATCAGCACACAGCCCCTCTCCCTCTCTGTGTCTAAAGTCCCCAGCTGCTCCATCTCTCCACGTCATCGTCTCTGCCTCCATCTCAGGCATCACTGCTTCTGTGATTAGGGTCCCACTCTCTGCTCTTCTCCCTTGATGGTCCCAGGGACCTCTGATTCTAGGCTGAAAAGTTAATCATTGCACCCCTCCTTGCTACAAAATGTCTACCTTTACATTTCCAACCCTCACAAGCAGTCCTGATAACAATTATTCACTATTATGTCACAAAAGATAAATGTGCATTTCATTTCATCAGCCCCTCCTAGACAGATTGGATACTACTCAGTGGAGATTCTACCTTCCTTCAAGCCCTCTGAATCTAGGTTCTCTCTTGAAAGCTTGTAAGCCAGTCACTTCTTGCCTTTGTAGCCCCCCACCCCCACCCCCCCGCCAACACCCATTTTAGGTAGCCAATGTCCAAGTTGCCCATCCCTGTCTACTCTGTGTGTGGAGGGGGTGGGAATGACCTTTTCTGTAAGGATTTGTTCCCTCTTTTGAGCTACTGCATCCATAGGTATAGGTCAGGTTCATCAAATTTTATCTTATTACTCTTTTTCTCCTCTTGTTTCTTCTTCTGGCTGAGCTCTGATCATCCAGTCATTGAAGCCAGCTCAAGTGGGTATTATCTGCAAGTGTGGGTGTTCTTGTGCATATACCCTCTCTTCTTTTCAGCTGGACACTTCACTCTCCACTCTAGTCCTCTGTGGTTATGTCACTGACTCTGGGCCCAAGAGTCCTCAGTTCTTGCCACACTGCTGGCCAACAAGGTCTCCAACCGGGTTCACAGAAGTCTATTGAACACTGTAGGGCTTTCTGCTTCATTGCTGTATTTCCCTCGTTCCCCCTTATTGGTGATGAGCGTGGATCAAAAGACTTATGTGCATCAAAAGACTTCACCAGAAGAGAAAAAAGGGAACCCATGGAATGGGAAAAAATCTTTTGCAATGACACGTCAGACAAGGGACTCATTTCTAAAATATATAGGAAACTACAACACCTCTACAAGAAGAAGACAAATAACCCAATTAAAAAATGGGCACAGGACATGAACAGACATTTCACCAAGGAAGTGATCTGGGCAGCCAATAAACATATAAAGAAATGTTCACAATCACTAGCCATTAGAGAGATGCAAACCAAAACAACAATGGGTTATCATCTCGCACACATACATTTTCGTATATCTGTTCCAAACCTATTGCTGTCAAGTTGGTTCCAATGCATGGTGACCCCATATGCTACAGAGCAGGACTGAGCTATAATCTGTATAGAAGCAGATCACCAGAACTTTCTTCTGTGGTACCACTGGATAGACTTGAACTTTCAACCTTTTGGTTACTTGGTGTTGTTTTTTAATGCTGTTGAGTTGTTTTCAACTCATGGCAACCCGGTATAGGGTATCTGAGGAGCAGCTGGTAGGTTTGAACTTCTGACCTTGCAGTTAGCACACCAATGTTTATCCTACAGTGCCACACCAGGACTTTTCTTCATTAATAGTTGACTACAAACTCTTTGTACCACCTTTTCCTTTGTATAACTATTTTTTGATTATTTATTGATGTAATATTTGTGACATCAAACGAAAAACCAAATCCACTGTCATTGAGTTAATTCTGACCCATAGCTACTGTGGCACCTTGAATTTAGTTGATACAGCTTTTCTAGCCAAAGTTTCCTTAATTCCCACCGAGTGATTGGTGGGACCATGAAAATAGAATGTACTGACACTAATGCTGAGATTGGTGAGTTTTGTCATCCTGCTAGCTTTAAAAGGAGCCATTTCGGAAGCAGGACCAGATGATCCCAGGACCATCAAGAAACTTAACAGAGAAGAGCATGAATGCAGCATGAAATCCTTACCTGGAAAAGTGGTATCATCAGAAGTGGCAACAGGGAGAGATATTTGCCCAAGGAGGGCAGAGGCAGAGGCAGGGGCAGATGGGCCACAGGGCTGAGAGGTCGAAGACAGGCGTGAAACAGAGAAGTAACAGAGAAGAGAGCTGCTGCGTCCTGAGTTGTTTCCAACCCTGAATTGTACCCTGTTCACTTCCTTAATAAACCCTCATAGTTGTGAGTATTATCTCTGAATTCTTTGTGTCCATTGCAGTAGATTATTTAACACAGGTATGAAGTCAGAAGAAGTCAGACATGGACTGCACCCTGTTTTTTGCAACTATCCTCTTTGGGGATGGGATTACTGAGTCTGCACATCTTTATGGGAGCAGACAGCCTTGTATTTCTCAATGAAAGGCTGGTGGACTTGAACCTCTGCCCCGGTGGTTAGCAGCCCAATGAGTAATTCTCAACAGCACAAGGACACCTTAATTGTAACATTTTTTTCTTGTTGTTAAGTGCCATCGCGTCAGTTCCGACTAATAGCGACCCTGTATAGGGTTTCTGAGGAGCAGCTGGTGAGCTTGAACTGCCTTCCTTGCAGTTCAAACTGACATTGCAATCTAGTGCATTAACCTGCAGTGGCACATGAGGGCTCCTATTTGTGACATACTTATATAATTTATTTTTTTAAAACTGCTGTCTGTTTATCCAAGTGAGATTTAACTGGGCCTCTTATATTTTATCTAAATCAGGCAACCCCTACTCACATGGTTACCACAAGGAAAGTTTATGGGGGAACTTCAATCTGGGGATTGGCTCAGACACCTATGACAGACAGAAAATAAACAATATTGAAGCTTGTTCCTGGAGAGAAGGCCACATCAGAACAGATAACAAAACAAAACAAAAAAAAAACAAGCATGCTAACAAAACAACCAAAGAACCAAGGAGCAATGTTTCTGCTGAGGCAGGGCTCCCTAGTAAGACCACTGGTGACCTTGACTCACTTGCTTTCTCCAAAGACTGTAAGCTCCCTGAACAGTTATTATAATTTTACAGCAAAAATATATTCTTTCATCTGAATCTGAAGGTTTCAAACAACTTCTGCTTTACTATAAAAGTAATACTGGGTAACCATGGACTTCCTGCTATAAGAATGAGCACCACACCTATAAAACAAACATATAAACAACAATAAACAAAAACTGAAACATTTCAAACAATTTCTGACATCTATGATGGAGGTAATCAAAGAAAGTGAATATTTGAAATATTTCTAGAAATTAGAAGCATAGGAATGAAAATATAGGGATTGAAGTACAGGTTCAGTAGATCCACACCAGGTAAAATAATAATCTCATAAAGAAATAGCAGATCAGACCATGCAAAGGAAATCATCAAAGAAAAAGTAGGAGAAAACAAATTTCCTAAAATGGAAAAAGTACTAGATTACGGATCCAAAGGCTAAATGGAACCAGAAAAGAGTCTTGGTACATACTGTTCAACTATAAAACATAAAATGTTACAAATATTAGCATTACTGTCAAATGCCAACAACAGATTTCTCCTCCAGAGCACTGCTCCAGGTAATGACCCTCCGCAAGGCTCTGAGCAAAGAGGGCTATAATCTCATGATTCTGTCCTTAGTGGTTCATGCAGTAAAGCCAAAAGAAGACATTTTTAGACACGCAAGAACTCAAAAAGTGTATTACCCACACACTCCTGTTGAAAGAGTTAACAGAATATGTATTCCACCTAATATAAAATTAAAAAAAAACAACACTTAAAAATATTAGACAGTTACTATATGAAGTTAAAAGTGAACAGTGAAGCCAGATAAACATGTTGTTCTTATTAGACGATGTGTTAATTCTTGGCTTACAGTGACCAATATAACAGAGTAGAGTTGCTCCATCGGTGCTTTTTTTCTTTGGCTTGGTTTGGCACTGCAGATCAGCACTGGACTGCAAACCACAAGGTGGACAGTTCCAACACACCAGTTGCTCCTGGAAAACCCTATATAGGTTTGCTATGTTTTGAAACTAAGTCAACAGTGCTTCACAACAACAGCAATCTGTACAGGAGTAGATTGCATGATCTTTCTCCCTCAGAGTCACTTGGTAGGTCCAGATTCTTGCTAAAGAGATTGTACATACAGGAGCTGTTTAGAAAATTGATCCCCATTCTAACCATCATTAGACACAAATACGATTAACCCTCTTCACTGCATATCACCTTGGCAGTCATTTCAATGATTGCAAGTTTAATTGATACAGTCTGAAGTTTCCTAACACTAATGCCTTCATTTCTCCACTTAAAACAACCCTGGTACCTTCCTGTGGTTGAAATTTTCAAAAAATATTAATCTGTGTTACCATCCAATCCATTAATTCTGAAGGTAAGGCACAGTGGTGTGCGCAACATGCCAGGGAGTGTTGTGTTAGGGTCCCTTTGAAGATGACTTCTTGGTAAAGTCTTCATTGCACAAAGCATCCTTCTTTTTGACCTTGGCAACAGATTTGTAGCCTGGAAGAACCATCACAAATAATTTATTTTATATTAAACAAGTGCTAAATTCCATACGAGTTCTTAACAGCAAGGGACTCTCAAAGGGCAAAAGACTGAATAAACTTAAACTTGAGGAAACAGCAAGCTCTTACTTTCAGCAATCAATAGTCTTTTACTATGGAGCAACAAAACCTTTTTGGCTTTCTGACTGCAAGTCAGCCCTCTGATCCCCATTCTAACCATCATTCATTTTCAGGGCACTTTGATTCTGTGTCTCTCATGTGGAGGCAACAAGGTGCTGGCCCCTGTTTGAACTCAAGTCCTGTGGAGAAAAAGATTCCCCAACAGTGAAAATAAATACTTCCCAACTTCTTTGTTTGTCTTCCAGGCTCCCAGTGGGCACAGCACTCCTGCTCCCTCTGGGTAGCACTCTTCAACTCTCCCTGCTAATTAACCTCTCCTACAGGGTTGCCAAATGAGCTGCTGACAACCAGCCCTGAGCAACTAGAAAACACCAGGAAGACAGTCTGGATTGTTAAAAATTCTTCCATTAAGTCTATAGGCAGAGAGTGCCTTTGAATTCTGCTTGGATGCAGTAGTCGTTGGTTGACGTCACAATTAGAAATGGTAAGAATTGGTATCAGACTAATTTTCTAGCTCCAGTCAGGGTTTAGTTTTTGGATACTTTTCAAGAGGTAGATGGGAGTAAAAAAAAGGAGTGCAAAGTGAGTTTGAGGCTCTGAAAATCCACTGTGAGTTTTCACAATAGGAAATCAAAATCATTCTGAGAAATGTTAGGAGTGCCTTGACCTCTTCCTAAATTTTCCTGCCTTCCCTTCTCCAATCCTTGCAAAAATGGATCCCAAACTAAAAAGTTATTTTTGTGTTTTAGCTAAGGCCTGTTGATGACTAACATGTCCTTAATGAATCATGGGGCTCAGTAAATATTTAAGAAGAAAAACATGATAAAGCATAGCAACAAACCATTTTGTGAAAATACTAGAATTTGAGATTTAGCAAAAATGAAACAAGTCAATGCATAGCTATAAACAACTACTTAAAAGTAAGTCTTTAGTGAAACCAATTGAGGAAATAGATTGGCTTTCCTTTTTTCCCATGCAAATCAGTTATAGTCTTATGTGCAAACTGAAGGATCTGAAGAATGAGTGAATTTTAGTGACCTTTAAAATTAATGGAGTTATAAGGCAGGACCAGGCCAATATTTTTACTGGGCTGAGCATCAGAGGATATGAGGCCAATACATGGCTATATATACTTTTTGGAACTTTGATGCTTATTTTTTTATTCCACACTCTGTCTCTTTTTCACCTGTCTTACCTCTTTCACTTTATATATATTTACCTTGATTTTTAAAATATTTTCACTGATTTTATTTCTCTTTATGCTTTCAGTAACCCAAAAACACTTATTTTAACTGAAGGCAGTGTTCCATGCTTCATTTTTAGCTTCCATATGACATTTGACCAAATTTATGTTAATCTTAATTTCTCCATTCACCTGCACCTTAAAGTTTACCCAGTTGTTAAGTTGTTGTTAGGTGCCATGGAGTTATTTGAACTAGTAGCAATACTAGGTACAACAGAGGGAAACAATGCCCAGGTCTGCTTCATCATCACAATCTTAACAGGAGCTTGATTGTTGTAGCTTATTATTTATTGTAGCCATGTGTTAATCTATCTCATGGAGGGACTTCCTCTTTTACACAGACTGTCTACTTTACCAAGCATAATGTCCTTCTCCAGGGACTGGTCTCTACTGATAAACATGTCCAAAATCTTACCATCTTCACTTCAAAAGAGCATTCTGATTGTACTTCATCCAAGACAGATTTGTTCATTCTTCTGGCAGTTCATGGTATCTGCAATGTTCTTCATCAGCACTATAATTCAAAATCCTCAGTTCTCTTAAGATCTTCCTTATTAATTGTCCAGCTTTCACATATGAGTTCATTGAAAATACCACAGCTTGAATCTAGTGCACCTTAGTCTTTAAAATGAAATACTTGCTTTTGAACACTATGAATAGCAGATTTGTCTAATGAAAGATGCCATTTGATTTGTTGAGTGCTGCCTCCATGGGCATTGATTGTGGATACTAGTAAAATGAAATCCTTGAAAGCTTCAGTTTTTTTCTCTGTTTATCATGATGTTGTTTATTAGACCAATTATAGAGATTTTTGTTTTCTTTATGTGAGTTGTAATCCATACTGATGCTGTAGACTTTGACCTTCATCAGTAAGTACTTAAAGTCTTCTTCAGCGATGTTGCTCCAATTCTGATGCCTTAACATAGTTCAGCTTCTGGATTATTTGCTCAGCATACAGATTAAATAAGTATGGTGAAAGAATACAACCCTGATACCTTTACTGATTTGGAACCACACAGCTTCCCCTTGTTCTACTCATTTAACTGCCTCTTGGTCTATGGACAGGTTCCATATGAGTACATTTGTATGCATTATCATTCCCATTCTTTACAATATTATCCATAATTTGTTATGATCCATTCAATTGAATGCTCTAGCATAGCAATAAAACACAGGTTTTATTTCTGGTATTCTCTGCTTTCAGTAAAGATCCATCTGGCATCAGCAATGATCTTCTTTATTCCACATCCTCTCCTGAATCAGGCAAAATTTTCCCTGTGTGTCCTGTTATAATTTATATTCCTTGATAATGTCTGCATTCCATTGGCTCACCTTTCTTTGGAATGGGCACAAATATGAATCTCTTCCTGCTAAATTGACCAGAGAACTGTCTTCCAAATGTGTGGCATAGACAAGTGAGTGCTTTCAGCATTGCCTCTATTTGTTGAAATATTTCAATTGGTATTTCATCAATTTCTGAAGCTTAGTTTTGCACCAATGCCTTCAGTGCTACTTGGGATTCTTCCTTCAATGCTATCAATTTTTAAACATATACTAATATTTGAAATTACTTTTGGTACTGTGATTCTGTGTATTGCTTTCAGCTTCTTTTGATTCTTCTTGTGTTATTCAGTATCTTGCCCGATGACTCCTTCAAAATACAATTAAAGGTTTATTTTTTTTTTTCTCACTTGCTTCCTATAACTCTTATTTTGACTTACCTTCTTTCCCAATCCTTCTGAATTTTGTCCTCAGGTAAATTATGCCCTTTTAATCTTGAATGGTTAATTATTACATGATATGCATACCTCACTAGTGTTGTTGCTTTCCCATACATCTATCTACTGTTTGGCTGAAAATTCAACCACTAGAGTGAGTTCATTTCCAGACCCGAAAGATGACCAAATAACATAGCCTTTGGTTCCTTCAGTCACTTTTTGACCATAAGCCTGGTCTTTTTAACAATTTTGAACTTTGTTCAACATTTTCTCCCATTCTACCCAGGATCTTCTAATGTGACTACTTTCAGAAGAGTTGATAGTGATAACTAGGCACCATCTGGTTCTTTTGCTCTCACGGTCATGGAGACTATTGTTCATATGTTCCATTAGTCCACTGAACTAATTAATTCCAAGTGCCTTCAATTTTCATCATTTTTCTTTCCTCCATACAGGGCATAGACACCTTCATAGTTGCTGATGAGTTGTTGTTTTTTTCCCCCTGATTTGTTTAATGTTTTATTGTGAATTATGTGATAGTTTACATGGGAGAACATTGGTTTTACATTCATTCTATCTTATATCATCTCATTGCCATGGTTACAATCCCCTCCATGCAGTCCTTCCCCAGTACCC
>NW_006408549.1:12681211-12682859 GCF_000296735.1 Chrysochloris asiatica | reverse complement strand
TAAATTCAGGTGGAACAAACAATGGCTTTTGTGGACTTGTTTTAATTTTTGTCAGCTTCGATTTGAGCTTGCATATGAGAAATTTGTAGTCTATTCTGCAGTCAGTGCCTGGTCTTGTTTTGACTGATTATACCGAGCTTCTCCATTATCTCTTTCTACAAATGAAGTTAATCTGATTTCTGTATATTATATCCAGTGAGGTCCATGTGTCTAATCATTGTTTATATGAATATTACAATGTAAATATATAACCAGATTGATTTTTAGGGTAGCACTCAGAAAATACTTTCCTAATGAATTTCTGAAGTTCTGACATCCATACATTCTTCTTGTAGATTAATCTATCTGCTCATGTCTTCTCTTTATTTTGCATGTAATCCTTAATGGTATGATAAGATTAAAGATGCATATTATCAATTTACCAATGCAAAACAGTTGGTATTAGCAACCTGGAATACTACATTGTGAAACATTTCAAGGAGGAGTTCAATAGGAATGTTGGCCATGATTAATAAATGATGTCAGTTTGTCATATTGTGGTGGCATGTGTGTTGCTGGAAGTTCTGCCCCCGCTAATTTAAATACTTGCATGGTCACCATGGTGGACAAGTTTCAGATGCACTTCCATAGTAAGACAGACTAGGAAGAGGAGAAGCAAATTACTTCTGAATATTTAGTTACTGAAAACCTTATGAACACTGTCAACAACAGACTTTTGAATATTGAAACGTGATGAACAGCAACAGAATTCTGTCATATATAGTGCCAAAAGATGAGCCCCTCAAGTTGGAAGGCACTGAAAATATGACTGGGGAAGAGCTGTCTCCTCAAAGTAGAGTTGAACATAATGATGCAACTGGAGTAAAGCTTTCAGGACCTTCATTTGTTGATGGGGCACAGCTCAAAATGAAGAGAAACAACTGTAAACATCCATTAATAACTGGAAAATGGGATGTATGAAGTTTGAATCTTGGAAAATTAGAAGTTGTCAAAAATGAAATGGAAACTATAAACATCGATCTCCTAGGAATTAGTGAGCTGAAATGGACAGGTATTGGGCATTTTTAATCTGACAATCACATGGTTTACTATACCAGGAATGACAAATTGAAGATGAATGATGTTGCATTCATCATCAAAAAGAACATTTCAAGATCTATCTTGAAGTATAATGCTATCTGTGATAAGATACTATGCACATTCCTACAAGATAGACCAGTTAATGCCACTATTTTTCAAATTTGTGCACCAAGCATTAAAGCCAGTGATGAAAAAATTGAAAAATGCTATAATTTCTTCAGTCTAAAATTGATTAAACATTGCAATACAGATGTATTGATAAGAATGCAAAAGTTGAAAACAACAGAAGGATCAATTATTGGAAAATATGGCCTTGGTGATAGAAACTATTTTGGGAATTGTGTAATAGAATTTTGCAAGATGAATGCTGTAGGAGCAGCACTAAATAACAACAGTATGCAGAAATCATTGGACAATCTCTTTGATATCTCAAGCGAGCAAAGTTTTGCTAAAGGTAATACAGAAACGGCTATAATCATACATTGACAGAGAACTTCCAGAGGTTCAAGCTGGATTCAGAAGAGGCCGTGGAACGAGAGATATCATTGCTGATGTCCGATGGATCTTG
>NW_006408549.1:12658556-12680301 GCF_000296735.1 Chrysochloris asiatica | reverse complement strand
CTTCATCTCTCATACTTTGGACATATTGTCCTGAGAGAACAGTTGCTGGAGAAGGATGTCATGCTGGGTAAGGTGGAGGGTCAGAGAAAAAGGGGAAGACCCCTAATGAGATGGATTGGCCAGGTGGCCTCATTGATGGACTCAAGTAGTGAAGTTGGCCCAGGATCGGACATTGTTTCATTCTGCTGTGCATGGGGTCATTATAAGTCAGTTCCGACTTGATGGCACCTGACAACAGCAACAACAGGATCAGCACTGGCCTGTGAACCACAAGGTTGGAAGTTCAAATCTGCCAGATGCCCTTGGAGAACCTATACAGGGTTGCTATGAGTTGGAGTCAACTCAATGGCACTTAACAATAGTAACAATAATGTTTTTTAAAAACAACATATAGTCATACACATCGACCTCAACTTACAGAATATACAGAAATCAAATTGACTACATCAGTGAGAAGAGATGGTGGAAAAGCTCCATATCATCAGCTAAAACAAGGCCAAAGGGACACTATGAAATTGACCACCAACTGCTCACTCGCATATTCAGGCTGAAACTGAGGCAAATTAAAACAAGCCCTCAAGACCCAAAATATGACTTTGCAAACAACCCACATGAAATTAGAAGTCATCTTAAGAACAGATTTGATGCATTAGACACTAATGAGCGAAGACAAGAAGAGTTGTGGGATAACACCAAGAATATCATACAGATAGAAAATGAAAGGTCATTAAGAAGCAAAAGAACAAAAGGGATGTCAAAAGGGAATGTAGCTTGTTCTCCAGCATAGAGATGCTAAAGCACATGGAAAAAAAATGATGAGGTAGAAAAGCTGAACAGAAAGTTTCAAGGGCAGCTCAAGAAGATACAAGTATTATAATGAAATGTGCAATGACCTTGAGTTAGAAAACCAAAAGGAAAGAACATGCTTAGCATTTCTCAAACTAAAACAAAAATTCAGGCCTCTACTTGTAATATTTAAGGCTTCCATGGGCAAAATCCAACACTCATCTGTAAATTTGTCATATTGTAATGGGTTGTGTGTTGCTGTGATTCCAGAAGCTATGCCACAGGGATTTTTTAAATACCAGCAAGGTCACCTATGGAGGAAATGTTTCACATGATCTACCAGATGAAGACAGACTTGGAAGAAGAAGAGGAAACTACATCTGATTGTTTAGCCACTGAAAACCTTATGAATAGCAGTGGAACACTCTGTCAGCACCAGATTATTGAATATTGAAATATGATGAACAGCATCAGAATATTGTCAGGTATAGTGACAGAAGATGAGACCCTCAGGTTGGCAGGCATTCAATATGTGACTGGGAAAGAGCTGCCTCCTCAAAGTAGAGTTGACTGTGATAATGCAAATGGAGTAAAGCCTCTAGGAGCTTCATTTGCTGATGGAGCACAACTCAAAATGAAGAGAAACAGCTGTAACCATCCATTAGTAACTGGACCATGGAATATATGAAGTATGAATCTAGGAAAACTGGAAATTGTCAAAGATGAAATGGAACATATAAATATTGATATCCTGGGCATTAGTGAGCTGAAACAGACAGGTATTGGACATTTTGAATCTGACAATCACATGGTTTATTATGCCTGGAATGAAAAATTGAAGAGGAATGGCATCTCATTTACCATCAAAAAGAAAATATCAAGATCTGTCATGAAGTACGACACTGTCCGTGATAAGATAATAGGCATATGCCTATAAGGAAGACCAGTTATTACCACTATTATTCAAATTTATGCACCAACCACTAAAGCTAGCAATTATGAAATTTAGGAATTCTATCAACTTCTTCAGTCTGATATTGATCATACATGAAATCAAGATGTATTGAAAAATACTGGTGACCGGAATGCAAAGGATGGGAAAAAAGGAAAGAACAGTGGTTGGAAAACATGGCTTTGGAATGATGCTGGAGGTTGTATGATATAATTTTGCAAGACCAATGACTTGTTCATTGCAAATAACTTTTTTAAACAACATAAAAGATGACTGCACACATGGACCTCACTGGATGGAATACACTGAAACCAAATTGACTATATCTGTGGAAAGAGATGGTGGAAAAGCTCCATATTATCAGCCAAAATAAGGCCAGGGGCAGACTATGGTATAGACTATCAATTGCTTATATGCAAATTCAGACAGAAGAAATTGCAAACAAGTCCATGAGAGCCAAAATATGACCTTCATTATCTCCCACATGAATTTAGAGATCAACTGAAGAACAGATTTGATGCATTACACACTAAAAACTGAAGACCCAAAGAGTTGTGGCCTCTTCCTCTTCCTGTAAGCAGCCTCAGGTAATCTCACAAAATGGTTTTCTACTCACTTGACCCAGAATATCCCACAAAATCATCCAAATCCAGAGGTTCAAATCTCCGGGTCCATTTAAGGACACCCATGAGACTGCCCTGCCATCAAGGGTATGCATAGCTGGAAAGCCACCAAGGATCTTAAAGATGTCACTTTGCAGAAGCAATGTGTACTGTTCTGATGTTACAATGGTGGCATTGGTACGTGTGCCCAGGCCAAACAGTGGGGTTGGACACAGGGTCGATGGCCCAAAAAGAGCACTGAATTTTTGCTGCACATGCTTAAAAATGCAGAGAGCAATGCTGAACTTAAGGGTTTAGATGTGGATTCTCTCGTCATTGAGCATATCCAGGTCAACAAAGCTCCCAAGATGTACCGCCAAACTTACAGAGCTCACGGTTGGATCAATCCCTACATGAGCTCCCCCTGCCATATTGATATGATCCTTACTGAAAAGGAACAAATTGTTCCTAAACCAGAAGAGGAGGTTGCACAGAAAAAAAAGATATCTCAGAAGAAACTGAAGAAACAAAAACTTACGGCTCGGGAGTAAATTAAGCTTAAAATAAAATGCACATAAAAGTAAACAAAAAAAGAGTTGTGGAATGGCATAAAGAATATCATACAGGAAGAAAGAAAAAGGTCATTAAGAAGACATGAAAGAAGGGAAAGATCAAAATGGATGTCAGAAGAGACTCTGAAACTTGCTGTCTAGTGCAGAGATGCTAAAGCAAATGGAAGAAGTGAGGAGGTGCAAGGGTTTAACAGAAAATTTCAAAGGTCAGCTCGAGAAGACAAAGTCACATGTTATAAGGAAATGTGCAAAGACCTGGAGTTAGTAAACCATAAGGGAAGACACTTTCAACATTTCTCAAACTGAGGGAACTGAAGAAAAATTCAAGCCTCGATTTGCAGTATTGAAGGATTATCTGGCCAAATTATTGAATGATGCAGAAGGCATCAAAACAAGATGGAAGGAATAAACAGAGTTACTGTACCAAAAAGAAATGGTCTATGTTTAACCATTTCAAGAGGTAGAAGATGATTAAGAGCCAATGATACTGAAGGAAGGAGTCCAAGGAGCATTGAAGACATTGCCAAAATATAAGGCACTGGGAATTGATGGAATAGAAATTGAAATCTTTCAATACACTGATGTGGCATTGAAGGCACTCACTCATCTATGCAAAGAAATTTGGAAGACAACTACCTGGCCAACTGATTGGAAGAAATCTGTATTTGTGTCCAATCCAAAGAAGGTGGCCCAGCGGAATGTAGAAATCATTAGTCAATACCATTGTGTTACTAAAGATAATTTAACAGTGGCTGCAACAAAACATAGACAGAGAACTTCCAGAGGTTCAAGCTAGATTCAGAAGAGGGCATGGAATGAAGTATATCATTGCTGATGTCAGATGGATTTTCACTGAAAGCAGAGAATACCAGATAGTTGTTCACCTGTGCTTTATTGACTAGGGTAGGCTTTCAATTGTGTGGATAATGACAAGCATTGTGAAGTATGAGTGTTCTGGAACTCTTAATTATTGTGCTCATGAAGAACATGTACATAGACCAAGAAGCAGTTATTCAAACAAAACGAAGGAACACTGAATGGTTTAAAATTAGGAAATATGTGCAGCAGGGTTGTATTCTTTCATCATACTTTTTCAATCTGTATGCTGAGCAAATAATAGGAGAAGCTGGGTTATGTTGAGGAAAACATGGCATCAGGATTGGAGGAACACTCATTAACAACTTTCCATATGCAGATGATATAATTTTGCTTGCTGAAAATGAAGAGGACTTAAAATACTTAATGATGAAGGTCAAAGACCATAGGCTTTGGTATGGGGTGCATCTTAATGTAAAGAAAACAAAAATCCTTACTACTGGACCAATAGACAATATCCATATAAACGGAGAACAGATTGAAATTATCAAAGACTTCATTTTCCTTGGATCAACCATCAATACTCATGGAAGCAGCAGTCAAGAAATCAAATGACGTATTGCATTAGGCAAATCTTCTGCACGAGACCTCTTTAAAGTGTTAATAGGCAAAAATATCAGTTTGAGTACTAAGGTGTTCATGACCCAAGCTATGGTATTTTCAATAACTTCATATGCATGCGAAAGGTGGATAGTGAATAAGGAAGCCCATAGAATAATTGGTACATTTGAATTATGGAGTTGGAGGACAATATTAAAGGTAACATGAACTATCAAAACAAAAACAAAAACCACCAAGCAGATCTGTGCTGGAAGAAGTACAGCCAGATTACTCCTTGGAAGCCAGGATGGCCAAAATTCATCTCTCATACTTTGGACATATTATCAGAAGGGGCCAGTTATTGGAGAAGGATATCATGTTTGGTAAAGTGAAGAGATGAAGAAAAAGAGAAGAATTGGCACAGTGACAGTAGGGATGGAATCAGGCGTAACAATGATTGTGAGGTTGGCCCAAGACTGAGCAGTGTTTTGTTCTGTTGTGCATAGGGTTGCTATGAGTCAGGAACGAATCGAATCGACGGTACCGAACTATAACAACAAAAACATAGGCAAAATATTGAATAATGCAACAAAGAAGCCGGAAGGAATACACAAAATTACTGTACCAAAAAGAAATGGTCGATGTATAACCATTTCATGAGGTAGTATATGATCAAGAGCCAAGGGTACTGGAAGAAGTCCAAGGTGCACTGAAGGCATTGACAAAGAACAAGGTACCGGGAATTGATGGAATACATGGAGTATAAATTGAAATCTGTCAACAAACTGATAAAGCACTAGAAGCACTCCTTCATCTATGCCAAGAAATTTGGAAGAGAGCTGCCTAGGCAACTAGAATAGATACGTATGTGTGTCCATTTCATAAAAATTTGACCCAATGGAATGCAGAAATCATCTAATAGTAGGGGTTGCACCTCAATGTAAAGAAAACAAAAATCCTCACCAATGGAGCCATAAATAGCATCATGATAAATGGAGAAAATATTAAATTTGTCCAAGACTTCATTTTGCTTTCATTTACTATCAACACCCAAGGAAATAGCAGTCAAAAAATCAAATGACCTATTGCATAAGGCAAACAAGCTGCACAAGACCTCTTTAAAGTGTTCAGGGGCAGATATCAGTTTGATAAGGAAGGTGTACCCAACCCAAGCAATAGTATTTTCAATAGCCTCATAGGCATGTGAAAGTTGGACAATCAGTAAAGAAGACCATAGAAGAATTGACGCATTGGAGTTATGGTGTTAGAGAAGAATTCACTAGTACTATGGACTAACAGAAGTGTGTTGGAAAAAGTGCAGCCAGAATGTTCCTTTGAAGCAAGGATAGCGAAAACTTCTCTCATAATTCAGACGTATCGGGAAGGACCAGTCTATGGAGAATAACATTATATTTGTTTAAAAAAAAAAAGGATCAGCACATAGGAGGAAGACTCCCAACAAGATGGACTGGCACAGTTTCAGCAAAAATGAGCTTAAATGTAATGATTGTGTGGATGTCATAGGACCCAGCAGTATTTAATTCTGCTGTGCTATGAGTTGGGACTGACTTTATGGCACTAGCAGAAACAATAGCAACTATCAACACTCATGGAAGCTAGAGTCCAGAAATCAAATGATGTATTACACTAGGCAAATCTGGTGCACAAGACCGCTTTAAAGTGTTCAAGAGCAAAGATGTCCATTTGAGGACTAATATCTGCCTGACCCAAGCCAGGGTATTTTCAATAGCCTCATGGTGCTGTGGGTTAATGTACTAGACTGCAAAATCAGTTTGATCCACAAATGGCTCCTTGGAAACCCTATACAGGGTCGCTATGGGTCAGAACTGACTTCGACGGCACTCAAAAACAACAACATATGCATGTTGAAAGGTGGACAATGTGTGAAGAAGACCATAGAAGAATTGATGCTTTTGAGTTATGATGTTGGAGAAACATTAAACGTACCATGGACTTCAGGAGAACTAGCAAACCTGTTTTGGAATAAGTACAGGCAGAATGCTCCTTAGAAGTCAGGATGGTGAGACTTTATCTGTCATACTCTGGACATATTATTAGGCAGAACCACTGCTTGGAGAAGGACATCATGCTTGGTTAAGGTTATCATGCTTGGAGGGTCATTGAAAAATAGGAAGACCACCAATGAGATGGATTGGCAGAGTGGCAGCTGCAATGGACTCAGCTGTAACAATGATTGTGAGGATGGCACAGGACTGGGCAGGGTTTCGTTCTATTGTCATCATAGGATGACTGTGAGTCAGAACCAACTCAAGGGCACTGAACAACAATAAGCCATTGGAACAAGACAGGGAATTGTTGATGAAGGTGCTTCATACTTACCAACTACACTTACTGAGTTTTTGTGTGAAAGTATTGGCCAGCCTTCTTTGCTTTCTGAATATAAGGAAAGATATTAGAGTACTTATAGCAGAGAACAAATTTGTAAGGACAATCTCAAAGCAGATGGGAGGGACTCTAAGTACAAAGTTTTTAATGTGTCACAATTTTGCATTTTTATATCTTTCTCTGACCCTGAATACCTACCTCAAAACACTTATTCAAATGCAATCTTTACTTTAAAAAAAGAAAATGAAAAATGCCACATAATGATTTGCTGTTCTTATTTGGTGCCATCAAGTCAGTTCCAATGAATAGTGAATCGGTATTGAGTTTTCAGGAGTGACTGATGGAGTTAGTAGCTCAGTGCTTTTCCTACAGCACCACAACAGGATTCCAAAATAATCATAGTCATTTCATCTTTTTATTTTTTTCAAAAGAACAACATGACCACTCCAAATAAGAACTGTAAATTATGTGTACCCTGAGCCTGTATGTTTTTATTTTCTTGTGATTATTGTTGCTAAGTGCCGTTGAGTGGGTTCCAACCCATAGCCACCCTATTTAGGGTTTCCTGTAGCGTAGTGGTTACGAATCGGGCTGCGAACCTTAAGGTCAGCGGTTCGAAACTACCAGCCGCTCCGCGGGAGAAAGATGAGGCTTTCTACTCCCGTAAGGATTTACACCCTCGGAAACCCTGTACAGGGTCGCTATGGGTCGGAACCGACTCGACGGCACTTAACAACAACAACAACAACAAGAGCAACTTATGAACTTGAACTGCCAACCTTGCCGTTCAAACCAACTCTGCAGTCCAGCACATTAAACCATAGTGCCGCACCAGGACTCCTTGTGATTATGATAGTTATGCCCTGGTAAATAAGTACTGACTAATCATAGACTCCTGGTGTGGTGCTGTGGGTAAACCCTGTAAGGGTCTCTATGAGTCAGCACCAACTCCAACTCAACAGGAATTTAAAACAACAACAATCATAATTAATGAAGTTAATCATATTGTGTTATGGTTAAGTGTCAGTCAGTTGATTCCGACTCATAGTGATTATACGAACAACAGAAAAAACACTGACCGGTCTTGTATCATCATCACAATCATTGGTATACTTGAGACCATTACTACTGCCACTGTACCAGTACATCTCATAGGAGATCTTTCTGTTTTTCACTGACCCTCTACTTTACCAAACCTGATGCCCTTCTCCAGAGTCTGGTCCCTTTGGATGTTGTAGCTAAAGTGTGAAAGATATAGTCCTGCCATCCTGGTTTCTAAGGTGCATTCTGGCACTACTTCTTCCAACACAGATTTATATGTTCTTCTGGCAGTCTGTGGTACTTTTAATATTCTTCTCCAACATCATAGTTCAAATACATCAATGCTTCTACAGTCTTCCATATTCATTGTCCAACATTCACATGCATATAAGGCTACTGAAATACTATGGCTTGGGTTAGGCCAACCTTCATCCTCAAACTGACATCTTTGCTCTTGAGCACTTTAAAAGTATTGTGCAGCAGATTTGTCTAATGCAATATGTCATGAATTCTTGACTGCTGCTTCCATGAATGTTGATAGTGGATGAAAGCAAAATAAAGTCTTTGACAACTTCAATGTTTTCTTAATTTACCATCATGTTATTTATCGGACTAGTGGAGAGTAGTTTTGTTTTCTTTATATCGAGGAGTGACCCATGTTGAAGGCTGTAGTCTGTAATCTTCATCAATAAGGATTTTAAATCCTCTTTACTTTCAGCAAGCAAGGTTGTATTATCTGCATATTGCAAGTTGTTAATGAGTCTTCCTCAAATCCTGATGTTGCATTTTTCTTCGTATAACCCAGCTTCTCAAATTATTTGGCAGCATACAGATTAAATAAGTATGGTGAAAGATTACAACCCTGGTGCATACCTTCCCTTGTTTTAAACCATTCACTGCTCCCTTGTTCTGTTTGAACAACTACCTCTTGGTTGATATACAGGTCCCTCATAAGCACAATTAAGTCTTCTAGAATAGCCATTCTCCACAATTTTGTCCATAACTTATCATGATCCACACAGTTGAAAGACTGCATGGTCAATAAAGTACAGGTAAATATCTTTCTGGTAGCAAAGTGGTTACGAATTGGGCTGTGAACTGCAAGGTCAGCAGTTAGGAACTACCAGCTATTCCGTGGGCGAAATATGAGGCTTTCTGCTCCCATAAAGATTTACAGCCTCAGAAACCCTTTACAGGGTCCCTATGAGTCAGAATCAACTCCACGGCACATAACAACAACAACAACAAATATCTTTGTGGTATTTTCTGCTTTCAACCAAGATCCATCTGACGTCAGCAATGATATCCTTCTTTTCACATTCTCATATGAAACCAGTTTGACTTCTGACAGTTCTCTGTACTGTTGCAGCCGGTTTTGCTAAGGACAAGCACAATTTTACTTGTTTGTGATATTGATGATATTGTCTAATGATTTCTGCATTCTGTTGGGTCACCTCTCTTGAGAATAGGTGCAAATATAGATCTCTTTCAATTAGTTGGCCATGTAAATGTCTTCCAAATTTCATGGTGTAGATGAGTGAGTGCGTCCAGTGCTTCATCAGTTTATTGAAAGATTTCAATTTGTATTCCATCAAAAAGAACAAGGAGTCATCTTTGTTGCCAATGCCTTCAGTGCACTGTAGGCTTCCTTTTTAAACATTACATGATGAATTAATCATTTGTACACAACAGTTGTGTTCTTTCCCACCTAATGTTTTGTTGTTAGGTGATGATGAATGGGTTCTGATTCATAGTGACCTTATGCACAGCAGAATGAAATGCTGCCTGGTTCTGCACAGTGTCACAATTGTTGTTAACCTTAAGCCCATTGTTGCTGCCCCTGTGCTAGTCCATATCCTTATAGATCTTTCTGTATTTCTCTAACCCAGTACTTTACGAAGAGTGGTGCTTCTCCAGGGTCCCTCCTGATAATATGTCCGAAGTATGAGCAATGAAATAGAGCCATGTAGCTTCTAAGGAGCATTCTGGCTGTACTTCTTCCAATACGGATTTGTTTGTTCTTCTAGCAGCCCATGGTACTTTTAAATAATTTTCTCCAATGCCATAACTCAAATGCACCAATTGTTCTATGGTCTTCCTTACTATCAACTTTCACATGCATATGAAGATAATGAAATATCACGTCTTGGGTCTGGCACACCTTAGTCCTCAAACTGACATCTTTGCTTTTGAACACTTTAAAGAGGTGTTGTTCAGCAGATCTGCCTAATGAAATACATCATTTGATTTTCTGACTGCTGTTTCCCTGAGTATAAGTAAGCCTTGTAGATTTTACCTCCAGTATTCTCTTCTTTTCATCCTTAATACACAGAGACCATTCCAGATTCCCAATTCCTAGGTTTTATTTTATTCTAATTACCTTTTAAATTGATTTTTTGCTTTTGTGGATATTTTTCTTTACTTTTCATTCTATATTATATAATACTATTAGCATAGGAAGGAGCCTGATGGGACAACTGTTGAACATGTGGCTTCTACCCAAAGATGATGGTTGGAACTCACTAGCTGCCTTTTACCTATTACCAGATGGAAACCTTTTTGAATAGTTTTAAGATAATTTTTTATCATTATATTTTTTAATTCACACTGTATCTAGAACCTTTTTTTAGCCTAAGTTCCACCAAAAGCAGAATCTGAGATATTTGAGTAGTTTTAGGAATATGGTACACAAGAATAATAAATAAAAGAGTATAGAAAATGCTCAATAAATATTTGTGCAAGGAATATAAAAATAAATAAAACAATGCAACATTATAAATCCCTGGAAGACAGATGTCCTATGTATTCAATATAAGCTTAGTGCCTAGCACAATTCCTGACATATATGTTGTTGTTGTTATGTGCCTTGGAGTCGGTTCCGACTCATAGCGGACCCTACACAGGGTTTCCGAGGCTGTAAATCTTTACGGGAGCAGACCGCCTCATCTTTCTCCCGCGGAACCGCTGGTAGTTTCGAACTGCTGACCTTGCGGCTCGCCGCCCGATTCGTAACCACTACGCTACCAGAGCAGGGAGTCCCGTGTGGCACTGTGGATTCATATGCTTGACTGCAAAGTCACTTTGAACTACAAGGTAGGCTGTTCAAGCACACCAGCTGCTTCTCGGAAACGCTATACAAGGTCACTCTGGGTCAGAACTGACTCAACGGCACTTAACAACAACAAAAAATAAACATATATTGAATGAATGAATGAATAATAAATGAAGTCATCTCAAGAGACTTCATCCAACATAAGACTTTTTTTTTATGATTATCCTCTGCTCCAAAAAATCATATCCTCCTCTGATCAGATGAGGCTAATGTTAATATTAAAACTCCTAATTGATACAATTCTGCTAATTTGATCAAATTGATATATGCATCAACTTGTCATGTATAATTGATTGATTCTGTGGATAAAATTCAAAGTTTACTGTTAACCTAGTATCTTGATTCAAAACCTTGACTTATATATATTTTAGAGGATGAAATTGACACCCGAGTGCCACACAGGTAGAAAAGAGCAGAGTGGAACTTGAAATTAGATTTTCCTGATTCCAAACCTCACACTCATTTTCACCGTCCGGCTAGCTTTGAATTGTTTCTAGGGTTCCCATCTCTTTGTGATAGAATACCACCCACTTCTGCAGTGCTGACCTCTGTCTGGTTCTCGTCAATGTGATTTTACCTTCATCATCTCTTCAGGGCTCTTGCCCTTTCTTTGCCACCTTCTGACACCATATGGCACATTCTTATGCCACATGGCGTCCATACATCCTGCTTCCTTATGCTCTCCATTCTCTTAATTCCCTTCATACACATTTGACAATTTTTCCTTCCTCTTGGATTTCTGATCTCTACTTTCATCCCAGGTTTCACTGCCATGCCCTGTTCTTTCTCATTTCATGGCAGCCTATACAGCTATGATTGCAACATATGTCTATAATTCCTGCATAGCATTTGGAACATCCATCACTATGCTGACACCATATAAATTCTGTGCAGACGTTATGGATTTTAGAGGAAGGGAGGACACTTCCATCCAAAATGAGCTGACATTGCTTCACAAGTTGATTTGGAGGCCCACCAACCCCCTAGCAAGTAGCACTAGATGAATATACAAAGATTCCTGACACAAAGAATTTTTGCTGAATTTCTAGAGATTGAATTACATGTGTATACATAAATGAAATCACACATACAAAGCACATATGCCATTTTTCTTTTGTTTCTAAATTTGTATTAAAATTTTTTAAAATACTGAAATGTTTAAATGAACAATGAACACCCATATGTCCAACATCTAAGTCCAATAATTGTTAACTTTTGCCACATTTGTTTAATGTAGCTATAAATGTATGTGCTTCTTTTGTGCGTGTGTGTGTGTGTGTGTGTGTGGTTATTTTAATGAACCATTTGAAACACAGTGAAAGACATCAAAATACTTCAGCAAGGATCTTAAAACAAGGACATTTCATTGATAACCATAATATGTTGTAGTGGTTGTTGGTTGTGGAAGAGTCAATTCCAACTAATGGCGACACCATATGTACAGAGTGAAACTGCTCCCTGGGGTTTCCAATGCTGCCATCTTTCAAAAGCAGATCACTATGTCTGTCTTTTAAGGAGCTGCTGGGTGGATTTGAACAGTCAGACTTTCAGCTGGTAGTCCAGCACTTAACCACTTGCAGAGCCCATAGACTACCAGATAGTATAATCAAATGTAAGACATCAACCATAATTACATCTGGTTGTGTTGTTCTTAGATGCTGTCTAGTCAGTTCAAATCACAGCACCATTTTCACAATTGTTGTTGAGTCCACTGTTGCTGCCACTGTGTCAGTCCAGCTCACTGGGGTCTTGTACTTTTTCATTGACCCTCTTTACCAAGCACTATGTCCTTATCTGAGGTCTGGTCCCTTCTGCCAATATGTCTAACATTCTAGAGACCAAGTCTTACGCTTTGCTTCTAGGGAACATTATGACTATACTATTTGCTTGTTCCAAGACAGATTTGTTTGTTCTCCTAGAAGTCCATGGTACCTCCAATATTCTTCACTAATACCATAACTCCAATGCATGGATTCTTCTATGGTCATCCTTACTCATTGTCCAACTTTCACATGCATATGAGACTATTAAAAGTACAGGGCTTGAGCCAGGCACAAGTTAGTACACTTAGTCTTCAAATTGATATCTTTGCTCTTAAACACTTTAAGAGGTCTTTACAGCAAATTTGCCTACAAAAATAATCATTTTATTTCTTGACTACTGCTTACATGAGTCTTGATTATGGATCTATACAAATGAAGTCTTACACAACTTCAATCTTTTCTCCATTTGTTGTTGTTCAAGCCCATCCAGCTCATAGTGATCCTGTTTAGGGTTTATGAGGAACAACTGGTAGGTTTGAACTGCCACGCTTGTAGTTAGCAATCTAGGGTTTATTCTACAGTGCTATACCTCTTACCTTGTTTTTATATCCACACATGATAAAACCAGACTGGAGATAAAATAAAATGCTCCACATTGTGGGTTTATCTGTTTTATGTGTAATATGTGTGTGTGTATATTGCCACTAACTTTGTTTAGTCATCCTTGTTTTGCCATAAATGGTAAGCTAAGTTTAAAATATTGATTATACTTTAATTAAATACGTTTGAGACAATGTTACATAGATAATATTATGTGCTTCAAATAGCGTTATAACAAGAAGCAGATAATAAAGGATTTTCACTATTTGAATTCTTGTTTAGGGTAGAGAAGCCAGGAGTTTCCATTATAAAGGTACATTTTTTCCCATTGCATCTGGCCAGCAGTCTGTGAGCTGACCCTTTGGCATAGAGTGAATTACCTATTCCAGACTGCTTTCACATGATTTTAAAATCCATTAAAGAGCATTGACTCTTGGTACAAATGTTGATTTTTCTAACTCTGTCACTCTAAGAAGCCCTGGTGGCACAGTAGGTTATAAGTGGGCTTCTAACCCCAAGGTCAGCAGTTCAAATCCACTAGCTGCTTTCTACTCCAGAAAAGATTTACAGCATCTGAAGCCCTACACAGGGTTGATAAAAGTCTGAACAGTGTGAAGCCCCAGAATCACTCTTTTTTTTTTTTTTTCTTACAGATTTTATTGTGAATTGAGTGATAGTTTACATGGAAGAACGTCAGTTTTACACTCCTCATATTATATTTCATTTCATTGCAATGATTACAATCCCCTTAATGCATCATCATTCAACAATATTTGCTTCTATTCCCTCTGTTTTTGCTTTGTTTGATGTACACAAAAAACACTCAGGAATATATAATCATTTAAACAACCAAATGATACATTCCGGAAGCCTGCCTCCTAGCCGCCAGCACACAGCCTTTCTCTTTCCATGAGTCTGGAAACCTCAACTGCTCTATCTCTCACCATGTCATTATCTGTGCCTCCATCTCTGGTGTTGCTGCTTCTCTGGATAGGGTCCCACATTCCACTCATGCTCTTCTCCCTTGATGGTCCTAGGGTCCTCTGTTCCTAGAGTATAAGATTAACTACTCCCCTCTCTATGTTACAAAACTTTTACCTTTTTAGTTGTGAACTATCACAATTAGTTATGATAACAGTTACTCACAATGGAATCATAAGAATCTTAAACCCCATCTCCTTTTACCAGACCCATCTGGACAAGATGAAAACTATTCAGTGGGGATTCTACATTCTCCCACACACTCTGAAACTAAAATCTCTTTAAAACTTGTAAGCCAGTCACTCCATGCCTTTATAGCCGCCTTCCCCCGCCCCCCCATTTTAAGTAGTCAGTGTCTAAGTTGCCTGTCCCTATCAACCCTGGGTACAGAGGAGATAGGCTTGATCCTTGATGTGACAACTCCTTCCCTCTCAATTGGTATTTTGAGCTACTACATTCATAAGTATAGGTCAAGTTTATCAAATTGCAGCAATTTTCACTTGGTTCCTTTATCAAAGAAAATTTTTTTTATCATCTTCCTCTAGTCAAATTCTGGTCATCAAGCTATCAAAGCTAGGTGGAATGGGCACTATCTTCAAGTTTGGGTGTTCTTATGCATTTCCCCCCACTTAATATCAGCTGGACATTTCACTCTCAGCTCTAGCCCTCTGTGGCTAAGTCCTTGTCTATGGGCTTAGGAGTCCCCAGGTCTCACCATACTTCTGACCAACCAGTCCTCTGTCTCATCTCCAGGTGGGTGGAAGTCTATGGAATGTGGTTGAACTCAGCCCATATCTTCATTGCTGCCTTTGCCCCTCTTCCACTTACCAGTAGACCAGTTTGGTCACCAGCAAGCTTACATGCATACTCATGTGTTGCCTTTGAGTTTCAGTCTTGGAGGGGGGGTTTGTCAGAATCACTCTTTTTACATGAAATTACTACCTGCAATTATTCAATAAAGAAAATGCTCTCCCGTCAAGTAGCAATGAACTACATTTCATCTCCAAATGAAGGAAAAATACCTAATACCTTCTCTTAAATTACCAGTTTTCAAAGTGAAAACTCGCTCTAATCATCACCTCCAATGGAGGTAAATTATTCTTTTTTTTTCTTTCCTTTCTTTTAGATGCCTGGATTTTTTTATTTGTTCTTTAATTTATAATTATTACAGTATGATTTTAATTTTTAAAATATATATACTCTACTAATCCTAATTTTAGGAGTTCTGGTAGTATAGTGGTTATGAGTCTGGCTGCTAATATGTTATGAGTCTGGCTGCTAATCTCACGGTCAGCAGTTCAAAACTACAAGTGCTTCCATGGCAGAAAGATGAGGCTTTCTGCTTCCATAAAGATTTACAGCTTCAGAAACCCTATAAACAGCCACTATGAGTCAGAACCGACTGCATGGCACATAACCACCAATATCAATACTAATTTTGATTTTCTGGTGTCGTTCTGTAGGATTAGTACTGGACTATGAACCACAAGGTCAGCGTTCAATCCCACCAGCTGCTCCTTGGAAACCCTATACAGGGTTGCTATGAGTCATAACCAACTTTATGGCACTTGACAACAACAACAACAATCCTAATTTTAAGGAGCCCTCGTTGAATAGTGGGTTACAAGATGGACTGCTAACCACAAGGTCAGCAGTTCTAATCTACCAGGCAGTACATGGGAGAAAGATGAGGCTTTCTACTCCTATAAAGATTTACAGCCTCAGACGCCCTATACAGGGTCCCTATGAATCAGAATCAACTAGAAAGTACACAAACACCACCACCAACCCTAGTTTTAAGGAGGACTGGTGGTGTGGGTTAGGAGTTGAACTGCTATCCACAAGGGTTTCTGAGACTGGAAAGATTTATAGTTTCAGAATTCCTATATAGGATCTCTGTGAACATAACATTGGGTTTGATTTTTTGTTTTGTTTTTTTTAATCCTAATTTTAGCCTGTAAGAACCACTTCAAACTGACTGTTTCCTTTTGCGGTATCTTCATTTGAAGTTGATTGCTGGCATGAAATGGCTTAAGATTCTCCTGTACTTTTCTTCCCAGGAACATTTTAGCAAGGGACTTGACTAATATTCATGTTTAGATGGAAAACAACACTGTGCCTACAGTTGGCAACAAGTTATTCCAAAACTATTCTGGATGTAGTGCAGATACATAAATTGCAGCAATTAAATCTATCAATCAGAAGATGTTTGTAATCATAACCTAATTTCACATTTTACTCTACAAATGAGAAAGAAGTACACAAGAATGGAAAAACTGACATAAGTATAGAACAAAACTCGGTCCTGATATAGACAAACAATTAGAGGACGAGGAGAGAAGCACTCTCATCTCTACAAAGAAAAAATGCTCAAATTACTGAAAAATTTGTTATTTTTGCATTCATAAGCTAGGCTACAAAATCCACATAAGAAATTTTAAAAAAAAGTTTTTTTCACTTAATATTTTAAACTTAATATTTCAGAACAATAGTAGCAGTGCTAACTTAATGGCTTGGTGGTAGCACAAATCATATGGTAGCAATCAAATAAAAATTGGACATGCTGAACTATGGCGAAATAAGATTCTAATATTATGTACAATATCATATCTTGTGGTCATAATAATCTCTGCCTTGAAAATAAGTATTATCTGCAACTGAACACCAAGTTGGACTTTTCAGAATTTGTAATTAATGTAAGAGACAATAATACCCCTCATAAGATTTAGTAAGTCCAGAACTTATATAGGCATAGTCTTTCATGAGCTATATAGCATCAAATGAGAATTCTGATAACATTTGATACTGTTTATCATACTTGTATTTCCACATTTAAAAAAAGAAAAAAATAAGGCCTTTCAAAAGAGCACAAGAATCCTACAAAGGTTAAGTGAACTGCAGGAATTTATAATAAAAACATTTAGACATTCCCAGAACAAAATAAAGCTAATGGATCGCTCATGTGTCTGGAATTAGGATCAGCAGCGCTCATACAACTCTAAACAGATGTTAATAAGGATAATGCAAAAGAGGAAGTGTGCCAGCTTATTTTTCAAGGGCAAACCCATATTTTGGTCAGCTGAAACCACAGCTTTGTTGTGTTGTACATTAACAGATTAACTAAAGCAGCACTACTTTTTTTGTTGTTATTTCTAGAAAGAGGTAGGTTGGACAGTATCTACCCTTATTTACATACATATTTATTCTCTCAGGCACATACGTATTCTCTCACATCAATTTTTAAAAGAATATCAGGAAAAAACACTTGTCAGTTGTCATCTCTGAAACACTAACAGCTTCTGCCAGCAGTAGTTCCTTGGGGGGTTTAAGAGCATCAGTGCCACAGCTGGCAGCAAAGTGGTTTATAGCTATGGGGCTGAAAACACATTCCTTTCACAACATCTAGGTTTTACCATTAAGTGAAGCACTATTTTTTATATAAGCTCTTCAATATGCTCAGCCAACCACACTCCTGCTTTCTACTATGTTTGAGATAGGAAAGAGCTAGTTCCAGGCAGTCTTTCCTCTCTGCTAATGGTTCTGAAACTTTATCCAGTCAAGATCCCTTTGATCTTTAATAAAAACAGTGAATACTTCGCCCGCACCCCACCCTGAAAGTACACAGTGCTTTGCATACAATGTTGAGAGGTTTACTAATCCCTTGAAGCTAATCCTGAGACAGTTATGGACTCCATGAACCCCAAAGAGAAAGCCTGCACCTACACAGCCAAGTCTTCTAGAAATAACTGAGCTCTCCATTCTATTAATCTAAGGGGAGCACATATGTATGACACTCAAACATAATCAGTAAAATCTTAACTCTGAAAATTCACATAAAGAGCCAAGGATAAGTCAACGATGAAAACTGTAGCAACTCTAGACATTTGCACACAGTTTCCAAAGTAGTGTGGTCATAGAGCTAAAAAAAAATCCCAAAAACCATACACACACACACACACACACAAAAAAAAAACTTGATGACAAGAAATTGCAGCCTGGAAGAGTCAGTGGCATAAACCAGATTTCATAAAAGCCACCACATTTCCTACATCATTCTAATTAGTAGAGGATTGGAAATAGCTACTTACGATAGTATAAAATGGTGGTTGCTACCCTAGCAGTTGTTTATTTTACTAGAAATCCAGGCAGATGTTATTCCTCTTCATGTTATCTAACATGAATCTTAGACCTTCTTCAGATTTTTTTTTTATCCTTTTTTGTATTTGTTCTTCTATCTTAGTAGTGTTGAAAGATTTATCTTTGAGCTCACTAGTTCTAGCTTCTATCTCTTCAATTCTATTCCTTTGCCCTTTCGATATATTGTCCATTTCTGATATTCTATTATTAGACCTCTTTCTGTGGGTTTTGAATGGTTTCCAATGCTTTATCTATCTTACTTGATTGTTCCTGTAGCACTTTTCTGACTTCTTCCTTATTTTTCTCAACTGCACTGTATAGTGTTTTGATACCTTTTATGATCATTTTTATGAATTCCTTCTCAGGCATTTCCAAAGCCTGCCCATCTTCCAGTAGAGAGTGTAGATCTACTTCTAGCTCATTTGCCTCCGTCACTTTATCTCGTTTCTGAACATGTATAGATATGCTCATCTGCTTCTGTTTTTTGGGCATCTTCAGGGGTTATCTGTGGACTTAATACTTAGATGGGTATGTATTTTGATACTTTTTTATGCTTTCTGAATGCCTCCAGGTAGATGCAATCAGGAAATGGGCCTTCCTTTTCACTCTTTTTCCTGAGACGTTTCAAAATACCACTGTTGGTCGTTTTGATGTAATTTAGGATTTAATTTTTGACGTATTTCCTCTTTTGTCTGCTTGTCCCGCTCCACAATCCCCATTCAGGCCCTTTTTTTCTAGTTGGAAACAGTTCAGGGTCGGCTGTGGCCATTTGGTTTTAATTGGAAAATGTCTCTTTAAATTTCGAGGCGATCTGTGCGCATGCGTAGTAGAACCCTCTGAGGGTGGGGCTGAGGTGCCCACTAGCTCAGGTACCCCTATAGTCACCAGAATGGAGGTGCGCAGACAGCAAGGGACCAATGAACAGCTACCAAAAGAGAAGAATGTCCACACCTTTATCTCTGTGGTTCTGCCAGGTGTCTGTGGCTGCTCGGATCCTTCCCCTGCTTGGTCTCACCCAAGATGGCGTCTTCTCGAGCAGCTGAGCATCCCAAACCAGGAAGCAATGGATTTCTTGCTTCTGCCACAAATTCCCCAAGCTGTAAGTCTTCCAACCTTCTAAATATTCCTTTATATGTGGTTCAGAGTTCTGGGACCATCCCCTGAGCCTGCTTGGTCTGGTATTCTGTGTTGTTGTTGGCAGAACTCCTTTACTGCACTTCCACTCGATCCACCATCTTATTTGTTCTCCCTCACACTTTTTTAAAGTGGTGATCATTACACCTATTTTATGGGTTTGTGAAGAGGTTTAAATAAATTGATGTGTGCAACAGCCTTACTCATAGTATATATTGCTGTCAAGTCTATTCCAGTTCATAGTGACCTAAATTGACAAAGCAGAACTGTTCCATGGAGTTTCCAAGGCCGAAATCATTCAGGAAGCTGTTAGTCACATCCCTTTCATCCACAGTGGGTGGTAGGTATGAACCACCAAACTTTCAGTTACCCACTGGGCGCTTAACCATGGTGCTACTAAGGCTCCTCATGCAAAGTTGTTGTTGTTAAGTACCACTGAGTCACTCCTGACTCATAAGGAGCCTATAAAGGCTTTCCAAGAAGTGGGTGGTGAGTTTGAATCCCTAACCTTATAGTTCACAGTCTGGTGCTTATCCTACAGTGTCATACCAGTCTTCCCACGTAATGTTGTTGTTGTTGTTAAGTGTCGTCAAGTCACTTCTGACCCATAACAACCATGTATAGGATTTCTAAGGAGTGAAACTTGAACTGGTGAGCTTGAACTGCTGACCTTGCAGTTCAAATGGCTTTACAGTCTGGCACATTAACAACCTACAATGTCACACCAGGACTCAATCCCACATAACAGACATTCTGAAATGTTAGTTCTCCCTTTCTACCATTCTCCATCCATTGTTGCTAAGGCATCTATTTTTCTCCAACTCTTTCTGTCACTTTAGAAAAGATCATACATTTTGTTTTCATCTTTGCCATTGTAAAGCTTACACAGGGCCCAAAGAAAATTATTGAATAAAATAAACATATAATAAAAACTGAGAAATTATTTCCAAGCATTTTATGAATGTTTTTTTCATTTGCAAAATAGGATGCATGTTTCAACCACCCAATACATTGCTGTGGTTGTTAGGTGCCATCAAGATGGTTCTGACTCATAGTGACCCTCTGCACAACAGAACAAATCACTGCCTGGTCCTGCACCAGCCTCACAGTTGTTGTTACGATTGAGCCCAT
Organism: Chrysochloris asiatica; assembly: GCF_000296735.1. Taxonomy (NCBI): domain Eukaryota; kingdom Metazoa; phylum Chordata; class Mammalia; order Afrosoricida; family Chrysochloridae; genus Chrysochloris; species Chrysochloris asiatica. Next base: position 12,659,707 of record NW_006408549.1, on the reverse strand, counting down.
TGTTACAGCCACTGTATCAATCCTTTTTCTTGATAGTTTTCTTTTTTGCTGACCCTCCACTTTACCAAGCATGTTGTCTTTCTCCAGGAACTGGTCATTCCTGATAACATGTCCAAAATATAAGAGATAAAGTCTTGTCATCCTGGCTTCTGAGGAACATCTAGCTCTGCTTCAAACAACACAGATTTGTTTGTTTTTCTGCCAGTCCAAGGTACTTTTAATATTCTTCTCCAACACCGTAATTAAAATGATTTGATTCTTCTATTTCATTCCTTATGCATTGTCCAACTTTCACATACATGAGGTTATTGAAAATGCCATGGGTTGTGTAAAATACACCTTACTTCTCAAACTAGTAGTATTTCAAACAGTCTGTGTTCTTGAATTCTTCAAAGAGGTTATGATTTGCTGAATGTGGTGTGTCGTTTGCTTTCTTAACTGGTTCTGGTGTTCTCTTCTTTTAGACAGTATCTATCTGATATCAGCAGTGACATCCATCAACCAGCATCCTTTTCTGAATCAACCTTGAATTTCTGGCAGTTCCCTGTTGATGTACTGTTGTAATCATTTTTTTATTATCTTAAACAAAATTAAACTTGCATATGATATTAATGATATTATTCAATGATTTCCACATTCCACTGAGCTACCTTTCTTCAGAATGTGCACAAAAAAGGATCTTTTGCAAATAGTTGGCCAACTAGCTGTTTTCCAAATTTCTTGGCATAGATGATGTAATTTCTTAAGTGCTGTATCACTTTGTTGATAGATTTCAATGATAATTTTATCATTTCCTGGAGTTTTATTTTTCAGCAGTGCTTTCATTGCAGCTTGGACTTCTTCTTTCAGTAACATTATTTCTTCATCATATGCTATCCAGTATATAATAGAAATAAATATGAGAGTTCATTGGAAAATGTGGGGTATCATGCTACTATTATTTTACTTATTTAAAGGAAGCATTATAAAGTGATTAAGAATTCAGGCTTTGGGAATCAAACACTTAAAAACTGACTTAGCTAAATTACAAAAACTCTCTGTGCCTTACAGGGTAATAGTTGTTGTTAGGTGCCATTGAGTCAGTACCAACTCATAACGACCCTAAGCACATCAGAATGAAACACTGCCCAGTCTTGGGCCAACCTCACGAT
>NW_006408549.1:12652685-12657986 GCF_000296735.1 Chrysochloris asiatica | reverse complement strand
CAGTGGTGAGGATTTTTGTTTTCCTTACATTGTGATGCAATCCATACTGAAGGCTGTGTTCTTTGCTCTTCATCAGGGTAATAGTCAGAAAGCCTTAAAAGCTGATATAAGAATTAGATGTGAAAATACAAGCATGGTGCCGAGCATATAGTAAGTAGTTAATAAAACTCTAGCTACAAATGATAGCTAAGGTGATATTGATAATATATATTAGGAACTATTAGAAGATAGCTGCTTTAATTCCTTAGGAGACTCTTTAAGTCCATTTTGTATACAGGTTCAACAATAAGTTGATTCTTTCTTTAGGTACTGAAATACTCCTTACTCTTTTGTGTGTGTGTGTATGTGTGTGAAATGATTAATTGTAAATTTAGAGAAGGTTTACAGAGATCATCAGTTTTACATTCATCAATTCATATATTTTGTTTCATCTCAATGACTGCAGCCCCCTCCATGCAGTAACGGTTCCTCTCTGTGGTTCTTATTTCCATCCATCCTCCTTAACATTCCTTCTCAAGTTTATCCCCAGATGAATGTTGTCCCTTTGATCTCGAATGTTTGACTATTCCACAGTGAGCATCCTTTGCTGGTGTTGTCATTATCCTCCCTTCGCCCTCCCCTCCATATACCTAGTTACTGCTTAGCTGAAAATTGAGCCATAAGGGTGAGTTCCATTCTGGGACCTTCTCATGTAATTTCTTTCAGAGCAGTTGTGATAGTTGAGCATCATCTAGTTATTCTGTTGTCTTGAGTTGCAGTGACTGATACATGTTCCACTGGTTCATTTGACTAGTTAATTACAGCCCTCTTTAGTTTTCACCACTCTTCTTCCTTCTGCACATGGAGAGACCAATACTTGCACCTTAGTATTGAGTCTTTAAGATATAAGTTCCTGTTCACTAAATATGATGTAGAACATTGTCTTTGTGGATGTTATGTCACTTGACCATGGTGTCCTTGAGACTATGGTCCTGAGCTCCAGGACCAGCAACTCAATGCCCTAAGATATTTGGTAACATTCCAGCAAGTTTTCCTCATTTTGCCTTCTATATGCTCTACCACATTTATAGGTGTTTTTACATCAAAGGTAAGTACCCATATACAAATACCTCTGTCAAACTCTCATGTATATTTGTGGGTATACTTCCACTCTATGTTTGGCTTGTGTATCTATCCATGTATCTATACAGAAAACATTGTTGTTACCTGGTTGTGTATAGCTCAATATTTACCTCTATCCCCTTAACCTTCCAGCTCACCTTATTCTTTTGCAAATAACATTCCTTCTGCATTTGTTGGCCAAAGAAACTTCCTCCCAGGAGAAAATTTTATAAATGAACTGTGCTAATTTTTCACAGCAACATGTTTAAAAAAAAAAAAAAAAAGGCATAATAGTACTTATGAAAATACCTACCAAGGGGTATGAGTGGTTGGCAAAAAACATATAAGGTGTGTGTTCTTTGCATAAAGATGCAGTTGTTTTGTAGCATTTATTTTCTGAGTGAATGCTTTACTAAATTTTTTTCTTGAGATTGTATTATTTTATTTGTAAAGCAAGCTGTAGCCTGTAGAGTAAAACATTCCCTTATCTTTGATGTATGAAGGAAAAAGATGTGCAAAAGTGTCTGTGTACCAATGGGTTATAAGCAGTATGGAATAAGGGTATAGGGACATGATTAGTACATAATTGAGGGAATGGTTGATTTTTTCTGAATTGCATAGTTAGAGGGGAGAACTAGGAAGATCTTCATAGAATAGGTGATGTTTCAGCTGAGTCTTGAAAAATCTGGAACTCTCAAACCTTCGAAAAATGCCCTTAGCACTCCACTATGATTATGTAGGAGTCCTGGTGTGGTGCTGTTGGTTAATGCTCTAGATAGCAAAGTCTGCTTGAACCAGGAGGCTTACGGTTCAAGCCCACCAGTTGCTCCTTGCAAACCCTACACAGGGTTGCTATGGGTCAGAATCTGACTCAACGGCACTTAACCACAACAACATGATTACGTGAGAGTCACTGGAGGCTAGTGGCCAACAAATTGCAAAGAAATGAATAAGTAGGACATCAGAAGAGAAGCTAAATTGGGGAGAAGCTATTGGTTGTTGACAGCAGTGGGGTGACTTCTCTGGTCTGTAATCTAGGATGAGAAACAGCAGTAAAAGTTAGAGAAAGTAAATATTTAAAAATAGTTCTAAGCTAGTGGATGAATGAGATATGAGATAACATGTTGCTGTCATCCTTTTATCTTTTTAATGTAATGGTCTCAATCAAGAGTAATTCATAGGAGACTATCAACTGAATTGCATTTCATATAGGCTTCTATTTTTAAAGGAATGGTATGGCTTTTTTTTTTTCATGTTTCTCCTTTGAAACTTCTTTTTAAAAAACAGAAAGAATGAGGGGAGGGAATCGGGGAGAAAGAAAAGAAATAAATGAAAGAGAAAACTCCATTATTAATGAAAAAGAACATAACCTAGAATACAAAGTATGAAGACTCTTTGCCAAATATGGTAAAACTTTGTTTCTCCCCTACCCTACATACACTAAAATAAATAGTGCTGAAAAATGATATATACTTCTGCAGACTTCAGGTAGAAATAGATCTCCTAAAACTTAAGTTTCCAAGTCTGGAGATGACTATGTATTAAACTTTTTTTTTTTTTTTTTAATTAGTAAATGCTAGGTCACAGGCAGATCATAGTAGAAGAGAATATCTCTGTAATCAGCAAGTTGATAGAACAGATTATTAAGAGAGATAGGATTAAAACACAAATTATACTAATATATCTTTCTTTTTATGACAGATTATATATCTCCCTAGCAAAAATATATGTCTGTACAAGGTAAATAAAGGCATGAGGGAAAACAATGACAACCAGATTATAACTGAACATATTATTTAAGGGGCTTCACTATAGATTCCTTTGATTTCCTGAGTGGCAAAAATTGAATGGAGATAAGAATGCTTTATCTTGTTTGTAATGAAAATTTAGTGATGGGATGTTGAAGAACACAATATTGATTTAAATTTGGGGAATAGTCAAACTAAATCAATTTTTTTTTTGCCTCTGTATTTCATTGGCAAATAACTGTCCAAAGTTAAACACTCATTCAGAAATGTTTTAGAACATAGCAGCAAGGAACTTGGGACCCAGGAGGGCCTGGAGTCGGGCCCGGTGGAGAAAGAGTAGAATGTCGACAGTAGTGGAGTCTGAGATCTTGGGACAGCCCCCTCTCCAGACTCCCAACTCCGTTTATTGCACAACCTTCAGGCCCATAGGGACCACCATCCTCTCCTTGCGCCCTCATGGCAGACAAGAAACTGGTGGTGTTAGGGGCCACAGGTGCCCAGAGTGGTTCTGTGGCCTGGGATCTCCTAGAGTTCGGGGCATTCACGATCCAAGTGATGACTCAGGACCCTGGGCAGCAAGCAGTGAAGGCACTGAAGGTACTGAAGGTACAGAAATAGTTCAGGGAGACCAGGATGACTAGGCCATTGTGGAACTGGCCCTGCCTGGGGTCTACGCCACCTTCATTGTGACCAATTATTGGGAAATCCTCAGCCAGGAGCGGGAGAGCAAGCAAGTAAAGCTGCTAGCTGACCTGGCCAAGCACCTGGGTCTTCACTAAGTAGTCTACAGTGGCCTAGAGAATGTCAAAAGCCTGACGGGTGGGAAACTTGCCATTGGCCACTTTGATGGCAAAGTGGAGGTGGAGGAATATTTTTGAGGAAGTGGTTTAACCTTACGGGGCCACTGTTTACTCTTCTGTGAAATGGGCATAATAGGAATGTTTGTAAGTGATGAAAAATTGGCCTGGCTGGTGATTCTGCCAGGTTTTGTCCATTGTAAAGCTTAACAGAATCAGTGCAGTGTTGTTATTTCAAGGTGCCCTGGAGGCCTACTTGTTAAGCACTGAGCCGATGACCCGAAGATTGGCAATTCGATACCGCCAGTCACTCTGTGAGAGAAAGATGTGATGGTCTGCTTTTGGAAAGATTGACTGCCTTGGAAATAAGAGTTGGAGTTGGCAATGGGCTATTCCTTCTTCAAAAAGAATATCTGGAAAACTTGTCTGGTTGTAGATTTCACATTGTACATTTGTAGATCAGTAAACCCTCTGATTTATTAAATTCCAACTTAATAGCAATCATACAAGACAGAGCAGAACTGCCCCATACAGCTAGATGCTCCTTAGATGCGAGGATAAAGAGACCTTGTCTCACATGCTTTGGACATGATGTCAGGAATGACTATTCTTTGGCAAAATAAAGGCATGAGGTAGACCTCCATATTTGGTGGAGGGTCCGCAAAGAAGAGGAAGATCCTTAATGAAATGGATTGACACAGCAGCTGCCACAATGAACCCAAACTTAACAATTGTGAGGAAGGCACAGAGCTGGGCAGTATTTTGTTTTGTTTTACATAAGGGTCACTGTGAGCCCGAACTGACTCAACAACAATTATCTTTACTGAAACAGGCCATCACATCTTTCTCCCTCACAGTGGTTGGTGGATTTGAATAGCTAACCTTTTGATTAGCAGCCAAATGCTTAACCACTTGCCACCAGGGAATGCAGAGACCCCAGCTTGAAAGGAACCTTAGAAAGCTTGTCTCCTGTTGGCTGGTTTAGTGTGAGAAGCTGCTGAGACCCCGGATGGGGCTGATGTGCTTGTCCAGCACACTAGGTGCTGCATAAATAGCACTCACCTTCACACATGGGAAAGTCAGCGGTTGCCAGAGTCCTGCCTCCCAGTGAGCAGAGCCCAGGACTACTGATAGCACAGTGGCACCGCCCTTTACAGTTTACAAAGCTGCAGTCAAGGATATAACACCAGTCCAGTCTCAGGAGTTGGTGTTCCATCCTCAAGATTCCCTGGTGGGTCCCAACAGGCAGCCTTGGAAGACCAGCAGTCCCCAGCACCCTATCTGGCCTCTTTCACAATGCTCCTCTGCTTTTACATCTACAGAACCACAACTTGGAAAATAGAGTTGTTCCTTAATTTAACAAGTGCTTATCAAGCATCTGCCATGCCCCGCTCAGGCCAGGCCCTGGTGCCTGGCTAATCAAACACTTGTTTTATGGGAACTGGGGCTTTGGACATGCACCACCAGTTTTCTAGCCATCAGGAATTCAGGCCATGATGCAGTGTGCCAGGGTGATCCAGAGGGACCACAGGGACCAGCTCCATTCGCAGTGGCAGCTTTCAAAACATTTTGCTGCACCTCAAGGCTGTATACAGGGTTACAAGGTTGATGTTGTTGTTGTTGTCAGGTGCCATCGAGTCGGAACCGACTCATAG
>NW_006408549.1:12648610-12652585 GCF_000296735.1 Chrysochloris asiatica | reverse complement strand
TCCATATGAGGCTATTGAAAACACAATGGCCTGGGTCAGGCGCACCCTAGTCCTCAAGCTGACATCTCTGCTCTTCAATACTTTAAATACAAGGTTGATAGGGACAGGCAACTTAGACATCAGCTACATAAATTGGGGGTGGGGGTCAGGGTCAGGCAATAAAGGCTCAACATAACTGGCTTGCAAGTTGCCAAAGGGAGTTTAGTTTCAAAGTGTTCAGAGGAAGGTAGTACTCCCACTGAATAGTTTTCATCTTGTATACATGGGTCTGGTGAAAGGAGATGGGGATAAGATTGTTATGATTAAAAAATGAGTTATTGTTATCATGAGTAATTGCAATTGTCACAACTATAAAGGTAGAAGATGTGTAACACAAAGGGAGGCGTAGTTAATCTTCCATTCCAAGAACAGAGGACCCTAGGACCATCAAGGGAGAAGAGAATGAGAGGAATGTGGGACACTATCCAGAGAAGCATTGACACCAGAGGTGGAGGTAGAGATTATGGCATGGAGAGATAGAGCAGCTGAGGACTCCAAACTCATGAAAAGAGAAAAATTGTGTGCTAGCAGCAAGGAGGCAGGCTTGCAGAATATGCCCTTTGGTTACTTGTTTAAGTGATTATATATTCCTGAATGCTTTTGTGTACATTAAAAAAAAAAAAATCATGGAACAGAAGCAAATACTGTTGAATGATGATGCTTGGAGGGGATTGTAATCATTGCAATGAAATGAAATACAATAGGATGAATGTAAAACCAATGTTCTCCTATGTAAACTATCACTCAGTTCACAATAAAATAATAATAATAATAATTTTTAAAAGTATGCAGATAATAATGGAGAAAGGCTACAGTGTAAATACCAGGGTTGCAGATAAAAGGAAGAAATAATTATAAACAAAAAGCAAATATTTGAAACTAGTTGGAAAGACATTTGACCAAAGGGAACATTCAAATAGTCACCAACTACATGAAAGGATGCTCAGTCATTAGCTGTGAGAAAGATGCAAATAAAAACCACAATGAAGAATTGTTTCACTCTGATCAAGATGTTAAAATAAATTCAATAACAATAAAAACAACAAACCCAGAAAATCACAGATGTTGGAGAAGATGTGGGGAAATCAGAGCCATGCTAGAGTAATGGGTTATGCATTAGGCTGTTAATTGCAAGTCAGAAGTTTGAATCCACTAACCACTTGGAGGGAAAAAGAGGAGGCTTTCTGCTCCTATGTCCTATGAAGACTTTGTTGTTGTTAATTGTCATCAAGAGTTGATTCTACTCATAGTGACCCTATATATGGTTTCCGAGGAGTGACTGTTAAGCTTGAACCACCAACTTTGTGGTTCAAACTGACCTTGCAGTCCAGTGCAGTAACCCATAATGCCACAACAGGACATACAGGCTTGGAAATCCTATATAGAGTCACTATGAGTCAGAATCGGCTTGATGACAAGTGGGTTTGGTTTGTTGTTTTGGTTATTCATTGCTAGTGGAAATTCAAAATGGTATCGCTATTTGGAAAACAGTATGGAAGTTTCTAAAAAAATAAAATAAAAAATGGACCTGTCATCTGACCTGTTAATTCAAATCAAAGAAATATATACAAAAGACTTAAAAGTAGAGTTTTAAACAGATACTTTGTACACCAATGTTCACTGCAGCACTATTCACAATAGCCAGTAGGTGGAAGAAACCTAAATGCCCCTCACTAGATGAATGTATAAACAAAATACATACATATGATGGAACATAGATACAAGGGAATAGTACTCAGCTTATAAGAGAGATGAAGTCTTGATGTTGTTGTTGTTTTTGAGTGCTGTCGAGTCAGTTCTGACCCATAGTGATCCTGGATAGGGTTTCCAAGGAGCAGCTGGTGAGCTTAAACTCCCAACCTTGCAGTTCAAATGGCTTTGCAGTCTGGTGCATTAACCCATAGAGTCCTTTGATACAGGCTATGATTTACATTCAGATTACTGTGTCTAGGTTCAGGCAGGCTTGACTCCAGACCTAAGGAACCCACAGAGCCTCCAGTCCAGCATTAGTCTAGCAGAAACCCTCTAAAACAGTTCCCTTGCCCCGAGCTGCCTGGTGGTTCTAAGAGACACTGGCACCAGCTCCACCAAGGGTCTTTGAGAATTACTTTCAGGTTAGTGTCCTGAGCACAGGTAACACTTAGGCCTATTTGAATCCATCTAGGACCAGAAATTCTGCTTTTAATATCCTTCCCACACCTACCTGGTGAGCTCATTTGTTGACAGATGCTCCCAGAGTTTTCTCCTCTCTGAGTCCAGCAGCTGCACTGATTTTTTGTTTTCTTCCTTTCATTTTTCCATTATGTTAGTTTGTTTTCTCATTCTTCCCCTTCTTCTCTTTGCATTAACTTGAATTTTATCCTTTATATCTCTACTCTTTTTTTTTCTTTTGCTTCTAATTTCCCCACTTCTTCTTTTTTTTTTTTTTTTCATTTTGATCTTTCTGTATATTCTCAACTGTCTTTTCGTCTCCCCCTCCCTGTCTGGGTGGAGCTGATGAAAGGAGATACAGATGGGTAACTCGTGATACTATAGTGAATAATGCTTATCAGGACGGATTATGAGGGTTGGAAATGCAAAGGTGGAAGTTTTGTAACAAACATTAAAACTATGAGGAAAAGGGAGTGATTAATTCTCCAGGATAGGAGCGGAGGCCTCTGGACCATCAACAGAGAAGAGCCGAGAGCGGGACCCTACCCAGAGAAACAGAGATGCATGAGATAGAGACAGAGATGATGACGTGGAGTGATGAAGCAACTGGGGACCCTGGACCCAGAGAAGGAAAGGGACTGTGGGCCAAAAACTGGGGGGAGGAGGGGGAAGTGTAGGGGGTGGGTTTCTGGGTACCCTTTCGGTGGTTGATGATGCATGGAGGGGATTGGAACCATGGCAGTGAGATGATATAGGATGGAATGAATGTAGACCTGAAGTTCTCCCATGTAAACTATCATATAATACACAATAAAACATTTAAAAAAAAAAAGAAAAAAAAAAAAAAGCTAATGGACTAGAAGGCAACCACAAAGAAAATTAACACTTCACAACATATCAAAAAAATTAAATTCCAATAAGAACATGGAAACATTAAAACTATGAGGAAACTCACAAGAAAGAACACAAAAAGCATGAACTCAACAAAGGAAGACAGACAGAACAAAGAAAGCAGCAACACCACAAAAAAAAAAAAACAAACAAACATATTGGCAGCAATTAATCCATACGTATTGACAATTACACTGAATGTAAATGGATTAAATGCACCTGTTAAGAGATGGAGAGAGGCAGAATGGATAAGAAAACAAGATCCTTCAATATGCTGTCTGCAAGAGACCATCTCACACAAAGACAAAAATAGATTAAAAGTCAAAGGATGGTGCACATGGAACATTCTTCAGAATAAACTATGTTTTAAGCCACAAAATAAATCTTCATAAATATACAAATATCAAAATATTACAACATCTTCTCACACCAAAATACTATCAACAATATGAAGACCAAAGAAATTAAGTCAAATATATGGAAACTGAATAACACCCTGCTGAAAAGTGACTGGGTAGTAGAAGATATTAAACTTGCCTTCACAAAGTTCATAGAAACATATGAGAACGAAAACATAACATACCATAATCTTTGGGACACAGCAAAAGCAGTGCTGAAAGGACAATTTATTGCAAAAAATGCACACATCCAAAAAGAAGAAAAACTAAAATTAACACATTAACACAGCATCTAAAACAATTGGAAACAAATCAACAGAGGGAACCTACAGCCACCCAAACAAAAGAAATAATAAAGATTAGAGCAGAAATAAATGAGATAGAAAACAGAAAAACTATAGAAAAAATCAACAGGAAAAGAAGCTGGTGCTTTGAAAGGATTAACAAAATTGACAGACCGATGGCATACCTAACAAAAGAAAAGAGGGAGAAGACA
>NW_006408549.1:12640485-12647808 GCF_000296735.1 Chrysochloris asiatica | reverse complement strand
ACCAACAGCCTAGATTACTCTCAATGGAGAGAAACTGAAAGCCTTCCCTCTTTTCCCTTGTCTGGTATATCACTGCAGAAATTTTTTTCCCAGTTTGTGGCTCCCTTTTTACTCATTTGATGAAATGTTATGATGAACATGTGTTTCTAATATTTAGTATGTCCCACTTATTTATCTATTTTATCTTATACTGTTTTTGTGTTTTTTTGCAGTGTTTGATAGTCTATGTATGTCATGTATTAGAGCCCCTAAATGTGTTCCTAATTTTTCATTGATGATCTTTATAGGTCTGGGATTTACATTTAGGCCTTTAGTCCATATTAAGTTAGTTTTAGTATATGGTGTGAGATATGGGCCTTGTTTCCTTTTTTTCAAGTCAATTTCCATTTTTGTCAGGACAATTTGTTTAAGAGACTATCTCTTCCCCATTTTATGTGTTTTGGCCCTTTGTCAAAGATCAGTTGACTGTATGTAGAAGAATTTACTTCTGGGCTCTCAATCCCGTTACATTGATCTATGTATGTCATTTATTGTACCAGTACCATGCTGGTTTGAACACTGTGGCCTTGTAGTAAATTTTGAAATCATGGAGTGAGAGGCCTCCAACTTTGTTCTTTTTTCTTAAGCAATGCTTTTCTTATCTGAGGTCTCTTTCCTTTCCATACAAAGTTTGTGATTACGTTTCCCAGTATTTAAAGAACGTTGTGTTGTATCTGTAGATTGTTTGGGTAGTATTGAAATTTTCACAATGAGAAATCTTCCTATCCATGAGCATGTTGTATTCTTCCATTTTTGTAAATCTTTTTTGTTTATTCTAATAGTGTTTTATCATTTTCTTTGTATAGTTCTTCCATGCCTCTGGTTAGATTTATTCTTATATATTCCATACTTTGAGTAGCTATTGTAAATATTGTTGTCTGCCTAATTTCTTTTCACAGCTGTATTTATTAGTGTAGAGGAATCCAACTGATTATTGTGTATTGATCTTGTACCCTGCCACTTTGCTGAATCTTCCAATGAGTTCCAATAATTTTTTTTCTGAGTCTGTGTGATTTTGTATGTATTGTTGTTGTTGTGAAGTGCTGTCGAGTCAGTTCCGACCCATAGCAACCCTGTATAGGGTTTCCGAGGAGCAGCTGGTGAGCTTGAACTGCCGACCTTACAGTTCAAATGACTTTGCAGTCTGGCGCATTAACCCACAGCACCACACTAGGACTTTCTATGTATTGTTGTTGTTGTTAAGTGCCGTTGAGTCGGTTCCGACCCATAGTTACCCTGTACAGGATTTCCAAGGGTGTAAATCTTTATGGGAGTAGAAAGCCTCATCTTTCTCCCGCAGAGTGGCTGATAGTTTTGAACCGCTGACCTGAAGGTTCGCAGCCCGATTCGTAACCACTACGCTACCATAGGATCATATAATTTGCAAATAGAGAGAGTTTTACTTCATTGCCAATTTGGATGCCTTTAATTTCCCTTTCTTGCCTTGTATCTCTGAACAAGAGTGGTAATAAAGGGCATCCTTGTCTGGTTCCTGTTCTCAAAGACAATACTTTCAGTTTCTCTACATTGAGAGTGATATTTGCTCTTGGTTTTGTATGTAAGCTCTTAAGTATGTGGAGGAATTTCCCTTCAATTCCTACGTTGTTGAGTCTTTTTATCAGGAAGGGGACTTGGATTTTGTCTAATAACTTGTCTGTATCAATCAATATAATCATGTTGTTCTTTTCCTTTTTTATTTGTATGGTGGTTTATGTTGATTCTTTTTCTAATACTGAACTAGCCTTGCATCGCTAGTATGACTTCCACTTGGTCATGATGTATTATATTTTTGATATGTTATTGAATTATTTGCCTAGGATTTTGTTGAGAATTTTTGCATATATATTCGTGAGGGCTATCAGTATGATGATTATGCTTGCTCAGTAAAATGTATTAGGAAATTTTCCATCCTTTTCTATATTTTGGAATAGTTTGAGTAAAATTGGTGTCAGTTCTCTGAAAGTTTGGTAAAATTCAAAAGTAAAGGTATCTGGGCCTGGGCTTTTTTTGGTTGGGAGTATTTTGATGACCTGATTAATTTCTTCTTTTGTTATAGTTCTGTTTCTCTGTGTGTGTGTTTATGTAGGTCATGTTTTTCTAAAAATGTATCCACCTCTTCAAGATTTTCAAATTTGCTGGAGTACAAGTCTTCATAATGTTCTGTTATTATCCTTTTTATTTCCATTGGTTCTGTCATGATGTCACCCATGTAGTTTCTTATGCATGTGATTTGTGTCTTCTCCCTCTTTTCTTCTGTTAGTTTTGCCAATGGTTTGTCAACATTACTAATCCTTTCCAAGAACCAACGTCTTGTTTTGTTGACTCTTTATATTGTTTTTCTGTTTTCTGTTTCATTGAATTCTGCTCTAATCTTTATTAAGTCTTTTCTTCTGGTGTCTGTAGGTTTACTGTGCTGGTCTGGAGATGTTGTGTTACTGTGTTGATTTTGGTCCTTTCCTTTTTTTTGGATGTGTGCACTTATTGCTATTAAATGGCCCTCTTAGTGCTGTTTTTGTTGTATCCCTTAGGTTTCATTATGTTATGTTTTCCTTCTCATCTGTTTGTTGGAAATTTTTAATTTCACTTTTTGTTTGTTTTACTACCCAGTAGCTTTTAAGCAGAGTGTTATTCAGTTTCCATGTATTTGAGTTTGTTTTCTTTATCTCCCCATTGTTGATTTCTAATTTTATAGGCTTGTGATTTGAGAAGATGTTTTATAGCATTTTGATGTCTGTACATTTATGGAGACTTGTTTTGTACAGGGTTGCGATGAGTCGCAACCAACTCCACGGCACATAACCAACCAAACAAACCAATATAAAACATTTATTAGGGAAAATTCTAATATTTAAGGATAGATAATTTATGGTTTTTTATTTATTGATTGACAATTTTATGATTAGCCACACACAAAAATCAGCATGAATTCTTACAAATGTAATGTCAGAAGACTGTGGAATAATATCTACAAATTTTTGAGAAAATTGTCACTGAAGAATTTTAGAACTAACAAAATTGCCCTTCAAATATAAAATCAATGAAGTTATGTTCTCAAGCCTGTAAAAGAAACTCAGATACTATTTCACCATATAGCCCTTATTAAAAACATCTCTCTAATATGAAATCAGTCTAATCAAGTGATAATTGGACTAGTAATCAAAATTTTTCTAAATTAAAAAAAAAAATTGTCGTTATTTTTTATTCAAATATTCAAAAAGTTTCCTGGTGAAAATATTTTGAATGCCCACGAAATTACAGGTAGTAGTCCTGATATGGCACTGTGGGACAAAGCACTAGACCACAAGGTTAGTTTGAATCACTAGGTTGGCAGTTCAAACTCACCAGCTGCTCCTTGGAAATCTTATACAGGGTGGCTGTAAGTTTGAACCAACTCTACAGCACTTAACAGCAACAACAACAAATCACAGATAAGCACTGGATTGCTAACCATGATTCTTCAGCTGTTCACACCTACAAGCTGTTTCTTACAAACCCTAAACTGGGTCACTATGAGTCACAATCATCTTAGTGGTACTTAAAACGACAAATCATATTAAATATAGAGGTAAAACTAAGCAACTGTGACCTTATGGTTAAACAACAGATTGAAAATAGTATCAATTTTGAAACTAAAGATATACTACTAAAAATTTTGGAAGTTAGGAAAAAGGGTAGGAAAAAATAAATATCTAATTATTTCATCATCTACAGAATGAAGAACTGTCCCATAGGATTTCCAAGGCTTTAATTTTTATAGGAGCAGCATATCACATCTTGCTTTTGAGGAATGAGGGTTGAATCTGAACCATCAGCCTTTTTGTTAGCAGCTAACTGCTTAGCCACTATGCTATCAAACTAACTGCTTAGCCACTATGCCATCAAAGCTTGTTTCATCAATGAAGTTGTTCTTGTGTTTTGGATGTGTCATTGAGTCAATTCCAAGTCATAGCAACACTGTATAGGTTAATCAAGGAACAACTGGTGGGTTTGAACTGCTGACCTTGTGATTTGCTTTATAATGCTTATCCTACTGTGCCACACCAGAAATCCATCAACTACAGTAGGAATAAATAAATGCTATTGAAAGTTGAGGGAGCATGATGGCTCTGTGGATAAGTACTGAACTGCAAATGGAAGGGTCTGTCTGTGGTTAGAGCCCATCAGAAACTCTGTGGGAGAAATGAGACCTTTCTATTTCCAGAAAGATTTACAGCCTCGGGACCCTATATAGGGTTGTTATGAGTCAGAACCAACTTCACTGCACTTAACAACAACATTGAAAGTTGATAAAATAATTAAGAATAATTATCTAGTATTATCTTAATATTTTTAACTATACCAGTATCCCAACAATTGTGTGTGTGTTTTATGTATGTTTTAGATCATTTTATTTCTATTTACATTGTAGCCTCATATTGTTAATTTCTACTGAGAAGCCTGCAGGATTTTGGAGTGGAATAGTTTTAAATTTATAGGTTACTTGAGGAGAATGGACATTTTAGTTATATTGTTCTGTAATCTATGAGCATGACTTAGCATTCCACTTATTTGTTGTTCTTAAGTGATGTTGAATCAGTTCCAACTCATAGGAACCCTGTATAGGGTTTCCAAGGAGTGCCTGGTGAGTTTAAACTGCCGATCTTGTGGTTAGCAGTCCAGTGTGTATCCTATAGTGCCACACCAGGACTCCACTTAGTTGTTGTTGTTGTTGTTATGTGCCATGGAGTCGGTTCCAACTCATAGCCACCCTGTACAGGGCTTCCAAGGTTGTAAATCTTTACGGGAGCAGAAAGCTTTATCTTTCTCCTGTGGAACAACTGGTAATTTCGAACTGCTGACCTTGCGGTTCGCAGTCTGATTCGTAACCACTATGCTACCAGAGCTCCTTTTAGGTCTTATTTAATATCAGAAAAGTCATTTTTCATTTCTTTGCACTTTACCTTCCATCATCACAGTTTCTTATAATTCATAGGTGCTCAGAAAATATTTATTGATATACTCAATGTCCTACTAACCAAAGCATCTGTTCAGAATAGGGTATCTAGAGATAGAGATGAAGGTAGCATAATCAAAGCTGTAGGACAACAAATTATTCCAATATCAATTTAAAGTTGAAGTATCATTCTTTTTGCAAAATTAGAAGTTTGATCGACCATTTTATTTTACTTAGTGAGCAAAGCCCCTCACTAGAAGCACATGCCTTGTCTCCACTAGACATTAAATTATCACTGAATAAATATTTGTAGAATTAATAACTTTTACACTGGTGTAGCACTGTAGGTTAGTGCACTGGCTGCAAAGCTGGTTTCAACCTCAAGGTTGGTGCTTCAAGCTCACTAGCCACTCCTCAGAAACCCTCTATAGGGTCACTGTGGGTCGGAACGGACTAGATGGTACTTAACAACAACACTTGACTGTTTCATGTGCATGTACCATGAAATTCTGATTTGTTTTCAATGGAGAAACAGATCTGCTACAAAATCTTGTTGAGTCCTAATAGGAATGTCTAATAAAAACCATTATATGGATAGAAATGACCCCTTCAGGTTGAAAGACACTCAAAATATTTCTGGGGAGGAGCTGCCTTCTCAATGTAGAGTCAACCTTACTGACAAGGTTGAAGTAAAGATGTTGGTACTTCATCTGCTGAAGTGGCATGACTCAAAATGAGAAAAGACAGTTACAAATCTTCATTAATAATCAGATCACAGAAGTCATGAAGCACGAATATAGGAAATTTAGAAGTTGTAAAAATGAAATTGGACAAATAAAGATCAATGCATATTCTAGACATAAGTCTGCAGAAATGAACTAGTCTTGGCCACTTTGAATCAGACAATCAAATGGTCTACTATGCTGGGAATGACAAATTGAAGAGGAATGGTGATAACATTTCAAGATCTCTCCTGAAATACAACATTGCCAATGATAGTTTAATATCCACAACCCTACAAAGAAGACCAGTTAATATGATTATTATTCAAATTTATGTACCGATCCCTAATGCCAAAGATGGAGAAACTAAGAGTTTTAACAACTTCTTCAGTCTGAAATTTGTCAAATATGCAATAAAGATACATTGATAATTATAATGTGAAAGATGGAAATAAAGAAGAAGGATCAGTAGTTGGGAAATATGGCCTTGGTGATAGGAAGGGCACTGAAAATCCTATGATAGAATTTTGCAAAGCCAATAGCTTATTCATTGTAAAGATTATCTTCAACAACAGAAACAGTGACTATTTTTCTGGACTTTATCAGATGTAATACATAGAAATCAAATCAACTACAGCTGTAGAGAGGGATAATGAAGAAGTTCAATAGCATCAGCCAGAACAAGGGGGCCACTTGAAGAATAGAACATCAAAGCTCATAGGCAAGTTCAATTTGAAGCTGAAGAAAACTAAAAGAAGTCTACAAGAGCTAAAAAAAAAAAAAAAATAGCCTTGAGTATATCTCACTTGAATTTATAGACCATATTAAGAATAGGTTTCCTTCACTGAACACAAAGATTGAAGATCAGGTAACCCCACCTGAATTTGGAGACCATGTCAAGAACAGAATTGATGCATTGAGCACTAATGACTAAAGACTAGGTAATTTGTGGGATGACATCAAGGTCATCAAACATGAAGAAAACAAAAGGTCATTGAAAAGATCAAATGGATGTCAGAAGCTATTCTGGAGTTCTTGAATAAACAGTTGTTGTTACTATTGTTAAGTGCTGTTGAGTCAGTTCTGGCTCATAGCAACACTGTATAGAGTTTCCAAGAATTGGCTGGTGAGCGTGAACTGTTGACCTTGCAGTTCAAACCAGCCTTGACAATAGGTAAAGCAAAAGGAAGAAACAATGAAATGAAAAAGTTGAACGGAAAATTTCAAAAGGCAACTCAAAATGACCTGGGTTAGAAAATCAAATAAGAACAAGCTTGGCATTTCTCAAGCTGAAAGAACTGATGAAAAAAATTAAAGTCTCAAGTTGCAGTATTTTGAAGGTTTCTGTGGGTAGGATTTTGAACAATGCAAGAAGCTTCAAGAGACAGTAGGCGTAATCTCCAGAGTCACTGTATCAAAAAATTGGTCAATGTTCAACCATTTCAGGAGGTAGCATATGATTAAGAGAATCAATGTTATTGAAGGAAGCAGTCCAAGCTCTATTGAAGATGTTGGTTAAAAACAAGGCTCTAGGACCTGTATGGTGAACAAATAATCAAAAAGGTGGACTATACAAAGAAGAACACAGTATCAGAATTGTAAGGAAGACTCATTAATTGCCTTCAATAT
>NW_006408549.1:12631861-12640385 GCF_000296735.1 Chrysochloris asiatica | reverse complement strand
TTGGTTAAAAACAAGGCTCTAGGACGATATGAAATTTTAATTGAGCTTCCCCAAACACCTGCAAAGCTGAAAGTGCTCACTTCTCTAGGCCAAGAAATTTCAAAGCCAGCTACCTGGCTAAGCAATTGAAAGATATCCATATTTGTGCCAATTCTAAATAAAAGCAATAAAGTGAAATGGGTAAGTTATTTAACAATACAGTTAATATCACACATAAATAAAAATTTGCTGAAGATAATTCATAATCAGTTGCAACAGTACATCAACAGGGAACTGACAGAACTTCAAACTATAGTTAGAACAAGATGTGGAATGAGGGATATAATTGCTGATGTCAGATAAATCTTGACTGAAAGCAGAGAAAACCAGAAAGATGTTTATCTGTGTTTTATTGACTATGCAAACACATGCAACTGTGTGGATCATAACAAATTATTGACAATGTTGCAAATAATGTGAATTCAAGAACACTTGATTGTACTCATGTGGATCTTTTCATAGACCTACAGGCAGTCTTTTGAACAGAATTTATGGTTTAAAGTCAGGAAAATTGTGTGTTCAGTTGCAGCCTTTCACCACATTTATTCACCTGTATGGTGAACAAATAATCAAAAACGTGGACTATACAAAGAAGAACACAGTATCAGAATTGTAAGGAAGACTCATTAATTGCCTTCAATATGCAGATCTCTCAACCTTGCTTGTTGAAAGTGAAAAAACATAAAGCACTTGAAGTACTTACAGTAAGAATTACATACCTTAATATAAAGAAAATGAAAATCCTCACAACTGAACCAATAAAAAACAGCATGATAAATTGACAAAAGATTGAAACTGTCAAGGATTTCATTTTACTCGGATCCATAATCAATGGCCACAGAAGCAGAGAATGATGTATCACAACAGACAAATCTGTTAAAAAGACATCTATAATATTTAAAAATAAACAAACAAACAAAGATATCACTTTGAGAACTAAGGTGCACCTGACCCAAACAATTAGAATTTTAAATTATCTCATATGCATGTGAAAACTAGAAAATGACTAAGGAATATCAAAGAAGAATTAATGTATATGAAGTATGGTATTAACAAAGGGTATTGAATATGCCATGATTGCTAGAAGAAGGAACAAATCTGTCTTGGAAGAAGTACAGCCAAATTATTTCTTAGAAGTAAAGATGGTGAAAATTCACCTCAGTTACTTTGGACATGTTGTGAGGAGATTCCTGAAGAAGGACAACATGATTGGTAAAGTAGAGAGTCAGTGAAACAGAGGAAGCTCCTGAATGAGACAGACTGGCACGGTAATTGCACCAGTTGGCCCAAGCACACACAGCACCAATTGTGAGCACGGTGCTGGAACAGCCAGTAGATTGTTCTGTTGTAGAGGGTCACCATGGGTCTGCATGAACTCAATAGCACATAACAACTGCAACAATCAAATTACATAGCATATTAACACAGAATTTTTGTTACGAAAACCTTAAAATTTTGGAAACTCTAGTTGAACCTGGCAAAGCAATCATTATATAACTAAACTAGATTTTTAGAAAAGTATTGGGAGGGAGAATAGGAAGAGTCAGGGCATTTGATAGATAATGGAATGCATGATGGTGGACATAAGTAATCATAAAGTAAATTCATTTGGAGAACCACTGACTGTGGCTAGTATCATATAAAATCCTGTGATATACATGATGACAAACTAATGAAGATATTAGCAATAGGATACTGCCCTGGTTTTACTGGACACTCAATCCAGGATGCCCTTACAGGCCAGTTGTTATGCTTTTCTGAACAGATTAACTAGTGTTAAGAACACAGTCCTTTATGTTGGGTCAGAACATCTCTCAATAGACGTAAGTGTATTAAACCTAATACACCTAATACATTCAATTAACTCTAATCCATTGAGTTATTTATGCCCTGTTGTTGTTGTTAAATGTCATTGAGTAGGTTCCGATGCATAGTAGCTCTGTATAGGGCTTCTGAAGAGTGGCTGGTGGATTTGAACCATCGACCTTACATTTCAAACTGACCTTATGGTCCAGTGTTTATCTTACAGCATCCCACCAGGACCCAACAGCAATTAATTGTCCTGGTGTGGTGCTGTGGGTTAATGTGCTGGATTCCGAAGTTGCTTTTAAGTTCAACAGCTGCTCCTCAGAAACCCAATACAGAGTTGTTATGGATCAGAACTGACTCCACAGCACTTAATGACAACAAAGCAAATGATTAATAATATTAAAGTCATATAATTGCTGTTGAAATAATTGTTACAGGAAAAAAATGAACAAGCAACATTGACATTTTAAGAATAATGGGTGCCTCACTCACAACAGGCAAGAGGGTTCAACAGATCCGCTGGACTGATCTGGTGTGAAATAATTGCATTGATAACTTTCTTCAGGTTGTCATCACCAAATATCGCCTGGCAATTATTTTGAACAGCTGGCTGCTGTTATTGTGCATCTATTTATAAAGCTGAGGTCTTACAAGCATCTGTCTACAGCCAGTTTTTGTCTCTCATGGAAAGATGATATTTTGCAGACCTTTGTTTTTGTCACCCTCCCCCTTCACACCTTCAATTATTGCATATGGTTTTCATTGAAAATCCCAACTTTAAATTAGAATCTTGCCCTGCCCCTTCTCCCCCCCCCCCCCACCCCTGCCAAATATTCAACATCCTTTTCTGGATCTTCTTTATTTATACATTGTTTCTATTAACAGATCTGTCCCATCCAACCAAAATGAAAACAACCCTGAATTAATTAAGCCATGACTGGCTTCTGTCATATCACACAAGAAATGAGATTATGTCTTATGCCTGTGCTTACAAAGTCTACTTCCAAATGCACATGGAATGACAGCAACAGTTCTTCAACTTTGTATTTCCTCTTGTAGAACTTCATGATTTTATGTTATGCTTTATAGATGCAATGAAACTGAAAAGGAATTGTAGGTGTCATATAAAAACTGCTTCAAATTGAAGAATAACATTTCTGGGAGAGTTGCGATGGAAAAACACCATTTAGGTGTGCATCTTAAGAAAAAATAAGCAAATATTAGAAGGAGATGATAGTTTAGTGGTTACATGTTTACTCAGTGGACACTCCATCGTCTGTTCAAAGTTTGGTCAATTGCTGATATTATTTAAAAGATGAAGCTAGGTAATTAAATATCCCATGAAAAATGTCTAGAAATATATCAGGAATGGGGACATAAGTAACAGAACTTTCTGCAAGAATAGAAACGTGCTGTATCTTTACCACCACATTTGTTGTTGTTGTTGTTAAGTGACATTGAGTTGGTTCCAACTCATAGTGACCCTGTATAGGGTTTCCAAGGAGTGGCTGGTGAGCTTGAACCGCTGACCTTGTGGTTCAAACCAATCCTGTAGTCCAGCGCATTAACCCGCAGTGCCATACCAGTAGCCATGTAAAACTATTGAGTATTTGAATTATGACTAACATAACTGAGGAATTAAACTTTAATTTTATCTAATTCAAATTTTAAAAGTCATAGGTGGCTAATGGCTACTTTATTTTCCATTCTGAGTAATAAGCTCCAATCCCATGGACAATTGATTACAAACCTTGTTTTTATTTGTGAGGTTAGTAAATAGGTAAAATACACATCTTTGCCTTTTCATATGAAATCATCATTGGAGAGGCTTGTTTTTGACTCATGATAGCATATGTACTTGTTACACCTATTTTTTATGTACTATTATGTCATTGGGACTCCTGGTGTGGTGCTGTAGGGTAAGCACAGGACTGTGAAATGACAAGATCAGAAACCCATCAGCTACTCCTGAGAAACTCTATACAAGGTCGCTTTGAGTCAGAACTGATTCTATGGCACCTAATAATTGTGTCATTGATATTTTTCTGGATCTCATGAATGTTATAGCTATAGAATATACACGTTAGATGAAATGAAGAAATAACTTAGTCCAATTCCATTTCATAAACACAGCCTCAGAAACTCCATGGAGCACTTCTATTCTGTTCACCTGGGATTGCTATGAGTCAGAATTCACCCCACAACAATTACTAATAACAATAACAACAAAATGACTTCCAGAGACTTTTAAATTTACTGCCCTAAGGTCATTTAGCTCTGTCACAAGAAAAATTTAGACCAACATTGTTGAGCCTCTCTCCAATGTTCCTTGCTTCCCAGGGCTAAGTTTTCCAATGGCTATAATGTACAACAATTACTTTGTTATTAAATCATGCTTATTCTGTTTTAAGTTGCTTATACTGTTAGTAATGATAATATAATTCTGTTCAGTGAACATTAAAAAGGGACCAGTATTATCCAAAGAACTTTGCATTAATTTCTCCCACTAAACCATTGAGGTAGATTTTATTATTATTCCTTATTTTACAGGTGAGAAAAATGAGACATAGAGAGACTAAGCAATTTTCCAGTCACCAACCTAGTAGAAGTTTGAAATTAGCTGGGGACCATATATTGATAATTACTATTTCTTAGACTAATTCTTCAGCTGTGCAGTCACTTTCTCCTGCAATCTGGTCTCACTCTTCCCTACCTAGTTCTGTCACCTGCTGCTAAACAACACTTAAACAGACATTAAACAGACAGGCCAGCGCTTCAGTGTTCATAAGATATCTCCTGTTCATTCCAGGCTTTGTTCTCTCATACTTCCTCCCTTCCCATTCACTCATCTGTCAGCTACAGCCGGGCTTCAACTTTTGCTCTTGACCAAAGTTCCTCTTGTCAAGGTACAGACAAACTTCATGATAGTGAATCCAGTGAACACTTTCTACTCACTTACTATTAACTTTTACCACAAATAGTTAACCTTGGTTTTTTTCTATGGTAACATTAACTTCTAGTTTTCTACTGATATTGTTGGCTTCTCCTTGGAAGCATGGTTTTTCCTGCTGCATCCAATCTTTAACTCTATTAGGACCTTTCTCGTTTTGATTTGTGCTTGATTTTTTTACCTAAGGGTTGGTAGTTTGAACCCAGCTAGCAGTACCACAGAGTCCTGGTGTGGTGCACTGTAGGATAAGCACTGCAAGGTCGGTGGATCAAACTCACCAACCTCTCTTTAGAAATTTGATACAGGGTTGCTATGAGTCACAAATGACTCAACAGCACTGAAGAACATCAACAACAGTGGTACTATAGAAGAAAGGCTTAGTCATCTGCTTTTATAGATTGCAGCCAAGAAAACCCTATGAGGCAGTTCTATTCCATAATCCATGGGATTGTCACAAATCACAAGTGACTTTAAGGCAACAGGTTTATTTTATTAATTAGATGATCTCTTCCATTCTGTTTTAGATACCAGCTTTACACTCCTGACTCCCAAATTGAAATCTTGCACCAAGTCGTCTCTAATCTTGTGTACACAATTCTCTATCTGATATTTCTAGTTATTTGTTTATAAACATCTCAAATGTTATAGATAGAAAACAATTTAGGGGATAGGTGTTCCTCTAAACCAAATTTTACCCTAGTCCTTCCCACCATAGTATTTACTGCCACTTGAAAGGACTCTCAGCCTAACATTGTATTAGAACCAGTCTCTATTTCCTACATATACTTCAGATTGTGCCAATTATATCGAAAAATGCCCTAAACTCATCCTCTTTCTCAACTCTGCTCTAAGTCACAATCACACGCCTCCTGGACTCATTTACACATTATTACAAATAAGTCCTTCCGTGCCTTTTCTTAAGGAGCTCTGGTAGCACAGTGGTTATGAGTCAGGCTGCTTACTTCAAGTTCAGCAGTTCGAAACAACCAGCTTTTGTTCCAAGGGTGAAAGGGGAGGCTTTCTGCTCCTGTAAACGTTTACAGCCTCAGAAACCCTATACAGGGTCACCATGAGTTGGAACTGACTCCACAGCTCATAACAGCCACTACAACCACCACTATGCCTTTTCTTAGGAATCCCTGGATGGTACAAACTATTAACATGCTTGGCTGCTAAACCATAGGTTTGAGTTCACCCGAAGTTACCTTGAAAGAATGGCCTGTCAGTCTAGTGAAAACTCAGCCCCTGGAGACCTGGCAGAGCAGTTTTACTCTGGAATACATGGGTCAGCATGAATTCCAGTCAACTGGATGACAACTGGTTATGCCTAAACTTATCTTCCTAAATCCAAACTCTACTTAAACATCATGTTGTTGTTGTTAGGTGCTATTGAGCCAGTACCGACTCATAGCGACCTTATGCACAGCAGAACGAAACACTGCCCGATCCTGGGCCAACCTTACTACTGTTACCATGCTTGAGTCCATCAGTGCTGCCACTTGGCCAATCCATCTCATTGGAGGGGTCTTCCTCTTTTTCTCTGAACTGCCTCCTTACCAAACATGTTGTCCTTCTCCAGCAACTGGTCCCTCCTGACAATACGTCCTAAGTATGAGAGATGAAGTTTGGCCATCTTGATCTTCAAGGAGCACTCTGGCAGCACTTCTTCCAAAACAAATCTATTGGTTCTTTTGTATTTGAATTTCGGTATTGGGGAAGAATAGTGAAAATACCAGCAGAACAAACAAACATCATAGTAGTATTTTAAAACTGTTTTGTTGTTGTTGAATGTCATTCTGACTCATAGCGATCTTGTTTTCTGAGGCTGTAAATCTTTACTGGAGCAGAATGCCTCTTCTTTCTCCATGGAGCTGCTGGCGGGCAAAACCTTTCAGTTTACAGTCAAGTGCTTATCCTCTAGAGCCACAGTGCTCCATTAGAAACTATATTATATATTATTCCTCTTCCTGAAAGACCTTAAATGGTATCCTATTACTTTTTAAATGAATTCAGTATGTATATTTGTTTGGTTCTCACTCTCTTTTTCATTATATGATGTACCACTTCCTACCTCACTTATACAGGTCCAGCCAAACTGATCTTTCTGTTTCCTAATATATTTTGAGGTCCTTTCCATGATTGGGCATTGCATATGCTGCTCCAAATGCCTGCAATGTACTTGCCTTTCTTCTTCACAGGGTTAGCTCCTATTTGACTCTCAGAGACCTTCTCTGATCATCCTATCTAAATGGACAAATCTCAGTATTCCCTATCAAATACCCTATTGTTTCTTTCATAATTGTTTGGTTTTTCAAATTATGTAATCATTTGTAACTAGCAAGTATCAGGGAAGGAAAAGTCAGTTGTTGTTGTTGTTATTTTCTTCTCTTCTGTACACCCAGCACCTAGGATCCTGCATATTAAACACTCAAAAAACAATTGCTGAATACATATTTGGACTAAAAAAAAAAAATAGATAAAATAAACAGTAGACATTTTTCAGGCATTTGAGTTTGGATACCACTGCATCATATATTAGGGGTGAATGTTTTTTTGGGTAGTGGAGTTGTTCTATTTAGGTGCTACTGAGTCAGTTCCCACTCATAGCAGCCCAGTGCACAACAAAATAGAATATGTCGTGGTCCTGAACCCATCATAGTTTGACCCCATTGTTACTGCTACTGTGTCAATCCATCTTGTTGGGGATCATCATCTTTTTGACTGATCCTCCACTTTAGCAACATGATGACATCCCTCCCCAGGGACTGGTCTCCCCTGGCCATATGTCCAAAGTAGGAGAGACAGATGCTTGCCACCTTTGTTTCTAAGGAACATTCTGGCTGTATTTCATCCGAGAAAGATTTGTTTGTTCTTCTGGTATTTCCACTATTCTTCCCCAATACCATAATTGAATGCATTGATTCTTCTGCAGCTTTCCTTATTCATTGATCAACTTTCACATGCATATGAGGCAATTGCAAATACCATATCTTGGTAAAATGCAACTTAGTCTTCAAAGTGACATCTTCACTCTTTAACACTTTCAAGAGGTATTGTACAACAGATTTGTCTAATGCAATACATCCTTTGATTTCTTGAATGCTGCTTCCATGAGTATTGATTGTGGATCCAATCAAAATGAAGACTCTTAACAACAATAACAATGGGAAAAATATTCAGTGAAGAAGATGGAAGGAATACGGAGAGTCATTCAACCAAAAAGAACTGGTCTATTTTCAACCATTTCTAGAGTTATATTATCATTGACAGTACTGAAGGGAGAAGTCCAAATTTCACTGAAGGCATTGGCAAAAATCAAGACTTCAGGAATTGATAATATACCAACTGAAATGTTTCAACAAACGAATGCAGCTGGAGGTACTCATTTGTCTATACCAAGAGTTGGAAGACATCCATGTGTGTGCCCATTCCAAAGAAAGGTAATCCAACAAAATGTGAAAATCATTATACAATATCATTAATATCACATGCAAGTAAAATTTTGCTGAAGATAATTTAAAAATGGTTGCAGTAGTACATCAACAAAGAGATGCAAGAAATTTTTTTTCAATCATTATTTTATTTTTTTAATGTTTTATTGTGAATTATATGATAGTTTACATGAGAGAACTTTAGTTTTATATTCATTCTATCATATATCGTTTCATTGCCATGATTCCAATCCCCTCCATGTATCATCAACAGACCAAAGGGTATACCCTAAAA
>NW_006408549.1:12604679-12631560 GCF_000296735.1 Chrysochloris asiatica | reverse complement strand
CTCCGCCTAGACACGTTGGATAGTACTCACTGGAGATTCTGCCTTCCTCCATGCCCCCTGGCTCTAGGTCCCCTCTTGAAAGCTTGTAAGCCAGTCACTTCTGAGATGCTAGAAATTTAAGCTGGATCCTGA
Organism: Chrysochloris asiatica; assembly: GCF_000296735.1. NCBI lineage: Eukaryota > Metazoa > Chordata > Mammalia > Afrosoricida > Chrysochloridae > Chrysochloris > Chrysochloris asiatica. The sequence goes on along the minus strand of NW_006408549.1, from coordinate 12,631,428 downwards.
ACAGGACATGGAACAAGGGATATCAATGCTGGCATCAGATGGATCTTGACTGAAAGCAGAGAATACCAGAAAGATTTATTTGTGCTTCATGGACTATGCAAAGACGTTTGATTGTGGGATCATAACAAACTTTGCATATTGGTGTGAGGAATGGGTATTCCAGAACACTTCATTGTGCTCATTAGAAACCTGTACATAGAGTAAGTAGCAGTTATTTGAACAGAACCAGGGAATAGTGAATGGTTTAAAATCAGGAAAGGTATGTGCCATTGCTGTATCCTTTCACCATACTTAACCTGAATGCTGAGCAAATGATATGAGAAACTAGATAATATGAAGAAGAATGTGACATCACATCCTCATTAACAGCCTAGGATATGAAGATAACACAACCTTGCTTGTTGGAAGGGAAGAGGATTTGAAATACTGATGAGGAGCAAAGACTACAGTCTTCAATATAGATTGCACCTCACGGTTAAGAAAATGAAAAGCCTCACAATTGGATCAATAAAGAATATCATGATAAAGAAAATGTTGCCATTGTTAATTGCCTGATATGCATGTGAAAGTTTATAAGTACTGGATTGCTAACCGAAAGGTTGTGGTTCAAACCCATCAGCTGCCCCTCAGAAACCCTACAAAGGGTTGTTATGAGTAGAAACTGATTCAACAGCTCTTAACAATAACAATGCCTAGGATATCCATGTTTTTGCATTCCATTTCACATTTGACAACTTCCAGTTTTCCTAGAGGAGTCCTGGTGTGGCGCTGTGGGTTAATGCGGCATTCTGCAAAGCTGTTTGAACCACAAACTTAGCGGTTCAAGCTCACCAACTGCTCCTCTGAAACCCTATACATGGTTGCTATGGGTCGAAACCGACTTGACGGCACTTAACAACAACAACAAATTTTCCTGGAAACATACTTCATGTCTTCCATGTTCCAATTTTTAATGGATGTTTGAAGTTGTTTCTTCTCAGTTGAGTTGAGCTCTGTCAGCAAGTGAAGGTTACATCCACATCATTAAGGTCAAGTATACTTTGAGGAAGAAACTCTTCCACAGCCACATTCTGAGTGTCTTCTTACCTAAGAGGCTTATCTTCATGAACTATATCTGACAACATCTCTCTGATATTCATAAGGTTTTCAGTGAATAACCTTTCAGAAGTAGTCTGCCTTTCCTTCATAGTTTATCTTTGTCTGGAAGCTCTGCTGAAACCTGTTCACCATTTAAAATAACCAGTGGCATAGCTGCCAGCATCAAAGCAACACACAAGTCATCACAATACCACCAACTGACAGTTGCATGGTAGTGAAAGGGAGGAGAGTGTGTGAATAATATCAAAACCATAGGTGTTTTGGGCCCCTTATATTCCTCAGTGCTTGCATAGTAAATGCACTCACTGTAAGTTCTTAAGTAAATTGAAATACTCAGAAATAGTTTTTGGAAGGAGTTTTTGGACCAGCTTTGAGGGACCTTTTTGATTTACCTATGGACATGACTGGAGGAATCATCAATTTAAGCACATATCTTAAAGCTTGTTAGTCCTTATGAGAGGAATTTGTGGCTTCCCTTTGTCTGCCTGATGATCAAAGCATGTGGTCTAACATCTATCAATATCACAAAATAACTGTACTCTAAATTCTGATCCAAACTGGCTACTTTAAATTCTCAGGTATATTTCTTCTCTTCTATGAAGTATGCTACCTGGAAGAATGACCAATTTGCCTTGTTCCTCACTGTTTTCCAGCACTCAGCATAAAATCTGACACATAGTAGGAACTCAACCGTGTTCAGCAGTTGTGAAATGAAATTATGAATGGTGCTTGATTCTTATAAGAATCTTGGTCTATATTAGAAAAATGTAATGTTAATTTGCATGATACACCTTTTATTTTCTTATCCAGAGTCTGAAGTTTTGATATTATAGACATCCCCACAGAATAGATGCATGTATTACACAAATATATGTAATTATTAAATAAATGTTATATAAATACATATAATTTCTAAATTGTAAATTAATCAAGAACTCTATCCTTGAAATGGAGTCCTTGTGTAGAGCGTTAGGATAAGCACTGTACTGCTAACCTTAAAGTTGGTGGTTCAAACCCACCAGCTTCTCTTCAGAAGCCCTATACAGGGTCCCTGTGAGTGGAAAACAACTTATGGGACCTAACAAAAAACAAAACCTTAAAATAGATTGTGTTTACTTCTGAATAAACATGTTTGAATGAATGGTGCCTACAGTATATTTTAGCTTAAATTATACAACTTGACAAGATTATTTATTAATATTCAGTTGAATTGAGCATCTAATATTTTTACATAATGGGCAATTCCTTTTCTTCAGAAGTTTGCTGTTCTTGTTAATTTATAATTTCCTTTTGAATGCACACTGAAATATTGTTTTTAATTCAGTACATGTAAATTGATCTTCCAAAATCCTTATTCAGAGATTCTATGAGAGCTTTATAGCTAAGCTACTGAAGTATAAGTTCCTATTTCTATGAATTTAAATCTGATACATGCAAGGTTAAGTCCAAAGGTACATGAAACCTTGCATAACTTTGGTACATCTTCCTGAATACATTTACTCACTAGTAAGTAATTTAAAGCATTATTTTAATATTAAAACTAACACATAGAGAATATAAAGCAAAATGCAAAATTCACATGCATTTTTAAGATAAAATACACAGACTTCAAAGAGACTTTGTACCTAAAGAAAGCAGCTCTGAGCTCTCCTTTTGGGACCCCCCTGAGGTACACATTCTCCTTCTCTGAAGTATGCAGTTCTTTGGTGGAAAAGTTTGAGATGCATTGAACCTGTTTTGAAAAAGGAGTCATCTTAGAACTAAAAAAGGGATCCATCTAAAGTTACAGAATTAAAGGAAGGCTTTAGAAAGTGAAGAGCTCAGAATTCTTCAAGAAAGGTATGGGGAAAAGTGAGGGTGAGAGCTAAGAGAAAGTATAGGGAAGTTGATCAATTCAAATAATCCCTTCTAATAGTTCAGAGAGATGAATCACTGAACATAGAAGCGAATTTACTATGAAAGTGTTCATCCTCTTATGGTTTAAATCCCTCCCCACCCACATGTGGAATTCTTTAAGCCAGAACACACAGCATAGAATCTCCATGGGCTGCAGTTTGAGATGGAGATGGAGTATCAAGCTGAAGGACAAACTCACGCCATGCACAGGATTATCCACCATGAGGTGTAGAGGGAGAAAGGATAGATGTGGCAGACTGAGCTGCTCAAACCTCCTTTTCTGAAAGGTCTTGTTGTCTGGGTCTGGGAAGTCCAGCCAGCATGTGGCCTCAACTCTTATACCTGCTGTCTCAGATACAGAGAACTGTTTCACCTGATGGCAGCCTTCCCCAGGGCAGTCTTCATCTGGAGATGGAGCTAAACACCCCAACATTTTGGACCAACTTGAAACAACGTGGATGATCAACTCTTACTCCAGAGCCTCAGACTGAGTTGGTAGATACTTTTGGGAGCATAGTTCATTTTTTCCTTGTAGCCAATTCTTATTCTAGTCCTTCCTATTACAGGTATTGATCCATAATAAACTCTGTCTCAGCATCACTTCTGAAGGTCCTACCTGAGATGACATCATATGTTGACCAGAGGTAGTGGCTGGTATTGGAGTTAAGAGTCCTGAGCATTCACTAGGAAGTCAGTGAGTTAAAAATCTGGGCTCAAGCAAAGGAAGAGGAGGACAAGTGTAAGAAGGTAAGAGAGCTCCTGGTGAATGACTTAGAATTTTAGCTTAATGTCTAGGCCAGCATTTGTGGTTCAGCCAAAGTATGCCAGGCTACCTCTCACCCACTGACCTCAAAATCTGCTACACAACCAGAGCAGTCAAAACATCCTGATACAGGTACAGTGAAAGATACATAGATCAATTGAACAGAATTGAAAAGCCAAAAGTAAATCCATCCTCATGCAGTAAGTTGATTTTTGACAAAAGGCCAAAACATATTAAATGGGGAATAGTCTCTTCAACAAATGGTGCTTGCCAAACTGGAAATCCATATGCAGAAGAATGAAACAAGAGCCATATATCACACCGTATATGATAATAAACAGATTAAATACCCAAATATAAAACCTAGAACTGTAAAGGCCATCAATGAAAAAATAGGGACAAACTTTGTGGCTCTAATACATGACATAAATATACAGTCAAACTTAACTAAAAACATAGAAATAATAGAAGACAAAATAGATGTCTGGGACCTCCTAAAAATTAGACATTTATGTGGCTTAAAAAATCTGACCAAAAGAGTAAAAAGAGAGCCCCAGACTGAAAAAAAATTTTTTTTCGATGACATATTGGACAAGGGATTAATCTCTGAAATTTATAGAAAACTACATTACCTCCATATTGTAGTTATTGTAGGAGCTCTGGTAGTGTAGTGGTTACGAGTTGGGCTGCTAATCTCAAGATCAGTTAGTTCAAAACTACCAGTGGTTCTATAGGAGAAAGATGAGGCTTTCTGCTCCCGTAAAGATTTACAGCCTTGGAAACCCTGTACAGGGTTGCTATGAGTTGGAACCAACTCCATCGCATACCACTACCATCACCACCACCACCACCACCATACCTTTACAAGAAAAAGACAAACAAAATCTTAAAGTGGGCAGAGGACATGAACAGACACTTCACTAAGGAAGACATGAAGAAATGTTCATGAACATTAACCATTTATTCTTGTTAGGTGCTGTGGAGTCAGTTTCAACTTATAGTGACCTTATATAGAGCTTCCAAGGCTTTAAATCTTCATGGGAGGAGAAAGTGTTGTCTTTCTGCCATGGAGCAGCTGGAGAGCTTGAACTTCAAACCTTGTGGTTTGCAGTTCAGTACTAATCATATGGAGCCACTGCACTACCACAATAGCCTTTTGTTATTGTTGTTGTTGTTAAGTACTGTGAAGTCAATTCCAACCCATAGCGACCCTGTATAGGGTTTTTTGAGGAACAGCTGGTGAGCTTGAACCACCAAACTTGCAGTTTAAATGGCTCTGCAGTCTGGCGTATTAACCCACAGTGCCACACACAGTAGCCTTTAGAGAGATGCACATCAAAACAACAAGATATTATCTCACAGCAGCATTAATAGCAAAGTTCAAAATAACAAAAATCAACAAATGCTGGCAAGAGAGTGGAGAGACTGGCACTCTCCTACAATGCTGGTGGGATTGTAAAATGATTGAAACACTGTAGAAAATGGTATGGTGCATCCCAGAAAGTTGGAAATAGAAATACAATATGAACCAGCAATCCCTCTATTTGGTATATATCCACAAGAAATACAAGCCAGGACAAGAGTAGATGTATGCACACTGATGTTCATCACAGCACTATTCACAATACCTAAAGGTTGAGACACCTAAATGCCCATCAATGGAAGAGTTGAACAAACTATTGTAAAGACTCAAGAAAAAGATTTTCATGCTAAAAAAAAGAAACAAACATTTTTTTGATGATTACCAGGGATGGAAAGGAAGGGAGAGTAATTCACTGGTTAGAGGGCAGTGTTGTTATTAAGTGCTGTCCAGTTGGTTCCAATTCATAGTGACTCTATATAAGGTTTCCAAGGAGTGGCTGGTGAGTTTGAACCACCAACTCTCTGGTTCGAACAGACTTTGTGGTCCAGCACTTTATCCCACAGTGCCACACCAGACCTAGAGAGTTGTTGTTGTTAAGTGCTGTCCAGTTGATTCCAACTCATAGTGACCCTGTATAGGGTTTCCGAGGAGCAGCTAGTGAGCTTGAACCACTGACCTTATGGTTCAAACCAATCTTGTAGTCCAGTGCATTAACCTGCAGTGCTACATCAGGACTTAGAGGGCAAACACATGTTAACTTGGCTGATGGGGAGGGAAACATAGAAGATGAGGGAAATAGGCAGAATAATGATGAAGATAAGTGAAGACACAGGAAGGTATACAAAGGCAAAGGGGATAGAGGTAAATGCTGTTATATATACAACCTTGGAACAGCAGTGTTCTGCAGGTAGATACATGGAAAGATACAGGGGCTGAATGAATATGGGAGGAAGAGTGCGAGTACACCCACATGTTTAAAAGGATATTTGTACGTGTTGCTGTAAGATAAACACTGGATTGCAAGCTTGGTTTGAATTGTACAATCAGTGGTTCAAACTCAGTAGCTGCTCCTTGGAAACCCTATACAGGGTCACTATGGGTGAGAAGTGACTTAATGGCACGTAACAACAATAACATTTACCTTTGCTGCAAACATAGCTATAAATGTGGTGAAACATACAGCTGGAAAAAAAATAATGAAACTTCATAGATATTATTAAACTTCTTAAGGCAATGAGTTGTTGAGCCTGGGGCCTCAGGACCATAGTCTCAGGGGACACCATGGTCAATTGGCATAACATAGTCCACAAAAACAATGTTTGACATCCTACTTTGGTGAGTAGTGTATGAGATTTTAAAAGCTCATGAGAGGACGTTTACGGTATAACTATTGGTCTCTCTATGTGTGGAAGAAAGGAGAGTGATGAAAATGCTTAGAATCAATTAGTCTAATGGACTAATGGAACACATGAGTATCAAGCTACATGACTCTGAGAACAGACAAATTTGCTGGTGCTTGGCTACCTCTACTAACTTCTCTGAAAGGGACTACGTAGTAGGTCCCAGATAGAGTGAGTGAAAATGCAGAGCAAAACTCAAAATTATTAAAAGAGGCTGTGCTTACTGGAGCAACCTGATACTATGGTCATTGACCACCCTTCAGGTCTAGAATGGAACTCATTCTCATTACCCAATTTTTTTAGCCAAGCAATAGATAGGTATATAGGGGTACAACAAGGTAGGCTTACCATGGACTGGTCAATCATGCAAAATCAAAAGGGCAACATTTACCTAAGGGCAACGTTGAGAAGGGATGGGAAGGTGGGTGGAGTGGAAATAGGAGGAAGTGGGTAACTGATGCATGGAGCAGATGCAATCGTTGAGTTGAAACAAAATGTTTGAATTGTTGAATATAAAACTGATGATCTTGTCTGTAAACCACGCAATCCACAATACAAATATAAATAAATAAAGTTGACAGGCCTATGTGTCCAATGGTGATATAAACATTATCTTATTCAGTTTCCTTTAGTGTCTCTTTCCTAAGAAGTGTTAGGCAGTGATCCCAAGATTTGATTCCAAGTTTGTGATTTGGGAAATAGACTTCAAGACTCGCTTTAGCCCTATTCTTTCAATTTTCCTTGGTGCTGAAGCTGATCTTCATACTAATGGGTATGAAGGTCATGCAGTGTCTCCCTTACCCAACATTCTCACCCCCTCTTTATGATTATTAAGGCCAAATGCAAACCTGTTAAGTGAAGTGTGGGGTTACAGTGAACCATGCATGGTGTGCAGCAGTAGAAGAAAAGGTGGATGCATGGATAGACACAGTTGGAGGGCTGATGCTTTCTCTGACCTTAAATGACCCAAAATAGCAGTGATGCAGTATTTTGAGCAAGAGCAGATGGTCTGTATAGATAGGAATAGAAACAGATGGTATCTCACTGTCAGATTTTCTCTCTTGAGACCTGGTGCCTGTCGTTGTATGCTTTATTCTGCTCTTTGGCAGGCCAAAGGGAGTCTTTAAGAACTCCTTGAATAGCCAGTGGCTCTCCCAGGATGTTGCTGGCCTTCTGTTAGGGAGGAACAAGGAGGTTTGGGCTAGTAATATGAATTAAAGCCAGAGTCATATAATGCAAGGGTGCATTCCAGTGGAAGAAGCATAGTAAGCAATAAGCAAATTCCCACGTGGTAAATTAAACAAACCCATGCTGTAATCTGTAGGATATGCAGCAGTGACACAATCCCAGAGAAGTAATTAAGAATGCAGATTCTGGGGCTCATCTCCTAGCAATTTCAGCACTAAGATGAACCCTTGACAATTGACTTAGCCTTTTTGCACCTCAATCTCATTTGAAAAGTGGAGGAAATACCATAGCACTTACTCCTTTAAGTTTTAGGAAGGTCAAATGAGTTAATACACGCCATATGTTTGTTGTTGTTAAGTGCCATCAAGTCGATTCCAACCCATAGCAACACTGTATAGGGTTTCTGAGGAGTAGCTGGTGAGCTTGAACCGCTGACCTTGCAGTTCAAACGGCTTTGCAGTCTGGCGCATTAACCCACAGCGCCACACCAGGACACCACATGATAAACCAGTTGCTATGTAATTGATTCCAACTCATGGTGAACCCATGTGTTTCAAAGTAGAACTGTACTCTAGACTTTTACCAATGGCTATTACCCTTTAGAAGTAAACCAACAAGTCTTTCCTCCAAGCACATTTGGGAGGATTCAAATCATGCACCATTCAGCTAGTAGCCAAGTGCTTAACCATTTGTACTACCTAGGGACTCAGTAAATGTTAACTACTATTATTGATTTATTCTATCTGACTATTCATTTGACAACAGAGAAGTAGATAGATGGATCCAGGGTAGATGGCTTAAGTACCGCTTTCTAGAATTAGGTCATGACCCATGGCCAGGCTCAGAGATGCTGTAGATGAATAAAGTGAATTCTGAAAGTCTTGTCAGTCAGTGGACTATGGGAGTTTTCTGATAGATTACAGGAAAGGGATAAATTGTACCCCGTGAGATCAGACATTGTTGTCACCATAGGGATTCTTTCCATAGCAGAGGTCGGTGATAAGTCATTATATAGAGTCCCATGAGCATTGTGTGTTGGGATTGGGTCTACAAGCTCTTCAGTCCTCCTGGATGTGCCCTTGGAGTGAACATGTGTCACAGGTGCTGATTTCTTAGAGAACATCATGCAGAGACTTCAGCAGTCAGGAGGCTGCTCGGAGGACTGGTTTTCCCCACAGGGAGGAACAATTGACCATTTTGGAAAATAATTGCTCTCCATCCCCCTTTGCTAGCCTTTCTTTCTCCTCTCACATTCCACAGCTCCCAGATCTTGCCCTGAACACCCCAATCAGATAACAGGCAAATCTCTGTTTAGGCTTCTGCCTCTGTCTCTTGCCAAATTGCCTCAATCCCCTGCAATTAAAACTGGATGATGACAGAGTTATCAGAGAGAGAAAATTCTTGGGACAAGTGGTTACTTTTCATCCCTGATATTCTGGCTTGCATGACAGAACATTCATTCATTCATTCATTTATACCGACTTGATGGCACTTAACAAAAAACAAATGAGAAAATTGGAACAAGATATATATATTTTTTAATCAGAACCAAAAGAAAAAGTAAGAGAAGAGAATTGTGGGAATGAGTGTCTTTTCTTCAAATTTACTGTAATTCTGTTTATGGTATTCAGATGACCTTTCTTTTTAATTTTTACTACTTCCTGAAGTGAGTAGGGACTTTCTAACTTGCTTAAGCTCCCCTCACAATTTGGAATAGCCAACCAAGTAAGGACAAGAATGCGTGCCTTAGCAATTTGAATTAGCCAACCAGGTAAGGACAAGACAGTACGGTAGAAGACCTAGCCAATGGGGTGAGAATGCATATTGCCAGGTAAAGAAAATTGAGTTGACAAAATTTTATCCAAAAAATGCTTGCCAACTTTCTGCTCATGGACAGCGCGGAGGAAGCATCGTCTGTTTTTTTTTTTTTTTCTCCCCCTCACCGCCATCATGTCTAAGTCAAAGTCTCCTAAAGAGCCCTAACAGCTGCGGAAACTCTTCATTGGAGGTTTGAGCTTTGAAACAACAGATGAGAGCCTGAGGAGCCATTTTGAGCAATCGGGAGCGCTCACGGACTGTGTGGTGATGAGAGATCCAAACACCAAGTGCTCCAGAGGCTTTGGGTTTGTCACTTATTCTACTGTGGAGGAGGTGGATACAGCCATGAATGCAAGGCCTCACAAGGTGGATGGAAGAGTGGTGGAACCAAACAGGGCAGTTTCAAGAGAAGACTCTCAAAGACCAGATGCCCACTTAACTGTGAAAAAGATTTTTGTTGGTGGCATTAAAGAAGACACTGAAGAGCATCACCTAAGAGATTATTTTGAGCAGTATGGAAAGATTGAAGTGAGTGAAATCATGACAGAGCGAGGCAGTGGCAAGAAGAGGGGCTTTGCATTTGTAACCTTTGATGACCATGACTCTGTAGAGAAGATTGTTATCCAGAAGTACCATACTGTGAATGGCCACAATTGTGAAGTAAGGAAAGCCCTGTCAAAGCAAGAGATGGCCAGTGCCTCCTACAGTCAAAGAGGTCGAAGTGGTTCTGGAAACTTCGGTGGTGGCCGTGGAGGTGGTTTTGGTGGGAATGACAACTTTGGTCATGGAGGAAACTTCAGCGGACGAGGTGGCTTTGGTGGCAGCCGAGGTGGTGGTGGATATGGAGGCAGTGGGGATGGTTATAATGGATTTGGTAATGATGGAAGTAATTTTGGAGGCAGTGGAAGCTATAATGATTTTGGCAATTACAATAATCAGCCTTCAAATTTTGGACCCATGAAGGGAGGAAATTTTGGAGGCAGAAGCTCTGGCCCTTATGGTGGTGGAGGTCAATATTTTGCCAAACCACAAAACCAAGGTGGCTATGACGGTTCAAGCAGCAGCAGTAGCTATGGGAGTGGCAGAAGGTTTTAATGAGTGCCAGGAAACAAAGCTTAGCAGGAGAGGAGAGCCAGAGAAGTGACAGGGAAGCTACAGGTTACAACAGATTTGTGAACTCAGCCAAGCACAGTGGTGGCAGGGCCTAGCCGCTACAAAGAAGACATGTTTTAGACAATACTCATGTGTATGGGCAAAAAACAAAACAAAAACTCAAGGACTGTATTTGTGACTAATTGTATAACAGGTTATTTTAGTTTCTGTTCTGTGGAAAGTGTAAAGCGTTCCAATAAAGGGTTTTAATGTAGATTTTTTTTTTCCGCACCCATGCTGTTGATTGCTAAATGTAATAGTCTGATCATGACGCTGAATAAATGTCTTTTTTTTTTTAATGTGTTGTGTAAAGTTAGTCTACTCTGAAGCCATCTTGATAAACTACCCCACAGTGTGAAGTTTAGAATTCCTTCAGGGTGATGCCAGATTCCATTCAGTTTACTTATATAACTTTAGAGAAGGACTGCTTGGGGGCAGAGAAGCCATTTGCAGAAACCATGGTATAGATGAACTGACAGTTGCTATGTTAAGAACCTGGAATTCACCATTAAATGGTCACCCAAGCAGTTAAACAGTTGGTTATAAAAATGGTTGTTGGCACATCCTATGCACTATATCTAATTTGAATTAATGGTACCACATAAAATTATAGATGGGATTGAAATTTATGTATCATCCATGATCATGTATATTCAATAAAAAGATTTAATATATTGAATGGAAAAAAAAAAAAAATGCTTGCCAAGCTTGACTGCATAGTGTGATTACCCAGGTGTTTTATTGTTTTGTTTTTCATATTTCATTGGTTGTATTTACAAATTCTAGTATGTGGTGATTCTCAGTGATTCTGATTTACTTGAACTGGGGTGGGATCTTTTAAGCTATTAATTAATAGTTTCTCAGATGACGTTAATGTGCAATCAGAATTTCAAGCCGCTGAAAGCAAAGATGGAAGCAATGAGTTGCTCATGAAAACCACCAGGACCCTCCCTTGGAATTCCTGATTAAGTATAACATAAATCTAGTTACCAAGCAATCCAGGTGATTCTAATAATTGAAAAATCTGGGGAAAGCTTTTGTTTTCAAGATTCATGTTTTTATTTGAATGGAAATTACTAGTTCTCAGAAGAGGTTTAGTTTTTCTTGGCACTGAGGCATTAGAGAAAATTTCCAGTGGGTTCTCAGAAGGGAGATACTCTGAGAGTCATGAAAAATATCCTCAAAAACATCCTGTCAAAAACAATAGCAAATGTCATGCAGCTGCTTCTGATTTACTTTTCAGTGTAGGAGGAAGGTATAACACCAAAACACAATGTTGTTTGTGTGTGTGTGTGCATGTTTTGTTTTTTGTTTTGTTTTTTTAATTAGTCTGTAAGTATAAGGACTAAAGCAATGTGATCTAAATTCACAGCTCTCAGGTTTCAAGCAGGCATATATTCTTAAATAACTTGTTTGTTTTACTGATTACAAAAGTAATATATGCACATTGTAGCAAATTTAGAAATGCTGGAGAAGCATTTGAAAGAAATTAAAAATAATCTGTGTATCACTTAGGACTTTGTCTATTGCAATACTAAAAATTGGCTTCATCTTAAGCAAAAAAGGAAGAAATTTGGAAGGATATCAAGAACCCGCTAAGTGACCAGGCTTAAAATAAGGGCCAGAAAGAAGGAAATCCAATACTCTTTTTAACTGAAATAGTCTGGCCAGATGCTACTGCTCCACTGTAGGGCACCATCAATGTAGGACTTCTTAACTTTTATATGTTTATCCAAAAAATATAGGGATCTTGTTAAACTTTAGGTTCCAATTCAGTAAGGCTGGCATGGGGCTTTATTTTTGACAGAATTCCAGGAGATGCTGGTCTGCAGACTTTGAGTCAGGGCTTTGAAAGAGTTCATTCTGGTTTGGCAACCTGCTGGTAATTTGCATTTGTACTCTAGATATACTCAATCAGACTCTACATTTTAACAAAAATCTAGAAGGTGGTTGATTCCTTCTAGATCTTATATACACATGAGAATCATTGAGGGAGAGGCATCTTATTAAAATGTAGAATATCTGCAAATTCTCAGCAGAGGGTCAAACTGTTGTTTGTTGTTGTTGTTGAGTGCCTTTGAGACGGTTCTGGCCCATAGTTACCCTGTACAGGGTTTCTGAGGAGCAGTTGGTGATCTTGAACCACCAACCTTGTGGTTCAAACTGACTTTGCAGTCCAGTACATTAACATGCAGCACCACATCAGGAGTCAAACTAGAATAATCAAATTGGAATATAACAATTCAAAGCCCTGCTTAGAGTAGTGGAGCCCAGGAATGAATCCTAACAGTCCTTGTAACAATGGGTCTCCTGCTTCAGAATCAAATTCCCACAAGACAGCATTCCATTGTGCCGCTTCCAAGGCATATGCCTAAACAGGAGCAAGAAAAAGGAAAATCAAGACTCTCCCACTAGTGGAGGGAGGTGGAGGAGAGAACACAATGAAAGATTCTTCCCAAATGGTGTTGTGGGTTAGAGCACTGGACTACAAGGTCGGTTTGAACCACGGGGTCAGTGGTTCAAACTCATCAACCGCTCTTTGGAAACCCTATACACGGTCACTATGAGTCAACTGTAAGCTGAAACCAACTTAACGGAATTTAAGAACAACAAGTAGAATGAGAGGACTGCATAGCTTTATAGCCAAAAAAGAACTTTGACAAATAAATGCTACAACTTTTAATCGCAGAATCCAGAGAAAACCACTGTCATGATAACATTCAGGATTATTTTATAAACATTATTTTATGAATCTTTTTTTTTTCATAAGAGAAAGAGTACCTAATAGCTTAAGATGATATTTTCTGACAAATATGTGAAATAAAGATTGCCAATTTTACATCTAACACTAGACTCGCATGTTTCAAGAATCAATAACACAGGAAGTAGGGTTCCATCCTTTAATTAAAATTCAGGATCTGAACTAGTTTTTGTACCTAAATAAAAGGCAGACCAGTGTGTTCCAATGAGAATGAGAAAGTTTTCCTTAGAAAAAAGCCCACAGAGGCACTCTGATTCTGTACTGTGGAGTATGGGTGTGATCATTTTAATTTGGAAATGTGGAAACGAGTTATCACCAAATTCAAAACATAGCCAAAGAAAAATCCCAATTTTGTACCCATAAGACATCTAATTTTAAGGAGTGGAACTTTCTGGTAAACCCCCTGGCATAAATTAGTTGGAAAATGAATCCTTAAGTAACGAAATAGACTGACCTGTGGTGTACAATTGTTTGACATAGGCCAATTAAATCTGGGAGAATGTCTACCAATAGAAATGATTTGAGTCTTAGAATAGCTTTGCTTAAGTCATTCATTCTGATAGTAATTGGATGGTAGAACCAGTTCTTTGTTGAGGTTCCTCCTAGTTCATGACAAGTAACTCTGTTATTGGACCAGATAAAAATGCTACTGGGAGACATGCATTTAGCTATTCTTCAGGAGTAGCATCAAATCATTAAGATACAAGTTTAAAAAAAAAAAAAAAAAAAAGGCAAAAATAATTCCCTTTTTACTCATTTGATTTTGTTAGGTGACTCAGCCACACTTAACAACAACAGTATGTGAACAAAAACAAGGGTTGCTGGTGGTGTAGTGGGTTATGCTTTAGGCTGTCTTGGAGATCCTATACCTGGTCTGAATGAGGTTAGAACTGATTTGATGGCACACAACAACAGCAATGTGAACAGATCTTTCTATAGAGATCTGTCATACGGGGTCATCTCATAGAGAGCTATCAATCAGGAGTCCTAGGTGGTGTTGTAGGATAAACACTGGGCCACAAAGTTGGTTTGAACCAAAAGGTTGGCAGTTTAGACCCACTAGTCACTTCTTGGAAACCCAAGACAGGGTCACCATGAGTCAGAACCAACCTGACAGCACTTAACAACAATAATCAATAATAGAGAACTATCTATAAAGAGCTCATACAAATAAGCTCAAAACCATTTCTTGTTAAAAGAAATGTGAATAATTGTATTTTTCATTAACTGCTTGATAAAATTATAGCTGTTCTTTTTCTAAAGTCAGAAATGTAATAACAAGTGTCCAAATATGATGGCAGTTGGAGAACTAAGGTGCACCTGACACAAGCCATATGCAAAAAAGTTGGACAATGGATAAGGAAGACCATAGAAGAACTGATGCATTTGAAGTATGGTGGTGGAGAAGAATATTTAAAAAACAAATCTGTGTCCGATGAAGTACAGTTAGAATGCTCCGTAGAAGCCAGGATGGCTAGACTTCATCGCTCATACTTCAGACATATTATCAGGAGGCACCAGTCCCTGAAGAAGTATATCATGCTTGGTAAAGTGGAAGATCAACAAGAAAGAGGAAGACCCCCAATGAAATGGATTATCACAGTGGTACCAGCAACAGGCTCAAACACAACAGTGATTAAGAGCATGGTCCCGGACTGGGTAGTGACTTATTCTATTGTGTATCAGGTCACTATGGGGTGGAACCAACTGTACCTAACAACAACAACAACAAAACTACAAATTCTTCCCATGTAAAACATTGTACTGTAAAACCAATTGAAGCTTTTCAAAGAACAATATGTCAAAAGTCTTCAATGAAATGTTAAAGAAATGAAATGAGTTAGTCTAATATTTTAACTAGAGGGTAGACAATTATTAGCTTGGGTAAAGGGAAAGGCAATCTACAATGAGGGAGAGAACAGCTCAAAATGATCAAGGCACTGGGAGGGGCCTAAGAGTTAAAGGCAACAAAGGTAAATGATATCCCAGACACAACTTTGCGATAGCAGTAACAATAATACCTCTGAGTAGATACATAGATTGACAGGCAAACTTAAAATCAGATTTTAAATGACTAAAGGGGTGACATTCAGATACATCTATCTATCAGAACCTGATTGATGGCACTTAACAACAACAACATATGGTACCTAACAACAGCAACTAGTAGAGCATGCAGGAGATAAAATTTTAAAAACTTCTAAGACACAACCAAATCCCTTAAGGGAATGAATCACTGGGCCTGGGAACCCAGGATTATAATCTTGAAGGGTTTAAAGGTCAATTGGCACAACAAAGTTCACAAAGAAAATGTTCTACATCTGAATTTTTTTAGTAGCAACTGGGGCCTTAAAAACCTGTGAACAGCCATCTAAGGTGCAATTAACTATTATCTTTCCTTATCCAGTGCAAAGTACAGTGAAGGAAATGAAGGATTCATGGAATTAGTCCAAAGCACAAAGGAACCATGCAGACACCAGCCTCCATGACCCTGAGAACAGAAGAACTAGACAGTGTATGCCTGGCTAACACTGCTCTGAAAGGGATAAAAATAGGAGTTTCTGGATAGACTAGGAGGAAAATGTGGGACAAAGGCCAAAACATAAAAAAATGATCATGCTTAGAAGCTGACAAAACCTGAGACTATGGCCCTTCAAGCCTGGAACTGAACTTAACCCTCCAACCCAACTTTCATCCAAATAATAGATAGGCCTACACAGTGACCAATAAAACCATGGAGGAACATTTTCCTTGTAACAATCAAGCATTTGAAATCAAAAGGGCAGCATTTCCCCAGGAATAAAGCATAGAAAACATGAAGGAATAGGAAAGAAGGAGAAATGGAAATGGTCAATATAGGGAAAAGATGGGAAGAAGGCTGTTACATTGTGAGGATGGCAACAATGTCACAAAACAAAATGTATATAGTTTGTTCAGTGGAAAGTTACTGTAAACCTCATTCAAATCACAATACAAAGTTTTTAAAAACAGCAACAGAAGTCTAATATTAGATGATCTATAAACTTTTATCATCAAACTACTATTATTTCCATTTTGGAGGATTTTGTGGATGAGTGGGTGTCCATATTAGTGCCAGCTGCCATTAAGATCATTCTAGTTCCTGGTGACTCCATGTGGGTCACGGTAGAACTGTACTTCATGTGCTTTTGGTTGCTGTTGTTAGTTCCCAAGTTCAATCCCAGACATAACGGAATGAAACACTACCTGGTCCTGTGCCAGCCTCACAACTGTTATCTCTGAACCCATTGTTGCAGCCACTGTGTCAATCATTGGGTGTCTTCCTGGTTTTGCTGACCCTCTACTTTACCAAGCATGATGCCCTTCCACAGGGACTGATAATATGTCCCAAGTATATGAGACAAAGTCCTACCATCCGCATTTCTAAGGAGCATTCAAGCTACATTTCTTCCAAGACAGATTTATTCATTCTTCTGGCAGTCCATGGTATATTTAATATTCTTCACCAACACCATAACTCAAATCCAAGAGTTCGTTTCTAGTTTTCTTTATTCATTGTCCAGATTCCAGATGTGTATGAGGAGATTGAAATATGCCATGGCTTGAGTCAAGCGCACCTTATTCCCAAAATGACATCTTTGCTCTTTAACATTCCAAAAGAGGTCTTTTGTAGCAGATTTGCCCGATGCAATATGTTGTTTGACTCTGACTTCCATGAAAATGGTTGTGTATGCAAGCAAAATGAAATTCTTGGCTTCACTCTTTTCTTCGTTTATCATCATGTTGTTTATTGGTCCAGTTTTGAGGAGTATTGCTTTTAGTGGTTGGCTTTCTGGAAATAGCGAGCCAAGCCTTTCTTCAGAGGTACCTCTAAGTGGACTCAAATTTCAAACTCTAGTTGAACATTTTAACTAAACTGTTCAGGGGTTCATAGATGTCTACATGCACATCATGCTTGATAAATTGGAGGGTCAGTGAAAAAAGAGGGAGACCCCGATGAGCTGGATTAACACAGTGACGGCACCAGTAGGCGCACATGTAGCAGCAGTTATGAGGATGCTGTAGGACTTCTATTAGACATAGGCTCACTATGAATGGGAACTGACTCGACAGCACCTGACAACAACAATAGCTACCACACACACACATACACACAGAATTTGTTGCTGTTTGCCACTGAGTGGATTTCGGCTCTTAAGAACACTTAGGATTTCTGAGAGAAGTTGGTGGGTTTGAAATGTCGACCTTGTGGTTAGTAGTCCAGTGCTTATCTTACATTATATATATGTTGTTGTTGTTAAGTGTCGTCAAGTCGATTCCTACCTATAGCGACCCTGTATAGGTTTCCAAGGAGCTACTAGTGAGCTGGAACTGCCAACCTTGTAGTTGAAATAACTTTTCAGTCTGGCTCATTAACCCACAGCGCCACACCAGGACTCCACATTATATATTTATATATTTGTTGTTAAATGCTATCAACTCAGTTCTAACTAGTAGTGACCCTGCATAGGGTTTCCAAGGAGCGACTAGTGAATTTGAACCACTGACCTTGTGGTTCAAATGTCATCATGGTTCAGTGCTTATCCTACAGTGCAACACCAGGATTTTCTCTCACTCTCTCCAGTATGTAAACGTATATATTTATCAATGTTTTCTTGTTGTTGTTGTTAAGTGTCATTGAGTTGGTTCCAACTCATAGCAACCTATATAGGGTTTCCGAGGAGTAGCTGGTGAGTTTGAACCACCGACCTTATGGTTCAAACTGACCTTGCAGTCCTATGCATTTACCCACAGAACCATACCAGGACTCCATGGTAGTTGGTTGTTGTTGGTTTTGTGCTGTGGAGTGAGTTCCACTCATAGCAACCCTGCATAGAGTTTCTAAGGCTGTAAATCTTTACAGGAGCAGAAAGACTCATGTTTCTCCTGTATGGCTGGTAGTTTTGAACTGCTGACCTTGAGATTAGCAGCCTGACTCATAAACACTATGTTACCAGAGTAGTGTATATATATATATGTATATATACCTGAGTATACATATATATACATATGGAGCTCTGGTAGTGTCGTGGTTACGAATCGGGCTGCGAACTACAAGGTTAGCAGTTTGAAACTACCAGCTGTTATATGAGAGAAAGATGAGGCTTTCTGCTTCCATAAAGATTTACAGCCTCGGAAACCCTGTACAGGGTCGCTATGAGTCAGAACCGACTCCTCCACAGCACATAACAACAACAATATCTATATCTATATCTATATCTATATCTATATCTATATCTATATCTATCTATCAATCTATCTATCTATCTATCTATCTATCTATCTATCTATCTATCTATCTATCTATCTATCTATCCATACATGTTGTGCTTGCCCCGAGTTGTACTAGCACATACCAGTAGCTGGTGACTAAAGGTTTGATTTTCCCTTTATTCCCCACACCCTCTCAGTAACCTGAAGTGTGACAAGTCCTCATCCTTCCCCATCCCTACAGCTCCTGTTCTGTTTGATGTTGGAGCCTTCCCTTCAGACTAGGCACCTTATCTCAGGCCATACTCTAGTATGGGAGGAACAACTTTTCGGATCAGGCCTGCTACCCTCAGCTGTCAGGTCAATAAGCATTCCTTCCAAGACCAGGAGCCTCACCCCCATGGCTTCCTCAGCTAGCAGACTTCACCAACCTGTGCAGCTGCTCTGCCTCCTCAACCAGCGGAAGCACTGCCCGATGCCCTTCCCCACCTCACCCCAATTCCCACTTGTCTCCTTTCTTTTGTTTTAGTTTGTTTACCTTTACCTTCCCTTGTTGTTTCTTCTTATTCTGGCTTCCATTTTGTTCTTTTTTTCTCTTCCTTTTCATTTTTTTTTTCTCTTTTCCTTTTCCCCCCTCACATTAGTTTTTGTTTTTGCCTTTTTAATTTTTTTCTTTCTTTGCTTTATTATATATTATTTTCCTTTTTGTTATGTGTTTGTTTCTCATCCTTTTTTCAGGTTATCTTTTAAAATTTTACCTATGTTTTTCTTTTGTTGCTGCTGGTGGTTTTTACTTTACATTTTGTTTTTCTTTTTCTTTTCCCCCCAACTAATAGGAGATAGTGACCATGCCCAACAGCACCTCTGCCATCCCCACTCACTGGGTGAGGGCTGTCACCGGCTTCTGAACTACCAGATCAATGATAGACAGAACCCAACACCATCCCAAGTGCCCTCAACTGGTACACAAACAACACACAGAGAACTCACTACATGCCTACTCTCATCCTGTACCACACCCACCAGAAGACAGGTGATGAGCAATTAAGTGCTGTCAAGCTAGTGAGCATGGTAGCATGCCTGCTCCACTCACTCAGAGGTAACAGCAACAAAAAAATAAAGCAGAACAGAAAAACCCAAGCAAACCACACCTGTAAGTCAACAATTAAATACAAATATTAACATCACCACAACATCTCAGAGACAACAAACAACCTCACTTCACACAAAGAAAGAAGACAGAGTGACTCAAACAAGTGACTAAAATACAGAATCGTATTGAGGAAGAAAGGCACTGGAGTTGCATAACAAGGGATTCAAAAGAATGATATTTAGGTACTTTCAATGGATTGAGAGAATGATCTAGGAAAACAATGACAACACTGTAGAAGAATTCAGGAAAACGACAAAACAAATGGAAATCTAGACAATGAATACTAAGAAAAGGAGAGCACATTAAAAGGCCAGTGGAGTAGATTTAAATCAATGGAAGGCAGAATTAGAGAGAGTGAAGACAAATTTCTCCATGCTAACCTGATAGAAGAACAATCAGAAAAAGAACAACAACAAGAGAGAAAGAATCATGTGGGACACCATAAAGAGAAATAGTTTGAAAAGCAATCCCAAAATCTAACTGTGAACTGTAAGGGAGATTGAATATACAACCACAACAGATTTCCAATGTCAAAGTCAGGGTCATGATAAGAAAAGTGTGGGGCATTGGAGAATGTTGGATGAATGAAACTTAGAATCTTGAAACTATATTTCCCTAGGTAAGTAGGGACTATCCTCTTCCCATTGCTAAGGGAGATCCTGGGTAAACCTTACCAGAGGCAGATACCTCACATGATCTTGCTTATGATTGTCATAATTCACCCCCACTACCCTGGTAGCATAAGGAACTCTGGTAGCGTAGTGGTTATGAATTGGGCTGTGAACCACAAGGTCAACAGTTCAAAACTACCAGCTGTTCTGTGGGAGAAAGAGGAGGCGTTCTGCTCCCGTAAAGATCTACAGCCTCGGAAACCCTGTACAGGGTCAGTATGAGTCGGAACCAACTCCACGGCACACAACCACCACCACCCTGGTAGCATAGTGGTTATAAGTCAGGTTGCTAACCTCAAAGTCATCACTTTGAAACTACTAATTGTTCCATGGGAGAAAGATGAGGCTTTCTGCTCCCGTAAAGATTTATAGCCTTGGAAACCCTATGCATGTCCACTATGAGTCAGAACCAACTCCATGGTACACCACCACCACCCATCTTTAGACACCTGGTGTAGGATCAGCACTAGATTGCAAACCACAAGGTTGGCAGTTCAAACTCTCCAGTTGCTCCTTGGAAACCCTATACAGGGTCACTATGAGTTGGAACCAACTTGATGGCACTTAACAACAACCACCAATCATTGCCTACAGACTGATAGGCAGTCTCTCAGCAAAGTACACAAAGAAAAAACAAACAAAACAGTAGCTTTTGCACTAAAGATTTGCAGAGAAGTAGACCCACCAGAGCTACCTTGACAGAGCACTGACAAAGAGATATGAAGATTGGAGGTTATAAGGATGTTCGAATTTGACCTCTATTCACTAGGAAGGCCCCATTCCCTTCTTACAGCAGTAAGACATACCTCCATTTATCATTCAGTTAGCATTCGCTATGCTATCCAGTCTGTACAGAAACTGTGCTAGGTACCAAACCACACTAGACAATCGTCTAATCTTGAAGAGACTCCTTGGAATCTAGCCTTCTTATCTTAATCTCATAGTCTCACAATAAACCTTGTAGCCTGTCTATAAACTATTTCAGTTGCATTCTTATAACATGACTTCTTTTGACAATTTTATTTCGTAAACCAACATATAACCCATTTGGTTTTATTTTGTTGCTGTTGTCAATTAGCATTGAGTCCATTCTGATTCATAGCAACCCTGTATAGGGTTTCCAAGGATGTGTATCTTTGCTGGGACAGAAAGCTTTATCTTTCCTCAACAGAGTGGCTCTTGGGCTTGAACCACTAACCATGTGGTTTATAGTCCAGTGCTTATTGTACAAAGCCACCACACTACTTTGGTTTTACTTTGGATAAGTGTAAAAATTTTTTTTTTTCTCAAAGTTAGTTTTAAGATTGGAATAATCTCTTCTAATCTGAGGTACATTTTCTTTGAGTAATGGCTTTCCTCTCCAGTTTCTGTGTCTTTTTTATTAATCTTACTAAAGGACACTGATATTAAAATTTGACATACTTAAGGTCCAGTTTTCTGTCCCAAAGCCACACCCACAGCAGAAGTTGTATTTTTTTTACCTTTAACTGTGCTTTTAATACCAAGAAGTACAATATGAAAAGTGTGAAGGCAGTTATTCTTTGGAGAAAGCAGTTTGCAAAAGTCTAAATTTCATTATGAATTTAATGAATTCATACAATTTTACCCTTGTTTTAATTTGAATCAGAAAATGTTTTCAGAGGAAGTTGATGAATTAATTGTCTATTTCTAGTCTCCTCATTATCTAAAAGGAAGAAAGGAGGAGCGGAAGACTGAACCTAGTCTCTGAGCGAGAACTCAGAGCTTTTCCTGTGAGATGTGAGGTCTCCAAAGGATCTGTCTGTATTCCTTCAGATTTCCATCTTGATTTAGCAAAGATCATTGTGTCACCAGGCAATTACTGAAGAAATGCAAACATGGTAATACTGAAAATGAAAAGATAGTCTAAATGATGTTTTGGATAGCAGTAGGGAGTAGTTTATTTACCAAAAAGAAAAACATCCTGTCTCCAGTGATTCATGATGACCCCATGTATGTATGTAGTTTTCAATGGCTGATCTTTCAGAAGTAGATCACTAGACCACTCTGCCAATACACCTCTGTGTGGCTTTGAACTGCCCATCTTTCACTAACTGAGTCTGTCAATCATTTGCACTACGCAGGGATTATGTATGCTTTACTTACAAGTGGAACAAAATTTTAGACAAGCCTCTATGTCTCCATAGCATAGATATGCAGCTTATGTTAATACCAAATAAATTAAACACAAAAACACAATCTTGATCCCTCTTCTAAACCACCATTTTCATAGAATAAAATAAAGTTTGTTGGACAACTGAGTACATAGAGAAGATTCCAGTCACCCCTTACACAATTTCTCTTCAGACTCTAAGTTCACAGTGGAGATAGGGAGACTCTGTGCCCTAAATTCAAGTGATTAGATGTATGATTTTTCTTTTCACGTG
Source organism: Chrysochloris asiatica (assembly GCF_000296735.1). Classification (NCBI taxonomy): domain Eukaryota; kingdom Metazoa; phylum Chordata; class Mammalia; order Afrosoricida; family Chrysochloridae; genus Chrysochloris; species Chrysochloris asiatica. The sequence goes on along the minus strand of NW_006408549.1, from coordinate 12,608,531 downwards.
TTTCAGCAGGGAGTAATTGTGTTGCAGGTAAGAGGCAATGGTGCTTAAAATCAATTATGAGAACAAAAAGCTATCCAGCTGACTGAGACATCCAGCGAAGTTGTTCCTTAGTGAACTTAGCTTGTGTCAAGCATCTTGTCTTCTTGCTTAGCTGGAGAGCAAGTCGAGGCAATGAAAAGTAGCAAAGATCACTGCCTGGGATTCAAGGTTTCCTTTTGAAAATGTTAGTCATTATTGGTTACATACTTTTGCATGTGGTGTATCTGGTTGTGTTGTAAGTGTGTGTGTTTTTATGTGCATGTGTTAAAAGAGAACTAAGAGTGACAGAGAGGGAGAAAGAGGCATAGAATGAGAGTGAAAGTGAGGGGAAGTGGGGGGGGGAGGTGGAAGACAAAAGATAGAATATGAAGGAAGAAAGAATTTACTTGAAATGTCAGCTTTGCAGGAATTTAAGTGGCATATTTTAATCACAATGAGTTCACAGTGACATGATAATTCAGAAAGATTTCCCTATAGATTCTTAGTCAATAGGAAAACTTGCCCTCTTTGGACCACCTCTTTCTTCTTTTTACTCGGCCTATTTAACCACATTCTCCTCTCCTTGCTGTCTGCGCATGCCAGTGGATAGCATATTTTCTTAGACTGGATTTCCAATAAAAGTTGTCAGTCGTTGTAATGCTCTGGTTAAAGATTGATTGCCTAGCTCCAATAGTAGACTTGAGAACTGGTTGTATTCTAGGTAAGCAGATGGTTCTTTTCTCATAAAACACTCATGAACAAGCTGTTAATGGTAAAGGCTGTTAAGTCAGTTCTGGCTCATAGTGACCCTATATAGGGTTTCCAAGACTGGAAATCTGTACAGGAGCAGAAAGTCTAATTTTTCTCCCACTGAGCTGCTGGTGGGCTTGAACTGCCAACCTTGTGGTTAGCAGTCCAGCAATTGTCCTACAGCACTACCAGTGCTTCTAGCCAAGAAGTAGTAATAAAGAAAATGGTAGTCTGAATTTGACCTGCCACCTTCCTTGGACTCAGTGGGCCCGAAAGGGAAGGTATTCATAACACCTTCTTCCACTGAAAAAGGAAGGATTTCAGTTCTTATTTCCCCAGGCTTAAGGGCCTGTTGATACCAGGAGAAGTGAGTAGAGATTTTCCCATTCCCTGTCTGTCTTGGAGAGTCTGATGTCCATCCCCTTCTGGGAGCAGAGGGTCATAATTCTTCTAGCAGGTAGCAGCAGGTGTGAGAGTAAGAACAAAGGCAGCAGTGTGTATCCTGTTACCTCCCGTTGCCATGGGCTCCTTCCTTTGTAGGGCTACCTTGTCATAATCCAGATTTTCACAAGAGAATCCAGGCATCCAGACAGTCTTACAATTCATTTATATTTGTGTTCCAAAAAATCAAACCCTTTTTATAGCTGACGTATTATTAACATGTTATAAAGAAACTACATCATGGTTCTTTAAATTTAGGTTCTAATAGATTTTATTTAATGGAGTTAAAAATTTTGGAGTTCTGGTGTGGTGCTATAGGATAAGCATGGACTGCTAATCGCAAGGTCAGCAGTTCAAACCCACTAGCTGGTCCTTGGAAACCCTATACAGGGATGCTATGAGTCCAAATAGACTCAAAGACACTTAAAGTAACAACAGTTAACAATTTGTGCCCCAAATGTGAAAGCCTGTGGCACTGTGGATCAGCACTGAACTGCAAACCACAAGGTTGGCAGTTCAAACCCACCAGCTGCTCCTTGATAATCCTATACAGGGTCACTATGAGTTGGAACTGACTCAAACACATTTAAGAACAACAACAGTAATTGCTTGAGGTACTCTTAGAGGGAATTGTATTGGGAACCCTAAGGCAATTCATGTCTGTGGACTTCTACTCTGGTTGGGGTTCCAGAGACTGAAAGTAGTAGAGAAGACAGGGAAAGAGCATTCAGCATAGGCTGGTCACCTGTGGGATTTTGCAACAGAAAGTCAAACCATTACTACTGCCTAGATTACCTTCCAACAATCTTCTATATCCTATTATTAAAAAAAAAAAAGGGGGGGGGGTTTGTTTCATCCTTATGATGCATATAGTATCTCATCTAATCTTCAGAACAGTAGTCACTGGTGATGGTGGTTGTGTGCCATAGAGACCCTACGGAGGGTTTCTGAGGCTGTGTATCTTTACACTCTCATCTTTCTCACATGGAGTCACTTGTAGATTCTAACTGCTAACCTTGTAGCCCAACTTGTAACCCACTATGCTTTAATTCACTTGACTAATAGCTGGAGTGTAGTGGTTACGAATCGGGCTGCGAGCCTTAAAGTCAGCGGTTTGAAACTACCAGCTGCTCCGCGGGAGAAAGATGAGGCTTTCTACTCCCGTAAAGATTTACACCCTCGGAAACCCTGTACAGGGTCGCTATGGGTTGGAACCGACTCAACGGCACTTAACAACAACAATAGCTGGAGGAGTTCTGGTGTGGCACTGTGGGTTAATGCACCAGACTGCAATGCCATTTGAACTGCAAGGTTGGCAGTTCAAGCTTACCAGCTGCTCCTTGGAAACCCTACACAGGGTCGCTATGGGTCAGAACCGACTTGATGGTACTTAACAACAACAATAGCAATAATTGGTAGAACCCTAATTATAAGCAGGGCCCTGTCACAGTAAACCAGTGCTCTTAATCACTGAACTATCATGTCTTTTAGATCCCAGCAAGGTAGTATTTATTCATTCACTCTGTCACCTCTTCAGTGAACAACCTCCTTTTTATAGTGCCATAATGTGTTCAAATCAGTGTGACAGTTTTTGGAATATAGTGGTCACTACCCTTATGATGGCACTTAACAACAACAACAACAACAACAACAACAAACCCTCATGAGGCTCACAGTACTTTTAGGGTGTAGGAAATCCTTTGGAAGCTCCCTCCCTAAAGCCATCCAAAGATCTTAAAATTTTTGCTTGCTGCCTTCCTGTGTTCATGTCCCATGGAAGACAAAGTCCTTGAACCCTCCAGAAGACTCCAGTCCCCTACTCACTTAGTCAATTTGTTCTAGATTAGACTACAGACCACACACTATAAAATTAGCTTATATACAATTTCACTTTTCTCTACACTAAAAGCATTGAACTGTGAAGAGGTTATGTCTGTACCAGAGTCAGAACAAGGGCTCTTTGGGGAATCCAGGGCTGTGCAGATGGAGACTCTCACTACTGTTTCCCAGCCCTGTCACCTGGCATCTGAGTCCCATAAGCAACAAGTCCAGGAAAGATAAATTGAAGAGGAATGTTTCTGTTCTCTATGTCCAGGTGTGGAACAGCTGGTAAAAGCCAGGGGACCCCAAAGCTGTAAGCAATAAATTCTGCTGAAGCTCTGGCCACTTCACATCACTCCGGATTTCTCACATTAATAATCACTGCCCTGAGCAAAATGGAAGCTCAGGTGTGAGCTTTCCAACATATCCACATAGTCACCTGGTTTGGATTCACAGCGGGACTCTGGAAAATGACAGGCAGAAAGCTGTGATTTATACAGTGAGCAGGCAATTAAGGCAAACTGCCTAGAAGGGCAGCCTCAGTTAGACTCATTTCACAATCTTCATTGGAAGTCCCCAAAATTCAAAGTCAACTTGAGATTATCCTGAATGTGTATGTATGTATGTGCACATACAAATATGCACATAGAGCTAGCTATATGTGTTGATTGAACTATTTAATTTACAGGCATTAACTCAGGATATTATGAGAGTATCAGCTATATATTGCATTGCATGGTTCTTATAGAACTTTTACAGGTAAAAAGAAAAATATATTATGTATATAATAAGATAATGCAGTAATTTAACTACAATGAAAAT
>NW_006408549.1:12583659-12604165 GCF_000296735.1 Chrysochloris asiatica | reverse complement strand
TTGAAAATTCTTTTGTTGCATTTTGATATTTTTTAGTCACATGCATCTTTGTATATCATTTCTTGGTTGGTTATGTGCCGTGGAGTCGGTTCTGACTCATAGCGACCTTGTACAGGGTTTACAAGGCTGTAAATCTTTACGGGAGCAGAAAGCCTCATCTTTCTCCCATGGAACAGCTGGTAGTTTCGAACTGCTAATCTTGCGGTTTGCAGCCCAATTCATAACCACTACATTACTAGGAACATTAAGATCTTTTTCCCTCAAAAATATACTCTCTAGCCACTTTCAGTATTTTGTGTTACTTATAATCTGCTGATATGAAGCCAGAAGGTGACAGTGAGATCGAGCATATTTGCTAAGTTTTTTCTACTTTGTGTTTTTTTTTTTTTTCAGGAGAGATTGACACTAATTCTAGCAAGTGAATGATAAATAAAAGTCACACAATTTTTTTTTTTTTTTTTTTCAGGAGAGATTGACACTAATTCTAGCAAGTGAATGATAAATAAAAGTCACACAAGTCATTTAAGCAGTGGTGGGTTTCCATCAAAGAACCCTGGTGGTACAGTTCCTTGATGGAAACCTAGCACTACTTATATGACTTATATGCTTCCTAGTGTGGTGCTATAGGATAAGCACTGGGCTGTTAACCACAAGACTGGCAGTTCAAACTCACTAGCCACTCATTAGAAACCCTATACAGGGTCACTATGAGTCAGAACTGACTCAACAGAACTTAGCAACAAAAGGTTTCCTTCAAGGAACCCTGATGATACAATGGTTAAGCATTAAGATACTAATAGAAAGGCTGGAAGTTCCATCATACCCAATGGCTTGGAGGGAGAAAGACCTGGTGATGTGTGCTTTTGTAGATTGTAGCCAAGAAACCCTGTGAAGCAGTTTTGCTTAGTCACATGGGATCCCTATGACTTGAAATTGACTTGACAGAAACTAGCAACAACAGGTTTCTATCAGCTCTGCTCTGAGTATATATAGGTAATTGATGAAAGATGAGTTAGTGCATAGTGGAACCATGATTTGAGTTCAGGTGATAGGATTCATGTATGTTGCTCCTGTCTGCCATCTATGCTCTATCTAGTTCTTTCTTTGAATATTCACAGGCTGTCATTTTATTCTTCCTTAGAAGGGTATCATCACTATTTGGTGTTGTTCCATGTCCCCTATTAACTTGCGAAGTATCAGGATCAACCTCTAATAACAAACCATCTTTACTTACACACTCCAGAATGGAAAATGCTGCATAATTTTGTCATTAATTTCCTGGCACAAAATTTTAGTCAGGGCAGAAATAGACAATATGAACAATTCCATGAATATTTTTAAAGCTCATTTTGTCAAGATTAGTAGATCCCTGTGAAACGTAGAAACTGAATAAAAAAGATATTTAAATTAATGAAATATACTTGGGATTAGAAATGTGTTATAGTTTTTTTTTCCTTGGCCCTAAGTATAGAACTTCTGGATGGTTCACACTGAGTTTTAACATGATCCTCAGTGGAAGTGAAGTAACTAGTTAGAACATTGGATCATAAGGATGACCTGTGCACGCTGCAAAACTGTCTAACTGGCTGCATGACTGACATTACCATTGAACTACATTGTGACTCAGAATACTACAAGATTTACCAGTTTATATCACCCAGAGCCACTGATATGAGAATGCCATCAAGTGGACCATGACTCAGAGCAACACTGTAGAACAGAGCAGAATCTTTACTGAAGCCGATTGCTTCATCTTTCTCTCAAAGAGTGTCTAGTGGGTTTCAACCACAGACCTTTTCATTAGCAGCCATTTGCTTGGCCATTACAGAATCAGAACTCTTTAAAAGTATGATATCTAGGATACATTTTCATGTACATTTAAATGTGTGGTTTTTTTCTTAATGCTTTTGAGAATGTGGTAAATTATGAAATATAAAAATATCAAGGAACTAACTTTTTATATTTCATCATTAAACATTAAGAGAACTCTGAAAACGTAATTTTCTGAAATACCAAGGAAATTAAAAACGGAAAATACTAAATTCTCCTTACAATCAGAAACGACTATAAAAAGAAAATGTAAGCTAGTGCCATTCTATTACTATAAACATGTGTACAGTAATGTTTAATTAAAGTATGTTTAATTAAAGTAGCCTGCTGTTGTTGTTGTTAAGTACCATTGAGTCAGTTTTCACCCGTAGAGACCCTGTATAGTGTTTCCAAGGAGTGACTGGGGAGCTTGAATCTCTGACTTTGCAGTTGAAACGGCATTGCAGTCTGGCGCATTAACCCACAGCGCCACACTTGTTGTTGTTGTTAAGTGCCGTCGAGTCGGTTTCGACCCATAGCGACCCTGTACAGGGTTTCCGAGGGTGTAAATGTTTACGGGAGTAGAAAGCCTGATCTTTCTCCCACGGAGCAGCTGGTAGTTTCGAACCGCTGACCTTAAGGTTTGCAGCCCGATTCGTAACCACTACGCTACCAGAGCTTCTTAACCACAGCGCCACACTAGTCTCCTTTAAATTATGGCAAAGAAAGAAAGAAAAAAAAAAAAAAAAAAACACAAAAAACAAATAATTGAATGAGACAGTAACTAAGAAACAGAAAAGTCTTATCCCGAAAACATTGATAAGAAAGTAACATGTCAAGAGCCATGTTTCAGGACTAGGAATGAGGATAGCATAATAATGCTTTAATCCGTCAGCAATCAGAACCCTCAAGAAAAGAAAAGAAAAAATCCAGGTGACCTGACAAACCAGATTCAGTGATTCTCAATAGACATTCATTCATTATATTTACTTTTTTCATTTATGCACATATTTGGATTAACGTTTCTTGAGCACATCCACACCCTCTGGAAGGTATTGGAAATGAAATGCTTCCAACCACGTCAGGTCAGTACCTTCAAGATAGATCTCAGTTTCCTGGGGGTTCCAAATTTACACCAAACTAGGTATAATACACAATTGCTGTTGCTTTCATTGTTAAATGGATCACGTACTGTGGGAGAGAGATGAATAACTAACTGAGGGAATTAGTAAAAACTTCAAAGAATTGACATCTTTGCTAGGCGTTGACAAATATAGGGCTTAACCAGATACAGTAGATTAGAGGGAAGTATATCTCAGAGTATTCATAGCATGAAGTGTTTGGAAAATAACGTCCTAACTATATTAAAAAGCCAAGAAGTTACTAAAGAGAAAATTCTTTAAAAATTTGCTTTGAAAATAGTTCTAAAGGGTCAGTTTAAGAAGGTTGTTGCTATAGACAAATCAATCACTTTTATTTTTTTAAGAGAAAGAATGTGGTAAGCAGATCCTTGTCTTAAAAAACAAAAGCAAAAACTGTGTGGTTGAAGTGTGGAGGCTGAATTAGCATTTAAAAGACTGAGGATAGGGAAAATTGCTAAATACAGTACTGGGAATAAAGAATCAATGTCAGATAATCTAATAACAATCAATAGTATTGGGTCTTCAAGCTCCTCCTTAACTGCTGGTTTTAATGACTCATGTCATTCAAGAGTTAAAAATTATTTGATCAGAAGTTCTAAATTAATTCACAAAAGGCAATAAATTAAAAATAATTATAATATTTACAAGGAAAAAGTCTTTAGATAAAAATACATTGAACTTTGTTATAAGCATGAAGTTATCATTAATCTCCGAAGATACTCATGTAATAATTGAAAAGAATGTAGATAATAACAAAATACTTCATATTTGTAGGAAAAAGTTACTCTGAGTAATATGTTCCATTGACTCTTAGCTGATTTTAGTTATTTTAAAACTTATACTTTGCTTCCATGTTCATATGGAACTTTGTATGTTCCATAAACCCAAAGTGGGAAAATATTTTCATAAGCAGTAAAAATTACTGTGTTTAAAGAGATCAAGTTTAAAGAGAGATAACTCTTAAACTACCTTATTTTTGGGTTATTAAGTGGGAGTTGAATACATAGATTATACTGATTTAGGGAACACTTTCAGTCTCTGAAAACTCAATTTGCTAAGCTAAATCAATCAGATTCTCTTGCCTAGGTTTTTGGATTGTTATACAAGGACACAAGTCAATGAAAATTACTGAATCTGAGAGGACAAATTAAAAGACTAGGCTATCGTTATGTTCCAATTATATGAAAAAGGAGAGAAAGTCAGTCTAAAGAGAGAGAAAATGGAGAGTAGCCATCTGGGAAAAAACAAAAAAGACCCAAGATATCAGGGGACAACAAAAACAACAAAAAAAGAGTTGACTACTTTGCTGCTGTGGCCTATATCTTGGTCCCATAGCCTCCTCTTCCTGGATTCTATGGGATTTTCTCATGCTTATGCAATATATTATTAATATTTTGTCCAACATTTGAATAGATCTCTCTTTCCTGCAGTTAAGCAGTTCCTAGCCAAGGCATACACACTTTGTTTATAAACAATAACAAAATTGTTTCTTTAGTCTGGAATATAAATATTCCAATATATTAAAAATGATACCTCATCCTTCCTGTTCTAATTCTAAAATTTATGAACTTTATTCCTAAAATTATCTACCTGCAAGAAACAGTATCTCAAATTAAAATTCCATTGGCGTTTTAAAGAACTCCAGTGGGACATTTCCCAAGCTTCTTCTAGATGGTCCAGCATAGTGCTCAAAATTGATTTGCCCTGAGTGAGAAAAGCTATTGAATGGTCTGGATCATATCAGGACTTCATTTCCTAAAGTAGAGATGGGGTCTGTTCTTAGTAGATCTCACTTCCATTGCTTCAGGGTGTATCACATGCAGATCCATAGCCAGACTCCTCCGAGATAACCTGATTTGACAGGAAAGCAAAGATGGGTGCTAGACTTGAAAATGGACTAGTTAGCTGTTGTCAAGTTCACCTACATCATTTCACCCTCATTTGGGCAATATCTGAGAGCTGCATCAGCACCCCTTCTTGACATATTAGATCAAGGGAGACAGTAAGAAAATCGGTGCTTTTTATTTTGCTTGAGAAGCAGCATTTAATACCATTCAGCTCACCACTCGTCTGTCAGTTTGACGTACTGTGGTAGAGTGTGAGTTGTTGCTGTAATTCTGGAAGCTATGCCATGGCTATTTTAAATACCAACAGGGTGACTCATAGTGGACAGGTTTCAGATAAGCTTCCAGATGAAGACAGACTAGGAAGAAGGAGTGACGAACTACTTCTGAATATTTAGTCACTGAAAACCTTATGAATAGCAGAGAAACACTATCAGATATACTGCCCAAAAATGAGCCCCGCAGGTTGGAAGGTACTCAAAATGCGACTGGAGAAGAGCTGCATCCTTAAAGTAGAGTTGACCCTGATGACACGAATGGAGTAAAGCCAGTGGGAGTAAAGCCCATGGGGCCCACATTTGCTGATGAGGCACAATTCAATTGAAGAGAAACAGCTGTAAATATCCATTAATAATCGGAACATGTAATGTACGAAGTATGAATCTAGGATAACTGGAAATTGTCAAAAATGAAATATCGATAAACATTGATATCTTAGGCATTAGTGAGCTGAAATGATATTGGCCATTTTGAATCTGAAAAACATGATTTAATATGCCTGGAATGAAAAAATGAAGGGGAATGTTGTTGCATTCATTGTCAAAAAGAACATATCCAGATCAGTCATGAGGTACAACGCTGTCTGTGATATGTTAATATCCATGCTCCTATAAGGAAGACCAGTTAATACCACTATTATTCAAATTTACACACCAAGCACTAAAGCCAGTGAGGATGAAATAGAAGAATAATACCAACTTCTTCAATCTGAAATTGATCAAACATGCAATCAAGATGTATGGATCATTATGGTGATTGGAATGCCAAGGTTGGGAGGAAAGAGGGAGGATCAGTAATTGGAAAATATGGCTTTGGTGATAGAAATTATGTTGGAGAATGCATGATAGAATTCTGCAATATCAATGATTTGTTCATTTCAAATACCTTCTTTAGGCAGTGTAAGACAATTGTACGCATGGACCTCACCAGATGGAATACACAGAAATCAAATTGACTACATCTGTATAAAGAGATGGTGGAAAATTCCATATCATCAGTAAAAACATGGCCAGGGGATGATTGTGGAAAAGACCATCAATTGCTTACCTGCAAATTCAAACTGAAGCTGAAGAATAAAAACAAGTCCACGAGAGCAAAAATATGACCTTGAATATATCCCACCTGAATTTAGAGATCATCTGAAGAACAAATTTGATACATTAAACACTAAAGACCGGGACAAGAAGAGTTGTGGGATGGCATCAAGAACATCCTATAGGAAGAAAGCAAAAGATCATTAAGAAGACAAGAAAGAATGAAAAGAGCAAAAGGTATGTCAGAAGAGACACTGAAACTTTCTCTTCAGTGTAGAGATGCTAAAGCAAATGGAATAAATGAGGAGGTACAAGAGCTGAAGAGAAAAATTCAAAGGTCAGCTCGAGAAGACAAAGTCAAATATTACAATGAAATGTGCAGAGATCTGGAGTCAGAAAATCAAAAGGGAAGAACACGCTCAGCATTTCTAAATCTGGGGGAACTAAAGAAAGTATCCAAGCTGAGACTTCTGTTACTGAACGGTTCTCTGGGCAAATTATTGAATGATGCAGAAAGCATTAAAAGAAGGTGGAAGGTCTACACAGAGTCACTGTACCAAAAGGAAATGGTTGATGTTCAACCATTTCAAGAGGTAGCATATGAATAAGAGTCAGTGATACTGCAGGAAGAAGTCCAAGGTGCATTGAAGAATTGGCAAAGAACAAGGCACCAGGAATTGATGGAATAAACATTGAAATCTTTCAAGAAAGTGAGGGCTTGCACTGGAGGAACTCATTCATGTATGCCAAAAAAATTTGAAGAGAACTATCTGGTCAACTGATTGGAAGAAATCTGTATTTGTGTCCTTTCCAAAGAGAGGTGACCCAACAGACTACAGAAATCATCAGACAATATCTTTGATAGCCCATGTGAGTAAATTTTTACTAAAGGTAATACAGAAATGGCTGCAAGCATATGTTGACAGAGAACTTCCAGAGCTTCAAGACGGGTTCAGAAGAGGCCGTGGAATGAGGGATATCATTCCTGATGTCCGATGGATCTTGACTGAAAGTAGAGAATACCAGAAAGATGTTTATCTGTGTTTTATTGACTATGCAAAGGTTTTCAATTGTGTGGCTCATGACAAGCTAGAGACAACATTACGAAGTATGAGTATTCCAGAACACTTAATTGTGCTCATGAGGAATCTGTACATGGACCAAGAGGCAATTGTACAATCAGAACATGGGAATATTGAATGCTTTAAAATTAAGAAAGGTGTGCAACAGGGTTATATCCTTCTACCATGCTTATTCAACCTGTATGCTGAACAAATAATCTGAGAAGCTGGGTTTTATGAAGAAAAACATGGTATCATGCAAGATGCAGATGATAAAACCTTGCTTGCTGAAGGTGAAGAGGATTTAAAATGCTGAATGATGAATATCAAACCCCACAGCCTTTATATGGGTTGCATCACAATGTAAAGAACACAAAAATCCTCACCACTGGACCTGTAAACAACATTCTTATCAATGGTGAAAAGATTGAAGTTGTCAAGGACTTCATTCTTCTTGGATCAACTACCAACACTCATAGAAGCAGCAGTCAAGAGATCAGACGACATACTGCATTAGGCAAATCTGCTGCACAAGACCTTTTTAAAGTGTTGAAGAGCAAAGATGTCAGCTTGAGGACTAAGGTGTTCCTGACCCAAGCCATGATATTTTCAAAAACCTCATATGCATGTGAAATCTGCACAGTGAATAAGTAAAACCATAGAAGAATTGATGTTTTTGCGTTATGGTGTTGGAGGAGAATATTGAAAGTGCCATGGGCTGCAAAAAGAACAAACAGATCTGTGTTGGAAGAAGTACAGCCAGAGTGCTCCTTGGAAGCCAGTATGGCCAAACTTCATCTCTCATACTTCGGACATATTGTCAGGAGGGACCAGTCACTGGAGAAGGATATCATGTTTGATAAGTTGGAGGGTCAGAGAAAAAGAGGAAGACCTCCAGCAAGATGGATTGACAAAGTGGCAGCATCAATGGGCTCAAGCACGGCAACAATTGGGAGGTTGGCTCAGGACTGAGCAGTGTCGTTCTATTGTGCATAGGGTTTCTATGGGTGGGTATCAACTTGATGGCACCTAACAACAACAAGTCTGAGAACAAACAGACCTGTGTTAGAAGAAGTACAGCCAAAGTGCTCTTTGGAATCCAGAATTGCAAGTCTTTCATACTTTGGGCATATATCAGGAAAGACCATTCACTGGCGAAGGATATCATATTTAGTAAAGTGAAGGATCTGATTAAAGAAGACCCTTCAGTGAGATGGATTGGCACAGTGGCGGAAGTGATGGGCTCAGGTGTAGCAAAGATTGTGAGGTTGGCCCAGGACCAGGCAGTGTTTCATTCTATTGTGCATAGAGTCACTATGAGTTGGTACCAACTCTATGACACCTAACAACAAGAAGTCTGAGTCATTACTTTGTAACAAGGAAAGTGGCCCATAAAAGGTTTATTAAATATTTGGGGTACTCAGTTTACAGTTCACAACAGTTTTTCTGTTCAATCATGGATAACTTCTGAGTTCCAATCTTGAAAATAAAGCCTACATAAATTCTTTTGGAGAGGGCATATATATAGTCTCCTAGAAGCTCTGGTAGCGTAGTGGTTACGAATTGGGCTGCTAACCTCAGGATCAGCAGTTCGAAATGACCAGCTTTTCTCTGGGAGAGAGATGAGAGATGAGGCTTTCTGCTTCCATAAAGATTTACAGCCTTGGAAACCCTGTACAGGGTCACTATGACTTGGAACCAACTCCTGGCACCTAACAACAACAACAACAACGATTCCTAGAAGATCATCACTTGAGTTTCTAAGATTAAACCCTCAATGATATATCAATAGTCATCCATGTATTCATGTCATTTTACTTGTCAAGCAATATGTATAGGAATCTAAGCAGAATGATAGATATATTGTTGGTGTATATAGGATGGATGTAGTATAGCCACATATAAGATATTGCATCCAAAACTAGGTAGGACAAAGTATTACCTACCCTCAAAATACAAAATGTATTATGTACATTTTCATATTCCCTGTTCCTAGAAATAATTTCTGAAACCTGCTAGATTCAAAATATCGAAAACACCTTGCTGTCAAATGGATTCCAACTCTCCAGAGTAGAATTATCCCATAAGGATTTCCAAGTCTGTAATTTTTACAAAAGCAGACTACCATGTACTTCTGTTGGGGTGGCTAGGGGGTTCTAATTGCACCACCAGTGTTCCTATAGATAGATATTCAATAGTTACCTGCTAAGTGAATGAATGGAGTTCTGGTGTGGCTCTGTGGGTTAATGCGCTGGACAGCAGGGTCGGTTTGAACCTCAAGGTTGGTGGTTCAAGCTCACCAGCTGCTTTTTCAGAAACCCTATACAGGGTCACTTTGGGTCAGAACCATCTTGACAGCACTTAACAGCAACAACAAAGTGAATGAGTAAGTAAAGCAATAAATGAGTCACTGATCTGCAAGATCTACAAAAGCAGGAATTATTTGGTTCATTACAATAGCCTCATTTTGTAGTACTATGCTTCTCATAATGCCTCACACATAGTAGACGAATGAAAGAATGAATGAATAAGTGAATAAATAAATGAATCCTCAGTCTCTTGAGAGACACGCAATGTCTTTCACCTACATGTACATACTTAATACAGCTTATTGAGTACATAAAAGTTTTTCAATAAGCTACAAAAGTTTAAAAATATTCTTCCAGCTCATTCTACGATATAAAGCTGCAGCCAATCACTTCACACATAGCCATGCACCTTTGAAGACAGAATTGCCTTCAGCCATTCTCTGCAGAAAGCAAAGCATCGCCTGCATGTAATTGCAGGAAGGAGACAGCCAGCCAGAAATAAACCAAATGTGGGTGATGAAAAACTGTCTTCTTCAATCAGTTCTAACAGAGATTTGTATTTATTGCTTGCTATAAAACTTTACTACTCTTTTTACAACTCTAGCTGTCCAGTGTTTGATTTAACCAGAAAACATGCTAGTAATTTGCTCTTCGGTACATACATATTTTTTTAAATTTTAGAATTTATTGTCAAGGCTGTGCTATTCTTTTTTATTTTTTAAACAAGAATCAGTACTTCACATTCGTTAGTACTTATCAGACAAGTTATTGAGGAAGATCCTTCCGGTAAGAGAGTGTACTTTTAGATTAATTTTAGAGAGCTTTCCTTGGAAAACTTACCTAAATTGTAGATAAAATACATTGCATTTTTATACAAGCAAAATCATCAGGAGCTATGGAAATATTATGTAACTATAATGTATTTAAATAAAAATGTTGTGGGCTACACAGTTGTTGATGTTTCTACATGATTGGGAGAATTTGCATGATTAACATGTAGAGAGATCATACAAGAATAAATTCCACCTATCCATCCTTATTTCTTGTTTTATGTCCATCCACTCAGATCATGTATCTCCCTGAGGCCTCAAACCTCTGGGGATTTCACTTTGACTTTGATTTAGAAATGGTATTAAGGCATGTGTTTTATTAGGTGCTACTGCATGTTTGTATTCCCAAATGAAGGCTCGATTTAGTATTGCTCTAGAGGAACATTAATTATTTATAATTGTAGCATTTGATTCACTCTGAGAGAAGAAAATAACAGTTAAATGTAACAGAAAATAAGCAAGGCAGGCTCTGCTGTGGGCTTTTCTCCCCAATTTTATCTAGAACTGAGATTTTAATACAAAGATTCCTATTTTAAAAAAATACCCATTGTTCCAAATGTGTTTAAATTACCTGTATGTTCAGTTAGTGTGCTGCTGATTGGGGAAACCCTTTGGGGTCTGGAGAGGAGACTAATGGGAAACTATAAAGCTCTTGGAATAAGTAGGAGTGTAAATCATTCATGGGTTCAGTCATTTCTAACCCCAAGAATGTACAGGCTTGGGAAAGGATTATCCAAACAATATTTCTTTTCCAGGCTGCTCTTCAGAGAATACAGCTGGCTTGGATTAAAAGAAACAATTTTCAAAAGGAACTAAATAGAAATGTTTTGAACACCTTACCAGACTCAGGTAAGAGAGAAGACAAAGGTGTACACTTCACCATATATCCCTTTATTTCTTCCCTGTTTGCTTTCCTGGAGGAAAGGGATAGGAAAAAGAAAAAAGAATAAAGATTACTTAGGTCACTCTAGCTATTGAATTACAGGTTTTTAGTCCAATTATGTATGACAGATTTACAAGCCCCCACTGAATGATAAAGCTACACTTCTCTTATGCAACCATTCTGAAATCATGGTTTGCATAGAAAAAGCATATAAAACAAGTACTTTAAGATTATGCTGAAGTATCAATTTGTACCTGTGTAGTCCGCGGGAGAAAGATGAGGCTTTCTACTCCCATAAAGATTTACACCCTCGGAAACCCTATACAGGGTCGCTATGGGTCGGAACCGACTCGATGGCACATAACAACAACAAGTCCTCATTTGGAAGTCCTGGTGTAGTGTTATTGGATAAGCACTGGACTGCTAACTGCAAGATTGGTGGTTAAAACCCACCAGCTGCTCCTCAGAAACCCCGTATAGTGTCAGAACCAACTCTTTGCAACAAGAGTCCTCATTTGAGGAGCCCTGATGGCCCAATGGTTAAGCACTCAGCTGCAAACCTAAAGGTTAGTGATTCAAACCCAACTGCTGCTCCATGGTACAAATGTATGGCAGGCAGTCTACTTCCATAAAAGATGGACAACCCTGGAAACCCTATAGGGCAGTTTTACCCTGTCCTATAGGTTTGCTATAACTCAGAATCAACTTGACAAGTGTGTTGGGTTTGGAGTCGTCATTTATTTATCACATATTGGATCCATTTAGAAAATTGTTCAGGCAAAGATCAGGCTTTTCCTCAATTCCCTGTTTGGTGCCCTTTATGCAGTGAATGGTTAGAAGTACACGCCAGTAAACAGATCTTGTAGTTTAAACTGTGGTTGCACAAGTTTAAAACCCAGAAAAGAGTAGAGAAGGTGAAAGGTGGTAAGCAAAAACATCTGCTTTAACAACCTGGAAGAATTTACAATGGACATGATCCAATTCCTCCACACCTTCAAAGAGGCCTTGAGGCAATCCCACAGTTAGAATTCATTGTGTTTGGATTGTAAGGAGATTATTTTTAGATGGCTTTTCAAAAGCTGGGGTAATACCATAACCTTGTACTTCTGCAACTGCGAAGTAATGGAATTTCAGAATCTGGACACTGCATGTAGCTCTGGTATCTTTTTCAGCCTGACTTCTCAAGCATTCAATGTCACATCATTAATAGCACTTCCTGTCTTCTGCTTTCAATTAACACAAGTTACTGGGCTGATGTTCTTGGAAAAAAAGACACCTTGTTAAATATAATGTAGCTGCAGCTGTAGTACTTCGTAAAGCTGGGAATAGGTCTGCTAAGGTTGTATGGTGATAATCTAAGGTGTTTTGAAAGAAGTTTAGCTTTCTACCATGTCTGAGACTATTTAACCAGTTTAACACAGGATCCATTAAATAAATTTTAAAAGGTTCAAGTCATTTCCTATCTCCATTGCAGACAAGGACACATCCCAGCTCCATCTCTCCAGACCTAGCTAAAAAAGAGCTTTGGGATTTGAGAATTAAGTTATGAATCTACAGTGAATTGATGTTTGTTATACACATTAATGACAAAGATGTGTGGTTTCATATATAGTAGTAAAACATTTAATTTTGTGAACACAGTTGAAATTTTGCTTCCAAAAATAGCATGACAGGTGGGTCCTTGCCTGAGATCCAAGGAAAGACTGAGAACTGTGCAGAGTTAAGTGTCCTGCTCTGAATTAGTAGATATCTTTCAGCTGTTTCCAATCCTCCTTATCTCTAACAGCCCAACGACACAAACCACACCTACTTCATCTATCAAACCATCATCAAAAACAAATGCCAGAAAAAAGACGACAGTGTGTATGTATTTCTTTGCTGAAAAGTTCCCAGGTGAATGTTGAATTTACCTAGAAAATAAATTTTCCCTTTGAACAAACTTCATATTCCAGGAGAACTTGACTCATAACCACCAGATTGTAATCAGTAAGGCAGTGCTTCTTAACCAGTGGTGCACATCAAAATTATTTATTGGACTTTTAAAATCACATCTCCCCTTAGCCTAGCCATGAACTTGTGGCTCCAGTAGCTAATTGTTGTTATGAATTTGCAAGTGATTCTGAAATATCCCACTACTTATTTGCTTATAAAGAATTTCTGTAGACTGCAATTGTGATTCTTAGTGATGTTCTCATCTTAACATCTTTCCATAGGGCCCAATTCTGTACCAGGCGTCACCCAGATAAGCATGGATCTACAGTGAAAATTCAGGGCTCTAGGCAAATCTGTCATGTTAAAAGCCAGCAAATAGCTCAGTGTTGGGGCACAGTACTTGGTACCATATATACCAGTTGCCTTAAAGTCATGGCAAATGGCAGATCCAAGTGTATTAGAGTAGAACTGTGTTCGATGTGGTTCCCAAGGACTGTGATATTTGGTAGTAGGTTGCCAAGCTTTTCTTCTGAGGTACATATGGGTGGACTCCAATCTCCAGTCTTTTGTTTAACAATTGGTCATGTTAACTGTTTGTATTCCCCAAGAACTCTACATGGACAGAGACTAAAAGCAGGCAGGATGGATTCAGCACCAAGGACAGCACTAAAGGAGTCTAGGTTTCCAACAGGCTGCTTTGGCTGCTCCTTTTAGGCTATTGAAAGCTACTGAGCTAGGTCTGACTTGCTTATAAATCTGCAAACCTGGGTCTTTACAAGCCAGTTGTGTTTATCACATGTAAAGATTTTTCAGCCAATTTAGATGTCCTACCTCAGATCCACTAAATCAGAAATCAATGGCAGAAACATGAATATATATATATATTTGTCGTTAAGTGCCATCAACCCATAGTGACCCTGTATAGGGTTTCTGAGGAGCAGTTGGTGATCTTGACCTGCCAGCCTGGCTGTTTAAATGGCTTTGCAGTCTGGCGCATTAACCCACAGTGCCATACCAAGACTCCGTATATATATATGTGTGTGTGTGTATGTATACATATATATATAGTTGTTGTTGTTGTTATGTGCCATAGAGTCGGTTCCAACTCATAGGATTTCTGAGGTTGTAAATCTTAACGCAAGCAGAAAGCCTCATCTTTCTCTTGTGGAACAGCTGGTAGTTTCAAACTGTTTATCTTGAGGTTAGCAGCCCAGCTTGTAACCACTACGCTACCAGAGCTCTTTGCTGTTGTTGTGAAATGCTGTTGAGTCATTTCTGACCCATTTCAACCTTGTATGGGGTTTCCAGGGAGCAGCTGGTGAGCTTGAACCACCAACCTTGCAGTTCAAATAGCTTTGCAGTCTGGCACATTAACACACAGGACCACACCAGAATGGATATGTGTGTGTTTGTGTTTGTGTGTGTGTGTGTGTGTGTGTGTGTATATATATATATATATAGTGTAAGGAGCTCTGGCAGCGTAGTGGTTACGAATCGGGCTGCGAGCCGCAAGGTCAGCAGTTCGAAACTACCAGCGGTTCCGCGGGAGAAAGATGAGGCATCTTTATAGCCTTGGATTTACAGCCTCGGAAACCCTGTGTAGGGTCGCTATGAGTCGGAACCGACTCCACGGCACACAACAATAACAACAACATATATAGTGTAACTATATATATATATATGTTGGAGTCCTGGTGTGGTGTTGTGGGAAAATGCACTGGATGCACTGGACAGAAAGGTCAGTTTGAACTGTAAGCACTTAACAACAGAAACAACAATCAGCATTTGTAAATATCATATCAAGGTAAAGGTATAGCTATAGAACCAACAAATCTGTGTTGGAAGAAGTGTAGCCACTTGGGGGTTGAAATTTATCAACCACTCCTTGGAAACCTTATACAGGATTGGTAGGAGTCATAACTGATTTAACAGCACTTTTAACAGCAGCAGCAAGTTGGTACCGACTTATAGCAACCTTATGCGCAGCAGAATGAAACACTGCCCAATACTGGGTCAACCTCAATATCATTGCCATGCTTGAGACCATTGATGCTGCCACTTGGCCAATCCATCTCGCTGAGAGTCTTCTCTTTTTCTCTGACCCTCCACCTTACCAAACATGATATCCTTCTCCAGCGACTGGTCCCTCTTGACAATATGTTCTAAGTATGAGAGACGAAGTTTGGTCATCTTGGCCTCCCAGGAGCACTCTGGCTGCGCTTCTTCCAACACAGATTTGTTGGTTCTATAGCTATATTAAATACCTATATATTGAGATATTTACTAATGCTGATTGTTGTTTTTGTTGTTAAGTGCTATCGAGTTGGTCCTGACTGACAGCGACACTCTATAGGGCGTCTGAGGAGCAGCTTGTGGGTTTGACCTGCTGACCTTGTGGTTTGCAATCCAGTACTGATCCTACAACATCACAGGAGGAGTCCAGATTACTTAATTCAGTTTCTGAAATGTGAAAATCAACCAGAGAACTTATTAAATTTGAATCTCTGGGTCCCACACCCAAAGTTTCTAATTCAGAATACATTGAGTGTAGCCCACAAATTTGCATTTCTAATAAGTTTCCAGGTGATAATGATGCCTGCTGGTATGGGAACTACATTTTGTGAACCACTGATTTACATTATAATGGTAGGTTACTGGATGTCCAGGTCTAGATTAATAATGTACTTCCTTTACCATGGAGATCTTTGTTAGGGGTCCAAAGGTAAATTCATACTACAATGAAAACTATGAAACCCAGAATTCGATGAGACTAATCTGATTTTCTGGGTCTCCCAAGTTTCCTGCCTTTGTTGTGATGTGGTCTTACCACTTTCTTGCTTCTCATTTTAGGGAAAAATATTTGAGTTTATTTTCTCTTACATGTTTACACTTTATACCCATTTCAGCTCTCGCAGGTTTTACTATATCTATGTAGCTTTATGATGTCTATAGAAGAACTCTGGTCCTCATATGCCTAAAAATACTTTAATTTAATCACTGTCTTCTGATCCTGCCAACTTCAAGGAACAAAACTGATCATCAGGCAGTGCAATTCCCGACAATCAATAAGGTTTTCCATTGGGGATTTTCCTTTATTATTCAGATAAAATAACATACAAATGGAGTCTTATCTGGTCTTTGTTGTTGTTGTTGTCAAGTGCCCTTGAGGTTGAGTTGGTTCTGACTCAAAGGGATGCTGTATAGGGTTTTTGAGGAGTGGCTGGTGAATTTGAAGCACTGACCTGTTCAGTGCTTATCCTGCAGTACCACACCAGGACTCCACCTGGTCTTTACTATACCTTTATTTTTATTTTCATCTCTCATTAACAATTCCTTTTAGCACCACCCCATTTTAGGCAAAATCAGTCTAGGCATACATATTTGCATAGTATTTTGCAGCATATGAATATTTTCATATTAACTAATCCTTGGAAACCCTATACAGGGTCGCTATGGATCAGAATTGACTCGACAGCACTTAACAACAACAACAATCAAATATTGATAATCAAGTGAGCATTGTTTGGTAATATACCTAGTTTACAGATGAGAAAGTGAAGCTCATCAAAAATTGTATGCATTTATATACATCATGAAAAAATGGTTACGAGTTAGAACTAAAACTCCAAAACCTATCCATTACATTCCATTACCCCTTACTCATGCAATTATTCTCCAAAATTAAGAAAATTTCAAAAGAGGACAATGCATGTCCTCATGATGCAAATAAGTGCATAAATTATTAATTTTATAATGTCCAATTTTGATTAAAACCATTGAGAGTAAAAGTCAGAATATCTCCATTGAAAATGGTGCATGTTTGCAGCCAGATAAACATGAATTCAAGTCTCATCTTTGCTACTAATCATGCACGTTCTTTACAGAAGTTAAATAATGTAACTGTGCCAAAGTTTCCTCACTATAAAAAGGGAGGCATTAAGCATTATCAGATAGGAGACCTGGGAGACGTAAATGGCATAGCACATAGAAAGCTCTTAGCAGAGACCTTGCAGGTGTTCAATGGATGTTAATTCTTTTTCCGATTGCCTTATGAGGGTAAGTCAAAAAGTATCACTACTAGGATTCCAATTAGTGCTTGCACAAATTTACTCCAAACTAAACATGTTTAAACATGTATCTGTGACCAGTGAGTGACTGCAGACAAATTCTCAGTAATTTACTTTATTAGGGTGCCCCCAAAGGGAGGGAGTGTTATAGAGCAAAGATGTCACTTTGAGTAGTTTCCAAGAGGATTTGCTAAGCAGAAATATCAGCTCAGAAGTTTATGCTGATATTTGTTTTATTCCAAGAGATTAATTGTGATAGATTTTCTAGGACACAGGATGAACATGGAGACGTATTACAAAGATGGTTTAAGAAAATGGGAAATTCACTGGTAAATCAAGTGGCCAGAAAAACCTTATCCCATTCACACTACAGCCCTAATCTTACCTCCTTAGACTTCGGTTTGTTCCTAAAATCCAAAGATTATTTTAAAGTAACACAATTTGAGTCTTTTGAGGATGCCCAAACCATCATTTTGTGATGGTATACATTAGCAAGTGTAGAATTCTTCAGGAAAGGGTTAGAGAAATGGAAACACCATTTTCAGAAGTGTGTACTCCTAGATGGAATACTGGTGAAACACTGTAGAATAAGCACTGGACTGGCAACCATAGGTTGGTGGTTCAAACCCACCAGCCGTTCCTTCGAAACCCTATACAGGGTTGCTATGAGTCAGAAGCTACTCAACAGCACTTAAAAATGACAACAGACAAAAATGGAAGATGTATCCAGAAACAATAATGTCATATTTTGATATTTTTGTTTAATTTCTATGGGTTTGTAGCAATATTTTTACCTACCCTCATAGAGTCATTGAATGTCACTGAAAATAAAAAGGGGCTGTATTTGTGAACACATGCTTAGAAAACAATAATTGATCTTTACATCTGAACAAATTGACATTGACTATCAATTTCAATCTTGTAGTTCACAGAAGGAAAATCAGAGGCCACTTGGGTTTTATATCCTTTGAGGGTATGTTGGACAAGGATTTACATAGAGAAGCTTTTTTCACCTTTTAATTTGGAGTAATTTATCATTCAAGTATTATCTGGACACAAACATACATTCCTGTCCCCTATTTGGAACACACAAAGGAAGTAAACCCGAGGTTAATATTATGATCTCATGGATTATTCCTGGGTCCTTGCAGTGCAGAGAAACCACTAAGAGAGATTGCTCCTTAGTGTTGACCTACAGTGCAACATAAAGGAAAACCTAAGGTAGAAAAACTGTCAACACCTGTATCCAGAACTAAACCATCATTTGTGACCCCAGCCACAGTGGAGCCTGAAGTCATAGAGCATAAATTCCGGTGCTTCATTTTGTACATTTTTATCAGTCATCATAACCTGTCCACATGTAAAGAAAATATTTATTTCACAGTGAGTTTTTTTGGTGGCAGGAAGTAGATCATTAATATTTCAACAACAAACAAAGTTGCTGCTTCGAATTTTTAAATTAGCTAATGTGTGGAAAATTTATACTGCACAGGCATTTTTTTTTTTCTATTGGGAATACCCATAATATTACAGAGCAGGAGATATCATTCTACATGAAGTTGGATACTGACAGATTGATGCAGAGTAAAGTATTAAATTTTTTAAAAAATAAGATGTAAAGTGCTCAAGGGTCAGTGCTTTAGAGGCAAAATGATACCACATAAGCACAGAGCTGATTGTGATGATTAGAAGTAGGGATATTAAAAATATATATATTTATTTTTAACTGAAGAAGTTAAAATAGTGTTAATTTTATGTACTGCTCCCTAATGGTCTCCCATCCACATTTCAGATGGAGAAAGTATTTTAGGTACTATACCTAGGCCCCTTTCCTCCCATCCCAAAAATAGGAATGGCCCATAATTTTTACTTTATTACTTATTACTTGTTTAGGCCTTATTATAGGTTAAGCACTGGTCTGGTAACTGCAAGGCTAGCAGTTCAAACTCACCAGTCACTCTTGGTAATCCTATACAGGGTCAGTTGCTATGAGTAGGAACTGATTTGATGACACACAACAACAACAATAACATTGTAAACATTTGGGAAATAAATACAGATATAAACATAAAAGGAGCCCCAGTGGCACAGTGGTAAAAGTGCTTGGGTACCAATTGAAAAGTCAGCAGCTGGAACCCACCAGCCATGCTATGTGAGAAAGATGAGCCTGTCTCATTCTGCAGTGATTTATGGTTTGGGGAACCCTATATGGAGCAGTTGTACTCTGTCTTATACGGATGTTATGAATCTTATGACTGGACTGCCGTGGTTTGATTTTGATTATTATTGAATGATCACATTTACTTAAGTCAATTCACAAAAATGAGGCCTGTGTTTTATGCTAGCTATCAGAAAGTTCAGATATGTGTGAATTATGAGATGAGTGGATAGGGAATTCTTGAGTTACTTTCATCTGTAACCTGTCTCAACTTCTCCTTTGAGAGTCCCTCAGTATTTATAGTCAGGGACCCTTACAGTTTTGTGAGATGCCAGAGCTGCAATTTGGTCATTGAATAAAAGGAGCAAAAATTGTTCTTACTGAGCTTCCACAGCATGAAGAAGAAAAGTAAATTTTTAGCATTAGTGGTTTTTGTTTCTGTTCTCTTGATTTTGGTTTTGTTTTTTGTTGTTTTTTTTAAACTCATTCAAATTCTAAATGAATAAGTTGGTTAATTAGGATCTATTTTATACAGCTTTTTATATTTTTAGGCTGTTTGCCAGAATACTACATCATCGTTTATTCCCACCCATGATAGTGTTAAACCCAATTTACTTTCCCACTCTCCTGAGAGGCTACTTATATAGCAGAAAACTGTTGGTTAACTCTCTTTACAGAAGTGCCTCTTTGGGGAGAAACTTAGAAGAGTGAAACTATGCAGGCCTTTCGTCAATATATTTTCTTAGCAGGACACAGTTAGATTGTATTGTAGGAAATGTCACAAACTGGAATCACACAAGACTTTATCTCAAGATTATAAAATTATCCTTAAACTTCTCTAACAGAATTTCATAAAATAATTATCAGTGGCCCATGTTAGGTCGTATTATTGATAAACTGAAATGCTTGTATAGACCTAGAGAAATGGGAAATTAAATTATAAGAGAATAATGGTATAAAAGATATTTGTCATACAACTTATATAATAAAGCTAAAAATCAACATACAACTATCTACAAAAAGGAAATATTTTATTGTTGAAGAAAATAAGAATATAGATAATTGCCTGAAGGACCTAGATGAATAACACCTTAGAGATTTAACTTGCAGAAAATTACAAATTATTTTCTATAATGGTCAAGTAGCAAATAGTTTGGA
>NW_006408549.1:12582309-12582918 GCF_000296735.1 Chrysochloris asiatica | reverse complement strand
TGGGCAGTGTTTCCTTCTGATGTGCATAGGGTCGCTATGAATTGGAAAAAACTTGATGGCACCTAACAACATAACAACAACAGTATGGATTCTGTTACAGCAACTCAACTCAAGATAGTATCTAAATGAATAGACATGGCTATGCTGCACTAAAACGTTATTTATAAAATTAGGCAGTGGGCCAGATTTGATCCATGAGCTGTTCCTTGCATTAGGCCATGCAACAAATCATAGAAGGAACTGGAAGCAACTAAACCCTTTGCCTCCAGTAGTAGCCATCTATTCAACATGCAAATCTAACTTAAAGTCTTCCTGTAGTTTCCCTACCACTTCACAACCATTCAGAAGAGAGCCAAACAATATGGCACATCTTCATTCTTCACCTTACTAGCATATTTTCACTAATACATTGCTGTTGTTGTTGATGTAAGGTGCCATTGAGTTGGTTCTGAATCATAGTGACCCTGTATAGGGTTTCCTAGGAGTGGCTGGTGAGTTTGACCCACCAACCTTGCTGTTCAGTGCTTATCCTGCAGTACCACACCAGGACTCCACCTGGTCTTTACTATACCTTTATTTTTATTTTCATCTCTCATTAACAATTCCTTT
>NW_006408549.1:12564232-12582174 GCF_000296735.1 Chrysochloris asiatica | reverse complement strand
AAACCAAATCTATTGCCAGTGAGTTGATTCTGACTCATGGTGACTCCATAGGACAGAGGAGAATGGCTCCTTAACATCTCTGAGACTGTAAGTCTTTAGAAGAGCAGACAGATCCACGTTTCTCTATCAGAGCACCTGATGGATTTGAACCACTGACCTTGTAGTTAGTAGCTTAATACCTAACCCAATATGCCATGAGGGCTCCTTGTGTACATACAATCACATTGCATTTCATTGAATCAGAGACATCATATAAGACATAGATCATTTCATGCATTATTAAGAAAAAAATTTCCCTATAATTGTAACATAATATAAATTATAAGATACATCTAAATTTCAAATTTTTTAATATATGAATTGATGAAATATGGCATGTATCACATTAGCATTAAGTCAAAATACAGAAAAGAACACTGTAAAATCTGACTTGTTTCATTGTCTTAAGACTTTATATAAATTTTATTCATGAAGAATCTGCCATATTTTCACTTTTTAAACATGTACAGAAGAACACAGCAGTGACTACATCATCTCTTAACAGAAAGGAAAAGTTGCTTAGTTTAGAAGAGCAGAATAACAAAGTTTCTGCAATGGAATGTTGAGCAAATGAAGGATGTATTGCTCATAGATAATGTCACATCAATTACTCAATCCCCAAAACACTTTCTTTACTCAATTTTAAATCCGTTCCAGAAGACTGGAAAAGCAGGGTGCTATTTTGTTTCATTATAACATACATAAAAAATATTAAACCCACCACTAAAGTCAAAGATGATGAATTTGAAGAATTCTACCAACTTCTTAAGTCTAAAATTGATCATATATGCAATCAAGATGTATTAATAACTACTGGTGATTAGAATGTGAAAGTTGCAAGCAAATAGGAAGGATCAGTAGTTGGAAAATGTGGCCTAGGTGATAGAAACTATGCTGGAGATTACATGATAGAGTTTTGTAGCACCAATGACTTATTAATTGCAAACACCTTTATTTTCAACAATATGTATGGTGATTGTGTACATGGCCCTCACTAGATGGAATATATAGGAATGTAATTCACTATACCTGTGGAAGAGATATTGTTGTTGTTGTTGTTATGTGCCGTGGAGTCGGTTCCGACTCATAGCGACCCCGCACAGGGTTTCCGAGGCTGTTAATCTTTACGGGAGCAGAACGCCTCATCTTTCTCCCATGGAGCAGCTGGTAGTTTCGAACTGCTGACCTTGCGGTTCGCAGCCCGATTTGTAACCACTACGCTACCAGAGCTCCATGTGGAAGAGACATTGGAGAAGCTCAATATCATCAGCCAAAACAAGGACTGTGGCCAATTGTGGAATAGACCATCAATTGCTCATATGAACAGCCAGGTTGAAGCTCAAGAAAATTAAAGCAAGTCCCAATAGTCAAAATATGACCTTGAATATATTCCTCCTGAGTTTAGAGAACATATATGATGCATTAGACACTAATGACCGAATACCAGAAGAGTTGTGGGATTACATCATACAGGAAGAAAGTAAACAAAGTCATTGAAAAGAGACAGGAAAGAAAGAAAAGACAAAAATGCATGTCAAAAGAGACTTTGAAACTTGATCTTGAACATAGAGAAAGTATAGCAACTGGAATCAATGAGGCAGTAAAAGAGCTAAACAGAAATTTTCAAAGGGCTGTTCAAGAAGACAAAGTAAAACATTATAATGAAACATAATACAGTTTTTAGACCTGGAGTTAGAAGGTCAAAAGGAAAGAACACAACATTCTCAAGTGGCACGAATTAAAGAAAAAAATTCAAGCAATGGTTTGCAGTATTGAAGGATTCTCTCTGCGTTATATGAGGCATTGGACTGCTAACCACAAAGTCAGCGGTTCAAACCCACCAGTTGCTCCTTAGGAAATACTATACATGGTCATTATGGAATTGGAGCCAACTCGATAGCACTTACCAACACCAACAACATAGACAAAATATTGAATGATGCTCGAAAATGGTTTCTCATGTAAAAGATGATGGAAAGATTACACAAGAGTCACTGCACAAAAAAGAAACGGTTGATGCTTACCCATTTCATGAGGTAGCATGTGACAAAGAACATTGTAAGTGAAGGAAAAATTCCAAGCTGCACTGAAGGTCTTATGCAGCAAATTTTCCTAATGCAGTATGTTGTTTGCTTTCTTGACTGCTGCTTTCATAGCGTTGATTGTAGATCTAAGCAAAATGAAGTCTGTGACAACTTCTTCGATCTTTTCTCCATTTATCATGACATTATTCAATGGTACATTGTGAGGCTTTTTTGTTTTCTTTACACTGAGGTACAATCCATACTGAAGCCTGTAGTCTTTGATCTTTTTCAGTACTTTAAGTAGTCTTTGCTTCCAGCAAGCAAGGTTGTGTCATCTGCACATTGCAGTTTGTTAATGAGTCTTCTTCCAATCCTGATGCTACATTCTCCTTCATATAATCCAACTTTTTGGATTATTTACTCAGCATACAGATTTACTCACAGCGACCGAAGTTGTAAATCTTGATGGGAGCAGTAAACCTCACCATTTTTTTTTTTCTCCTGTGGAACAGCTGGTGGATTCAAATTGCTGACTTTGCAGTTTCCATCCCAACTCTTAACCCCTATGCTACCAGGGTCTCCTTATAGGTTCAATATAAGGGCAGAGTACATGGTAAAATAAGTCAATGAAATTTAGGGAAGAAAAAATCAAACTGCCTAGATCAGTGTGTCTTTGCATTTCATTTTTTAAAACAAAGATAATAATAGTGTCAATCTTTCAGGGTTATTGTGGGAGTTGTATAATTCAGTTTCATAAATAATTATTCTTTCTAAAAGAATAGAAATAGCCAAAGAAAATAAAAAGGAGCCAGTAGCATTTTTTCTCATAATTCTTCTAGAAAAGGAACTGAAAAGGATTTCAGATTTTCTTCTGTAGCACAAAATATGAATTTTATATCTTCAAGTTGTATGTAACAAGCTTGAAAGACATAAAGAAAAAAAATATTTTCATATTTTCCAAGAGTAGAATTAGTTCTAAAGGTAGTGGGCAAGTGTCACTTAGAAGGTAGGATACAAAAGAATAGTCTTCCATGATTTAGGCATTGAACTATGTCAAACCAAAGGGATATGACCAGAATATCACCTATAACACACAACATATGAGAGCTTCAGAAAGTTCATGGAAACATGGAATTAAATGATAATGAAATCTGTAAATGAACCTTTTGATATATATATATACACATATATATGTGTATATATATATATATATATATATACATATATATATATATATGTGTGTGTGTGTGTGTGTGTGTGTGTGTGTGTGTATATATATATAAAACTGCGAGATCGGTGGTCCTCGGAAACCATATACAGGGTTGCTATGGGTAGGAGTTGACTCTACGGCACTTAACAAAACAAATATGTATATATATTTATATACTAGATATCCCAAGGAGCTCTTGTAGCATAGTGGTTACTAGTCAGGCTGCTAACCTCAGGGTCAGCAGTTCGAAACTACTAGCAGTTCTGTGGGAGAAAGATGAGGCTTTCTGTTCCCGTAAAGATTTACAGCCTCAGAAACCCTATGCAGGGTCGCTATGACTCGGAACCAACTCCACGGCATATAACCACCACCACCATACTAGAATAGTGACATTGTTTAGGGTTTCTGAGGCTGTCAATCTTTACTGGAACAGAAAGCATCATCTTTCTCCCACAAAACTGCTGGTAGTTTCGAACTGCTCACTGTGAGATTAGCAGCCCGACTAATACCTATATGCTACCAGAGCTTCTTATATATGTATTTATTTATTTATATTTATTTTATATATTTGTATATATAAATTGTTAGGTCTACAGCAATTATTGATATCTCTTGGGGGATAAAATCCTGCCAAATGGCTTTAAAACTGCAATTATAATGCCTCTACATAAGACAAAGGGTGGCAGATCAGAGTGTGAAAATTGCTTGGGAGATCTCCTGTCAATCTACTCTTGATAATGTTCTGGCAAGAATCTTTCTCAACTGGCTGCATCTTCATGTGCTAAAATGCACTTCTATCAGAGAGCTCGCCTGGCTGCAGAGGAGGAAGTGTTGCCGCGAACTTGATCTTTACTCTCCATAAGCTCCAAGAAAAGGCATGTGAAAAGTGCCATCTGTGGTATGTGGCTCTTTCTGACCTTATGCAGGCCTTTGGCAGTATTAATAGAGGAGTGTTGCAGCAACTTCTCAGAAAATACAGCTGTCCAGAAATCGTGATTGGCCCCTCTTTGTAAATCCACTCTTGCCATCCCTAGAATTGAATAGGATGAAATTCACTATCATTACCAGATTCTATCATATGTAAAAAAGAGGAGAGTAGCAGATGAACAGCAAGAAAATGCTGAGTCTGATTCCTTGTCTCCTATCTGGCATTTGCGTATGTTGTTATTATTATTACACTTTTTGTTGTGATTTAGGTGAAAGTTTACCAAGCAAATTGCTTTTCCATTCACAATTCATACACATTTTGATTAATGACATTGTGTGAAATGCTCATAACATAATAACACTCTTCCCACTTCCTCCCTTTATTTACTGTTTCCATTCATCCTTTCTTATCTCTTCCTGCCTTTGAGTTTTATCCCTGAGCAAATGTTGCCCTTTGATCTCCTGTGGTTGCATGTTCTATGGACTGTGTATGTTATAGGTGTTATTGTTCTCCTTATAGGCCTATCATTTGGCTAACATCATGATAAATGGATAAAAGATTGAAGTTGTCAAAGACAGCATTTTGCTTAGATCCATGATCAGTCTTCATAGGAGCAGATGTCAAGAATTCAAATAACATATGGCATTAGGCAAATATTATGGGAAAAGATCTTATCTTTACGGTGTTCAAGAGCAGAGATATACTTTGAGAACTAAAGAGTGCCTGACCCAAGCCATAGTATTTCAATTACCTCATATGCATGGGAATGTTGGACAATGAATAAGTAAAATCATAGAAGAATCAATGTATTTGAATTATGTTGTTGGTGAAGAATACTGAAAATACGATGGACTGTCAGAAGAACAAATAAATCCGTCTTGGAAGAAGTCAAACCAGAATGCTTGTTGCTAGCAAGGATGATTAAGACTTCGTCTGTTGTACTTTGGGCATATTGTCAGTAGGTGCCAGTCTCTAGACAAGGACATCATGCTTTGAAAAGTGAAGTCTCAATGTAAAAGAGGGAGACTCTCAACAAGATGGATTGACACAGTGGCAGCATCAATGGGCTCAAGCATAATAATAATGAGGATGGTGCAGGATCCTATGTTCTGTTATGCATAGGTTTGCTATGAGTGTGAAGCAATGCCATAGCACCTAACAACAACATCATCATTTGGCTAAACTTTGAGCCAAATGAGTGCCTTAAGAGTTAAAGGGTGACTAAAGGCCATTCTGGTAGTGTAGTGGTTACAAATCGGGCTGCGAACCTCAGGGTCAGCAGTTCGAAACTGCCAGCTGTTTTGTGGAAGAAAGATGAGGCTTTCTGCTCCCGTAAAAAAATTTACAGCCTCAGAAACCCTGTACAGGGTCACTATGAGTCGGAACCGACTCCACAGCACATAACAACAGCAACAACAAAGGCCATTCAGACAATCATATGGTTTACTATGCCAGTAAGAAGAGAAATGATGTCACATTTATTAGCAAGAAGTGGATCTCAAGATCTGTCTTGAAGAACAGTGCTGCCTGTGATAGGCTAATATCTGTTCACCTACAAGGAAGACCAGATAATAACACTATTATGCAAGTTTATGCACCAACCACTAAAGCCAATGATAAATTTGAAGAATACAGCCAACTTCTTCCGTCTGAAATTAATCGAACATGAAATCAAGATGCATTGATAATTGCTCGGGATTGGAATGTGAAATTTGGAAACAAAGAGGAAGGAATTGGAAAATATAACCGTTGTGAGAGTAGGAATGCTGGAGATATCATGACAGAATATTGCATGAGAAATTACTTCTTCACTGCAAATACCTTTTTTTAACAATATAAATGGTGGCTATACATGTGAACGTCACTAGATGGAATACACAGGGATCAAATTGACTATATATGTAGTCCGTATATGGAGGACAGTATAAAGAAGCACAATACATCAGTCAAAACAACATCAGGGGTTCACTATGAAACAGCATAAATTGTTCATTTGCAAGTTCAGATTGAAACTGAAGAAAATTAAAACAATACTACTCGAGCCAAAATACGATCTTCAGTATATCATACCTGAATTTCAAAACCATTTCAAAACCAGATTTGATGCACTGAAAACTATTGACAAAAGATCAAAGGAGTCGTGGGATGACATCAAGAACATTATACATGAAGAAATGAAAAGGTCACTAATAAGAAATAAAAGACTAAACTACATGCCAGAAGAGGCTCTACAACTAACTCTTGAATGTAGATAGAGAAGCTAAAGTAACTGGAAGAAATGAGGAAGTAAAATAAATTAAAAGAAGATTTCAGAAGGCAATTCCAAAAAGTATTATAATGGAATGTGCGAAATCCTGAAGTTAGAAAATGAAAAGGGTAGAATGCACTCAGCATTTCTTAGACTGATAGAACTGAAGAAACAAATTCAAGCCTCAATACAAGTATGAAGGGTCCTTCATTGTGGTGCTGTGGGTTAATGCGCCAGACTGCAAAGCCATCTGAACTGCAAGGTCGGTGGTTCAGGCTCACCAGCTGCTCCTCGGAAACCCTATACAGGGTTGCTATGGGTTGGAATTGACTTGATGGCACTTAACAACAACATGTAAAATACTGAATGAAAAAGGAAGCATACAAAGAAGTTAGAAGGAATACACAGATTTACTCAACCAAAAAGAATTGATCAATGTTCAACCATTTCAAAGTTAGCATATGATCAATAACTGATGGTCTTGCAGAAGAAGTTCAGGTTGCACTGAAGGCATTGGAGAAAAACTAGATAGACTCCAGGGAGTGATGGAATACAGATTGAAATCTGTCAACAAACAGATGTAGTGCTAGAGGTGCTCACTCATCAATGCTATGAAATTTGGAAGTGTAGTGGCTATGAGTTGGGTTGCTAACCTCAAGGTCAGCAGCCCAAAATTCCAGCCATTCTGTGGTAGAAGAATAAGACTTTCTGCTCCTGTAAAGATTTATAGCCTCAGAAACCCTATGAAAGGTTGCACTGAGTAGGAACCAACTCCATGGCATGC
Organism: Chrysochloris asiatica; assembly: GCF_000296735.1. Taxonomy (NCBI): domain Eukaryota; kingdom Metazoa; phylum Chordata; class Mammalia; order Afrosoricida; family Chrysochloridae; genus Chrysochloris; species Chrysochloris asiatica. The sequence continues at coordinate 12,574,941 of NW_006408549.1, read as the reverse complement.
CACCACCACCACCATCACAAGGAAGACCAATTAAAATGATTATTATTCAAATTTAATCGCTAGCCACTAAAGCCAGTAATGATGAAACTGAAATATTCTACAACTTCAGTCTGAAATTAATCACACATGCAATGAAGATGATATTTACTGATAATTACTGGCAATTGGAATGCAAAGGTTAGAAACAATGAAGAAGGATCAGTAGTTGGAAAAAGTGACTTTGGTGATAGAAATGCAGTAAGTCACATGATAGAATTTTGCAAGACATATGACTTCTTCCTTGCAAATACCTTTATGTAAACAACATGAAAGACAATTAAACACATGGACATCACCAGGTGGAGTACGCAGAAATAAAATTAGCTACATCTATGAAAACTGATGATGGAACAGCTCCAGATCATCAGACAAAATAAGGACAGGGACAGACTGTGGAACAGACCATCAATTGCTCATATGAAAACTCAAACCAAAGCTGAAAAAAATTAAAACAAGTCCACCAGAGCTAAAATATAACTTTGAACATAACCCATCTGAATTAAGAGATCATCTCAAGGACTAGATTTGATACATTAGACACTAATTACCAAAAAACAGACAAGTTGTGTGATGACATCAAGAATAGAATAGAGGAAGAAAGCAAAAGTTCATTAAGAAGACAAGGGGGGAAAAAGAGACCAAAATGCATGAAGCTTGCTCTCCAGCATAGAGGTGCTAAAGTAAATGGAAGAAATGAAGCTGTAAAAGAGCAGAACAGAACATTTCAAAGGACAGCTCGAGAAGACAAAGTCAAATAGTACCATGAAATGTACAAATACCTGGAGTTAGAAAACCAAATGGGAAGGACATGCTAAGCATTTCTCAAGCTGAAATAACTGAGGAAAAAATTCAGGGCTTGACTTTCAATACTGGGCAAAATATTGAATGATGCAGAAAGCATCAAAAGAAGTTGGAAAAAATACATAGAATCACTGTTCCAAAAAGTAATGGTTAATGTTCAACCATTTGTTGTTATGTGCCGTCGAGTCTATTCCTACCCATAGTGACCCTGTATACGGTTTCTGAGGAGCAGCTGGTGAACTTGGACCACAGATCTTGCAGTTCAAGTGTCTTTTCAGTCTGACGCATTAACCCACAGCGCTACACCAGGACTCCTTCAACCATTTGTTGTTGTTGTTAAGTGCCATCGAGTCGGTTCTGACCCATAGCGACCCTGAACAGGGTTTCTGAAGCTGCAAATCTTTACGGGAGCAGAAAGCCTCATTTTTCTCCCACAGAGCAGCTGGTAGTTTCGAACTGCTGACCTTGCGGTTCACAGCCCGATTCGTAACCACTACGCTACCAGAGCTCCTTCCTTCAACCATTTAAGAGATTGTATATGATCAAGAGTCGGTGACACTGAAGAAAGAAGTCCAATGTGCCCTGAAGGCATTGGTAATAAATAAGGCTACAGGAATTGATGGAATTCAAATGGAAATCATTCAACAAACTGATGGAACATGGGAGGCACACACTCATCTATACCAAGAAGTTTGGAACACAGTTCCATGGCCAACTTAGTGGAAGAGATCCATATTTGTATCCATTCCAACGACAGATGGCCCCATGGAATGCTAAAATCATCAGACAATATTATTAATATCACATGCAAGTAAAATGTTGGTAAAGACAATTTTTAAATGGCTGCAACACTATATTAACAGAGAATGGCCAGAGGTTCTACCTGAATTCAGACAAGGATGTAGAATGATGGATATCATTGCTGATGTCAGATGTATCTTGGCTGAAAGCAGAAAGTACCAGAGAGCTGTTTACCTGAGCTTTATTGACAAAGCAACGGCTTTTGAATGTGTGAATTATAACAAGCTATGAACAATGCTATGGAGAATGAGCATTCCTGCACACTTAATCATGCTCATGAGGAACCTGTACATGCACTAAGAGGAAATTGTACAGAACAAGGTGATATTTGAATAATTTAAAATCAAGAAAGGTGTGAGCTAGGGTTGTATTCTTTCACCATACTTACTCAATCTGTATGCTGAGCAAGTAATCTGAGACAGTAATGAAGAAGAACATGGTATTAGGAATGTAAGAAAGCTTATTAACAACCTTTGATGTGCAGATGATACAACCTTACTTGTTGAAAGCAAAAAGGAATTAATATACTTACTGATGAAGATCAAAGACCACAGTCTTTGGTATGGGTTGCACCTTAATGTGTAGAAAACAAACATCCTCACAGCTGGACCAGTAAATAACATCATGATAAATGGACAAGAGTTTGAAATTGTCTAAGACTTCACTTTACTTGAATCTATCATCAACACTCAAGGAAGAAGCAATCAAAATATCAAATGATGTATCTCATTAGACAAATCTGTGTCACAAGATCTCCTTAAAGTTTTAGTTTAAAGACAAAAGTGTGCCTGACCCAAACCACAGTATTTTCAATTGTCTCATGTGCATGTGAAAGTTGGGCAATGAATAAATAAGACCATAGAAGAATTGATGCATTTAAGTTATGGTGTTGGAGAAGAATATTAAAGGTACCATTGACTGCCAGAATAACAAACAAATCTGTGTTGGAACAAGTACAACCAGAATGCTCCTTAGAAGTCAGGATGACCAGACTTTGTCTCTCATACTGTGGATATATTATCAGGCAGGACCAGTCCCTGGAGAAGAACATCGGGTTTAGTAAAGTGGATGGACAGAAAAAAAGATGGATACTCCCAATAAGATGAATTGACATTGTGGTCTGAAGCGTAGCAGCAATTGTGAGGATAGCACAGGACCAAGCAGTACTTCATTCTGTTGTACATAGGATTGCCATGAATTGGAATTGATTCAATGGCACTTAACAACTACAACATTGTTGGATCTCTGTTTAAAGAACACCCTTTAGTATTTTTTATAAAGTTGGTCTTACAAATTCCTTTAATTTCTGCTCTTCCAGAAATATCTTAAGCTTGCTGTCATATGTAACGGACAGTTTTGCTGGTTATATGATTCTTAGCTGGTAAATTTTTCTTTTAGAGTTTTGTATGTTTCATCCCACTGCCTTTTTTGTGTGTGCAATTCTGCCAGAGCTTAGTCTTCTTGGCTTTCCTTTGTAGATAACTTTTCTTTTTTCCTGAGCAGCTCTCAGGATTCTTTCCTTGTCTTTGATTTTGGAACGTTCGATTATGATATGTCTTGGTGATTTTCCTTTGGAATCTCTCCTGTTTGGGTTTTTTCAGCTTCTTGTATGTTTATCTCCTTCTCTTTCATGATGTTAGGGAAGTTTTCTTCCAGCAATCCTCCAACATTTTCTCTGCACTTTTCATTGTCTCTTCCTGTTTTGGAAGTCTGAACACCTTTAAGTTGTTCCTCTTCATGGTTTCCCACATAACTCTTAGGCTGTTTTTGGACTTCTTTCTTTTTTTTTTACAATTCTTCTTCTGGCTTGTTAGTATTGAGAGATTTATCTTCGGGTTCACTAATTTGGGTTTCTATTGCTTCAAATTTACTCTTTTGCCCTTTCAATGTATTGTCCATTTCTGAAATATTAGTTTTAAGCTTCTGGATTTCTAATCGCATGTACTGCATTGTTTCAAAATTTGCATTTATTTTGTCTGTTCTTGTAGTGTTTTCCTGAATTCTTCTAAAGTTTACATTGTGTTCTCCTTGCTTTCCTTGGTCTTTTTGTCAATCCTTTAAAGGTACCAAAATGTCATTCTTTAGAATTCTTTTTCAGTTAGTTCCATTGCATTTTCTTCCTCAGAAACAGTTTCTGGCTCTGCATCATGGTGATTTATGATCCATTCTTTCTGATTTCTTCTTGTGAGCTAAAATTGTCTGTTGTCTCTGAGGCATTGCAATGTTGTTATATTTGTATTCAATTGATGATTATGTGTTGATGTGTTCTTAGGCTCTCACCAACTCTCTCCTGTGGGTAAAGTTAAATAGTGTCAGTGTGTACACTGTTGTCCTTTGCTTTTTGTGCACCTGTTTTGAGTGGTTTTGACTGGTGTTGTCTGGTGTCCATAGCTGATTAGGCAGTATAGGAGCTGGTATTGCTCTTGCCTAATGGGTGGATCTGAAGAGGGTATGGTTGCGGCTGGGCTTTATGGGCATGGTTGCTATCTCCTGTCAGGTGGGAAAGAGAAATCCCCCCACCCCCAACATGCACAAGAAAACAAACAGACTAAAGCTCGAACAATGAAAAGAGAGATTCATAAAAAGGAAAAATAAATTAAAACAGACAGCAATGAGAAAAGGAATATAATAACTCTAAAGATAAAAGAGTGACAGAGAAATGGAGCTATCAGAGAGAAAAATAAGAATGGAAATAAAAGAAAGAAATTAAAAAACAACAACAAGTTAAGACTAAACAAAAAGAAAAAAGAGGGGCAGGAAAAAGTAGCTATAAAATAGAAAAATAAAGTAAGAAATGAAAAGAAGACATTTTAAAAATCACTTAGAAAAACCAGGGAGAGAAGAGATAAAAAGAGAGTAGAGAGTAGTAAAGAAGGATCAAAGGGGGGTGGGGGTGGGGAAGAGAAGTGAGAAACAAGAAAAGTAGGAAAAACAAAAGCAGAGATCGAAACGATAAAATGCAAGGGAATAGGAAGAAAACAAGAAGGAGCATGCACAAACAAACAAAAACAATGAAATAACAAAAGGAAAATGCCAAACCCAAAAACAAGAACGAAAAATAGTGCAACTGTTGGACCCAGAGAGGAGAAACTTCTGAGGGTTCCTGCAAGCCAAGGAGCTCCTGAGATGGGTGTGAGAAGAATATGACAATAGTTTCTGCTCTTAGATTTAGTTCCTGTCACAGTGGGTGTTATCTATGTTTAGGGCATCCAATCCAGGATTAGTTAGTGGAGGTCCTTGATAGAGTTGGTTTTAGTGCCTGTTAGGGGACTGCAGGGCAGTTGGGGGCAGGGTGACTGTTCTCGTGGCTCTATGTGTTAGTTCTGTAGCCAATCTTACTTGAATCAAGACACAAAATTGGTATAACAAAGTCACGTAGTCAGTCCCCAGTTTGTGACTTGGAACTCCCAGAGAGCAGGGTCTGTGCTGGGGATGGAAGAGGGTGGGAGCCACACCTCTGATCACCAAAGGAATGTGGGGGAAAGAAGGGATTGCACCTTTCCAGTCACCTGTGTGACTTGGCTGTGTCAGACCTCCTTCTGTTGCCAAAACTGATCACAAGATGATCTCATCCATTCACAAGTCAACCTCTTTCTCTCATTGCCCCTGCTCAGTTTCTCCTCTCAGTAAGCACTTACTCCACTTTTCTAACCTTTCCTCTGAAGTTCAGGATTCTAGAATTTTCATCTGTGTCTGTTTCATTTGCTCTCTCATATCTTTGTTGTAGTGGGTTCATGCGTAGTCCACATCTTGTCAGAAATCCTCTTTATATTTTTAAAACTTGAATTGGGTGAAGGCTTACAGAGCAAATCAGTTTCCAGTCAACAATTCACATACATTTGTTTCATGTCACTTATTGAAATCCCCACAATGTGATATCACTTATCCTACTTTCTCCCTATGTTTCCTGTTTCTATTCGTATTTTTTTCTTAACTCTTCTGAACTTTGTTCTTGGATAAATGTTGCCCTTGTGATTTCATGTTGTTGATTATTTAAGTTGTGTATATTTCCCTAATGATATTGTTTCATTTATAGACTTGCTATTGTTTGTCTAAATATTAAACCATGAGAGGGTGATCATATTTAAACTTACAAGGGGGTTCCACCATTCTCTATTTGACCAGTAAATCAGGTCTTTTTTATGATTTTGAGTTTTGTTCCACATTTCTATCCAACAATTTTTAATGTATTGTAGTTGGTACTGGTAGTGGAGTACCATCTAGTTCTGCTCTCATGGTCATGAAGACTGATGCTCTTGTGGTCCATTAGTCCACTGGGTTAATGGTTTCTATGCATCTTTAGTTTTCTTCACTCTTCTTTGAACTGGGCAGGAAAGGGCCAATAGTTGCACCTTAGATATCTACCCATGAGCTTTTAAGGCCCCATGCTACTGACCAAATTAGGATATAGAACACTGTCTTTGTGAACTATGTTATGCAAATTGATCTTGGTGTTTCCTAAGACCATGGTTTTGAGCGCCCAAGTCCAGTGACTTATTCTCTCAAAGGTTTGGTTTATAGGTAACAAATTTTCATACTTGTGCCCCTTTATGCTTTATTACATTCATGGATATCTTTGCAGCAAAAGTAAATACACATGTACAAATATTATGTGCCAAACTTATATATATTCATGACTATATACCCACTCTTTTTTCACACTCATTAAGCCTATGTGTCTATCCATGCATCCACTTATAGATCACCATTATTGCAGGAGAAACTTCTAGACACATCTTGTGCTCTACTTTTTTTTTTCAGTGAGTTAAAAAAAAACAGAGAGGGCAAGAAAATTACTAGATTTGGGTCAACAGAAGTATCTTCTTTGGACAGACAATTTTGACAGGAGTGCAACAGTCTACTAAAGAACACCTTTATCTAAATTGAACATCATGACATACTAATAATTAATTGGGCATTCAAATTACATTCTGCCAGGACAATTGCAGTAGAATTTATCCTCCTACCTGTCTGCTAGCAATTAGGGATTAACAAGAAGGTAAGGAAGAAAATAAATTTAATGTGGGTTCATTGGTCATTTTTCCTTGACTACAGTTTATTTCTTCCATCTGGCAATTTAGGTCCTTAATTGCTGAACTATTTATTTTCTAAGAGATCTCAGACACATTTCCAATGCTATGGTGATAGAAGTTCTTAGGAATTCACATAGTGACATTTTGTTAGCAGGGCTTTACAGAGAAATTTAAAAACAAACAAGATATATGGAAGAGCATAATAATGAGGTGCTAATGAGAAGTCTGGGACAATAACACCCTAGAATGTGACATGCAGGATAATGAGGAAATAAACTTGTTAATCAAGTTTCACTGCTCACAAAATCCCACGTCCTAGCTGTGTGATATTCTGGAGACTGGTTTTTTCTTGGCTTTAGAGGGAGAAAGGACAAGAGGATAGACATGAACCCAAAGGGAAATATTTTATATACTCATTGTCCAGTGAGAAACATTCAAAAGAAATGTACACTTCTATAGAATGAAATTCTTTTAAAAGGTATCAAATAAACAACCTAAAAGAACTTTCTGAAATGGGTCATCAAAGGTTTTAAAAAAATCCTCCATGAAGTAATCTAGTTAATGATTTCATTAAGATACTTGATCAATCACATTTGACAAGCTAACAAACAAATAAAAACTGGAGGAAAAGTTTGGGAAAACACAAATGCACTGAATTCATTTTCAATATTAAAGACAGCTAGACAATTATGTTTGCCATTGTAATTAAAGCAATCAGGATTACTAGAACTCCTAATCTTTTCTAATACCTATTCAAGTAGCTATTTTTGAGGGAGAGAACAGATTAATATACTCTACTGTGGCGCTGTGTGTTAATGCAGCAAACTGCAAAGCCATTTGAACTGCAAGGTTGGCAATTCAAGCTCACCAGCTGCTCCTCAGAAACCCTATGTAGGGTCGCTATGGGTCAGAACCGACTCTACTGCACTTAACAAAAAAACCCTGTTCTTTTGGATTCCTCATGTGGTGCTGTAGGATCAGCACTGGACTGTGAACCACAAGGTCAGCAGTTCAAACCCACCAGCAGCTCCTCAGAAGCCCAATACAGGGTCACTATGAGTCGGAACATACTCAACAGCACTTAACAACAACTGTTCTTTTGTTTTCTTTTGAATATTTAATTTAATTTGCACCCTCATCATTTTAACATCAATTTAGAAGTCCTTTGAGAAGAAATCCCATTAAATATCTTCTAAAACAGTGGAGCTGTTTTATCTAGATTGTTGTTGTTGTTAAGTGCCGTCAAGCAGGTTCCAACTCAGGCGACCCTGTAAAGGGTTTCTGAGGGGTGACTGGTGAGCTTGAACTGCCAACCTTGTGATTCAGACAAACTTTGCAGTCCAGCTCGTTAGTCCACAGCTCCACACCAGGACACCTTATTGTTGTTGTTAAGTGCTGTCGAGTCGGTTCCAACCCCACAGTGACCCTGTATAGGGTTTCTCAGGAGCAGCTGCCTAACTTAAACCGCCAACCTTGAAGTTCAAGCAACTTTGCAGTCTGGCACGTTATCCTACAGCACCACATCAGGACTCCTGGACTCCTTATTGTTGTTGTTAGGTGCCATCAAGTCAGTACCAACTCATAGCAACCTTATTCACAACAGAACGACACACTGCCCGGTCCTGGGCCAACCTCACAATTGTCACAGTTGAGCCCATTGATGCTTCCATTTTGCCAATCCGTCTCTCTGGATATCTTCCTCTTTTTCTCTGACCCTCCTCCTTACCAAACATGATATCATTCTCCAGCAACTTGTCCCTCCTGAATATGTGTCTGAAGTATGAGAGCTAAAGTTTGGCCATCCTGGCCTCCAAGGAGCCCTCTGGCTGCATTTCTTCTAACCCATACCTGTTCTTTTGGCAGCCCATGGCACTTTCAGTATTCTCATCCAACACCATAACTCAAAAACATCAATTCTTCTACGGTCTTCCTTATTTACAGCCCAACTTTCACATGCCTATGAGGTTATACCATAGCTTGAGACTCCTTATTAAATAACTTCAAATGTGTGTGCTCTGCCTCATTATAATAATAGTTTTGTGACCCATGGTCAAGCTACTTAACACTATTAAGCTCTAGTTCCCTATTTGTAAAATGAAGCTCTAGTGAGGACTATGTGAGCTGCAGAGTTTGTTGTTCACAGTTATAAGTAGTACTTTCCTCTACTATTGTCTTCTCCCTTCTCTTATAATATTTTACTTTTATAAAACACTCCCTGACATTCCAACATGTCATGCTCTGGAGTGTAACATTAAGTACCATGTTACTATACTTTCTAAGTAATGTCTGACATCAAGAAGCTATTCACTCCACTGATTGTCTGTGTTTCTACTTTCACCTGAGGAAAGATTACTGTTGCCTTTCTTTGTTAGTTATTCACTCTCTCCTTAGGCAATTATTTAACATTGAATTTGGCAGATGTATTTACCTCTAAAGTTGTTAGGGATACAACATAGGCTTACATTGATAATTAAATTCAGATTGTCACACATGACAACAACTTAATTTACAGAATGAATTTTATCCATCTTGTTTGAGTGAGGTCCATACTCATGAATGTTTCATGGTGGATTTAGGAACCTTGCATAGGAAAAATATTACAATTGCAAATATATTTATATCTTTGTTGTTATGCTTAAGTGCCATTGAGTTGATTCCAACTTATAGTGACCCTGATAGGATTTCCATGGAGTGACTGGTGGGTTTGAACCACTGACTTTGTGGTTCAAACCAACCTTGTGGTCAAGTGTTTATCCTAAAGTGCCACACCAGGACTGTATATTGTTGTTAAGTGCCATTGAGTCAGTTCCAATTCATAGCAACCCTAAATCCTATCTATACAGGATATAGAACCGACTCAACAGCACTTAACAACTATATACAAACACACATATATACACATCTATGTATGTATACATAGTATATGTATGTATACATACATACATAGACGTGTATATTTATATATATAGAGAGAGATGTGTGAGTATAAGTATATACATGCATATATATACCTACAAACACACATACAAATATGTGTATATATAAATAAATAAATATATGTGTGTGTGTGTTTGTGTGTGTGTATACATTACATGGGCCCTGGTTTGGTACTGCTGGGTAAGCACTAGACATTTTAAACCCACCAGTCAGTTTCAGAAACCTTATACAGAGTCTTGACAGGCACAACAGTAATTGAAAATACCACGGCTGGGGTCAGGCACGCTTTAGTCTTCAAACTGGTATCTTTGATCTTTAACACCTTAAGCTGATCTTTTGAAAGAGATTTGCCTAATGCAATATGTCTTTTGGTTTATTGACTACTTTTTCTATGACTTTTGATTGTGGATTCAAGCAAAACATTTTTGAAAACTTCAATGTTTTCCCATTTATTATGATATTTTTATAGGTACATTTGTGAGGATTTTTGTTTACTTTATATTGAGGTACAATCCAAACTGAAGACTGTAGTCTTTTATCTATATCAATAAGTGTTTTAAGTCCTCATTGCTTCCAACAGCAAAATTGAGTCATCTGCATATAGTAGTTAGATGCCATGGAGTCAGTTGCAACTCACAGTGACCCTATGCACAGCAGAACGAAACACTACCCAATCTTGGGCCAACCTCACAATCGTTGCTAGGCCTGAGTTCATCGTTGCCACCACTGTGCCAATCCATCTCATTGGGGGTCCTTTCTATTTTTCTTTGAACTTCCACTTTACCAAACATGAATCTTTCTCCAGTGACTGGTCCCCCCTGATACTCTGTCCTGGCTTCCGAGGAGTAATCTGAGTGAAGTCTTTTGATGCACCTACGTTTTTAATTTTTAGTATGTTCCAATCATCTATTTTGTCCACTTTTGTTTGTGTAGTTTTCAAAATGTTTGGTAGTCTGTGTATTCCCTTTAGTGCCCTCACATTTGTCCCTATTTTTTTTTATTGATGGCCTTCACAATTTGGGGATTCACATTTAGGTCTTTAATCCATGCTGAGCTGGGTTTTATATAAGGTGTGAGGTAAAGGTCTTGTTTCAATCT
>NW_006408549.1:12555934-12556886 GCF_000296735.1 Chrysochloris asiatica | reverse complement strand
GAAGCCAAGAGAGGGTTGTTAAAGTCACAAAACACTACAGATGTTTTCCCCTTTTTCTTTTCTGTGATTATAGACTATCGTACCCAATCTTTTGTTTTGTGTTGTTGCTGTTTTGTATTTTGTTTCCCCTTTTACCTTCAGGAGGCACTTTCTCTCCCTATGTTACCTAAAAAGAGACAGTAATTGCAATTATATAGCCAAGCTACAATACACCCTATAAAATCCCACTCTCCAGGCAAGAGCCAATACCAGCTACTATACACCAGATTGGCAGCAAACACCTGCAACAGTTACTCTGAGTTTGGTAATAAGAAAAGCGAAAAGGGAAGCCCATCTCCTGATCACATCTACCTGGAGGCAATCAGAAACCATGATAACACATCAACTATCATTCATCCAATTATTGAAACCACTCCTAATTATTGAAGATGCCCAAGAAACAGCTAACCAATTAGCACATGTCCAGAAGCAATATAGAGTAACTGAGACAAATAAGCTGGAGGTAGACCTAGACTTTACATTGGAAGGATGGTAGGCTTAGGAACTGCCTGAGAAGGAATTCAGTAGAATGATATTGAGATGCATCCAAATGCTTCACAGAGGGGGTTGAGAAAAATAAGGAAGAAGTCAGGAAAGCACTACAGGAACAATCAAATAAGATAGATACAGCATTGGAAACAATTCAAAACCTGAAAGAAGAGGTCCAAATGCAATACACTGAAAGGGCAAAGAAGTAGAGTTGAAGAGATGGAAGCCAGAACCAGTGAGCTGGAAGACAGATTTCTCAATACTACTAAGATAGAAGAGTAAGGAGAAAAAAAAAGATAAAAAAATCTGAAGAAAGACTAAGATTCATATGAGACAACTTGAACAGGAATAAGTTAAGAATTATTGGCATTCCAGAAAGGGACAATCACGCAAGATCACAGAGGAGATTGTTGAAGAGCTGGTG
>NW_006408549.1:12552197-12554389 GCF_000296735.1 Chrysochloris asiatica | reverse complement strand
GTATATCCTCACATGCAGTATGTCTTTAGAATATGAAAAAACAGAAGTGAAACTCTGGCTTCTTTTACAAGAGTGCTGAAGAGAGAGAAAAACTTGTAACAGCAGAAAGAAAATTCATCAAAGATAGAGTTAAAAAAATAATAGAACTGAAAAAGAAAGTCTGTGGTGATTCCAATAAAGGATTTGTTGTTATTAATCAAAAGAGAATTGACCCTTTTTCCTTAGACACTCTTGCAAAGGAAGGCATAGTGGCTCTGTGCAGAGCGAAACGGAGAAACATGGAGAGGCTGACACATGCCTGTGGTGGGGTGGCTCTAAATTCTTTAGACAACCTAAATCCTGACTGTTTGGGACATGCAGGATTGGTCTTTGAGTACACGTTGGGAGAGGAGAAGTTCACCTTTATTGAGACATGCAGTAACCCATGCTCGGTCACACTCTTGATCAAAGTACCAAATAAGCATACACTCACTCAAATCAAAGATGGAATACGAGATGGCTTGAGGGCTGTCAAAAATGCTATTGATGATGGCTGTGTGGTACCTGAGGCTGGTGCCATAGAAGTGACAATGGCAGAGGTTCTGATGAAACACAAATCCAGTGTGAAGTGCAGGGCCTAACTGGGAGTCCAAGCATTTGCTGACACGTTGCTCAGAACTAGGGTTCTTGCTCAGAACTAGGGTTTTGACCTTCAAGAAACACTAGTAAAATTTCAAGCAGAACTAGTAAAAGTTCAAACACTAGTAAAAGACAAAAAACAGACTAAAAGTTAAAGGATGGGGAAAAAAGTGGCTAAGCTAACTGCAATAAAAACCAAGCAGGAGTGGCAATACTAATCTCTGATAAAATAAACTTTAAGGCAAAACCTTCTTATCTCTTTATAAGAGATAAAGAAGGACATTATCTCATGATTAAAGGGTCAATTAAACAAGATGACCATAATCATAATAAATATCTGAGCTCCCAATGAAAGAGCTCCAAAATATATAAAGCAAACTCTAATTGATTTGAAGAAAGAAATAGGCAAATCTATAATAATAGTGGGAGTTTTTAATACACCACTTTCAAAAAAAGATAGAATAACCAGAAAGAAACCCGACAAAGACAAAGAGGAACTAAACAACACAATCAGCCAACTTGACCTCATAGATGGTACAGAGTATTCAACCCAACAACAGCACAATATACATTCTTCTACAGTGCACATGGAACATTCTCCAAAATAGACCATATGTGAGGCCACTAAACAAGCCTCCATAAATTTACAAACATCAAAATACTACAAAGCATCTTCTGACACCACAGTGCTATCAAATTAGAAAACAATAATAGGAAGAACAAGGAAATAAAGTCATATACATGGAAACTGAAAAATACCTGCTTAAAAGCTACTGGGTAGTAGAAAAAGAAAAAAAAAAGGGAATTCACAAAGTTCCTAGAACAAATGAGAAGGAAAACACAACATACCAAAATCTTTGGGACATGGCAAAAACACTGATGAGAGGAAAATTTATTGCAATAAATGAACACATCCAAAAAGAAGAAAGAACCCAAATCAACACATTGCCACAACATCAACTACTAGAAACAGGACAACAAAGTAAACCTACAGTCAACCTAAGAAAAGAAATAGTAAAGATTAGAGCAGAAATGAATGAGATAGAAAAAAACAAAAACAAAAAACTATAGAAAGGATCAAGTTCTTTGAAAGGATTAATAAAATTCATAAACCATTGAACAAAAGAAAAGAGGCAGAGGACACAAATAACATGTATAAGAAACCACATGGGTGGTGTCACAACAGAACCAATAGAAATAAAAAGGATAATAAGAAAATATTACCAGCAAATTTGAAATTCTAGAGGAGATGGATACATTTTTTTTAAAAAAAGCACGACCTATCTAAACTTACACAGAGTGAAGTAGAAAACTTGAACAAACCTATAACAAAGGAAGAAATTGACCAGGTCATCAAAAAACTCCCAACCAAAAAAAGTCCAGGTCCAGATGGCTTCACTGGTGAGTTCTACCAAATATTCAGGGAATAGCTTTCACCAATTCTACTCAAATTATTCCAGAATATAGAAAAGGATGGAAACCTTCCTAATACTTTTTAGTGAAACAAGCATAACCCTCATACCAAAATCCAGGAAGGACGTCACTAAGAAAGAAAAAAATATATAGATCAATAT
>NW_006408549.1:12549284-12551436 GCF_000296735.1 Chrysochloris asiatica | reverse complement strand
TACACATAATAATGCAATCCCAATGGTATGGTTATATGTGTGGTAGAATTAGGCAATCCCATTCCAGATTCCAATGACATTCTTTAAAGAGATGAAAAAAAAAAAAAATTACAAACTTTATATGGATAGGAAAGAGACCCAGGATAAGAAAAAAGGCCCATGATGATACATGGAGGAGATTGTACTCATTGCATTGAAACAATGAATGTAAAACTGATGTTCTTCCATGTAAACGATCACTCAATTCATGATAAAAACTTATTTAAAAAATCAATAATGAAAGGAAACTTTGCCAAACTGAAATTGGGAAGACATGTTCTAAGTGTTAGAGAGGTTGCTGTGAAAATTACAGACAAAACTCAGCTAAATCCTACCAGTCTACAAAAGGGCACTGCCCTCCATGGACAAATGAATCACCCATAGATGCTGCTTTTTGCTGAATGGAGCCATGGTGAAGACAGATTTTGGGTCATCCTGCTGGGAACCTTTTGAAAATTCCTGTCCATGGCTCACCTAATGTTTCATGATTGAAGCTGTGAATTGAACAGAATGATTTCAGGTGGACCTTAGAACTACTGCAGGCCTATTTTGTTGCCTGGAATGCACAGGAAAGTGGTCGCTACTCTGCTTTTCCCATTGGGCCCCGAGAAAACTGTAAAACAATGTATGAATATGATGTTGAATGTTGTTTCATTTAAATAAGTAATTAGAATATTTATTTGTTGATGACATATAATTTCTCTTATATACTCTGATAATCTTGGTGATAAAATTAAATGTTACTTTTTCAGTCACTGTCTTGCATGAGGAGACTACTGGCAGCAACACTATATATCAAATGACAGAAAAATACTAACATGATGTATTACCATTATTTGCTCTAGTTAGAAAGGGATGATTAACTTAAAAGAAAAGTGAAGTTGTATAAATTTATTTTAAGTACAGTTTTACTAAATTTGCAGAATTATATAGTCTATTCTTTTTCAAAATGTATATCTAATACGTAAGAATAAATAGCTCATACATTGAATTCATGCAAATTATTTGAGAATATTAAATAAAACTCTCCATAATGAGGAATTTATGCATAAAAATTGGATAAATATTCAAATAGCTCTAGAGGAGAATGAACTACTTTTTAAAAAAAGAGTCAAATGGGCACCTTAAAAGAAATAGACATATCTTATTCATTGCTGACAAGAATGAAAAATTATATAGCCATTTTGATAGTTTGACAGTTTTATACAAAGGCAAACACTGGCTTATCATTTAATATAGCATTCATATTTCTAAGTATTTAGATGAAAATTTATGAAGATAAGACAAAAAGAATTGCTACTAAATGTTTTGCTTCATATATACTCAGCTTTATTTTGAACAAAGCATATTTAAAAATGTCTCTGTATATAGTTATAGACAAGTTTTTTCAGTAATGTAATTGTATTAGTCTTGTTAGGGTGCCTTCAGAAAAAAATATGTCCAATCAAAATAGTGGTTTCCAATGCGGATCTGCTGAGTCATTTATATTCAAGCCAGAGTGGTCAACTCTGAAGTTAATGGTGACTGGTTTTTGGGATTCCCAAGTTGTAATCTTGATAGATTTTCTCAAATGATACAGGATGATTACAAGAGTTTATTATGAAGAAGTTTCAAAAAATTAAAAATTACATCGATGAGAAAAAAATTTGGAAAATTGTTTCACTGTATTTTTTTCCATAACAATGCACCTGCTCATTCTCTGAAGGTGCAAAAGTTATCCTAAAGGAATTTTGTTGCGAAACCTTATGCCAAGATCCATCGGACATCAGCAATGCTATCCCTCATTCCACAGCCTCTTCTGAATCCGGCTTCAACCTCTGGAAGTTCTTAGTCAATGTATGCTTGCAGCCATTTCTGTATTACCTTTAGTAAAACTTTGCTCGCACGGGATATCAAAGTATTGTCCGATGATTTCACATTCTGTTGGGTCACCTCTCTTTGGAATGGGCACACATATGGATCTCTTCCAGTCGGCCAGATAGTTGTCTTCCAAACTTCTTGGCATAGATGAATGAGTGCCTCCTGTGCCGCGTCACTTTCTTGAAAGATTTCAATTTGTGTTCCATCAATTCCTGGTGCCTGTTCTTTGTCAATTCCTTCAATGCACCTTGGA
>NW_006408549.1:12536049-12548524 GCF_000296735.1 Chrysochloris asiatica | reverse complement strand
ATAATCGTCTCTTATGCTGTCTACAGAGGTATTTGAAATGAACAAATCATTGATTTTGCAGAATTCTATCATGCAATCTCCAGCATCATTTCTGTCACCAACACCATATTTCTCAACTACTGGTCCTTCCACTTTGCTCCCAACCTTTGTATTCCATTCACCAGTAATGAGTAATACATCTTGACTGCATGTTTAATCAATTTCAGATTTAAGAAGTTGGTAGAATTCTATTTCATCCTCTTTGGCTTTAGTGCTTCTTGCATAAATTTGAGTAATAGTGGTATTAACTGGCCTTCCCTGTAGTTGCATGGATATTATCCTATCACAGACAGAATTGTACCTCATGGTTTAACTGGATATGTTCTTTTTGACAATGAATGCAACACCATTCCTCTTCAATTTGTCATTATGGCATAGTAAACCATGTGGTTGTCAGATTCAAGATGGCTAATAACAGTCTATTTCAGCTCACTAATGCCTGATGTATTGGTGTTTATGCATTCCATTTCATTTTTGACAATTTCTAATTTTCTAGATTCATGGAAGGGTTATAGAGATGGAAACACCACTATCAGAAGTGTATAGATGTTAATGGAAGATATATTGAGAAAGAGTTGCTTTACATTGTGATACGTTCGTTCAATAAAAGATTCAATGATTTTGCAGCAATATTTTTTTACTTACGTTCATATGTCCACATAAAACCTTCTCACCAATGTATGGTGGTTGTGATGGTGGTTGTGGTGTGCCAGGCAGTTTTTCTAACTCAATAATAGACCTGTATAGAATTTCCAAGGCTGTAAATCATTATGAAAGATGAGGCTTTCTGCTCCCGTAAAGATTTACAGCCCCGGAAACCCAGTACAGTGTCACTATGAGTCTGAACCCACTCCACGGCACGTAACAACCACAACAACAAATCATTATGGGTGCAGAAAGCCTCATCTTTTTCTCACAAAATCACTGGTGGATTTGAGCTGCTGCCATTGCATGTGTGGTGCTGTGGGTTAATGTGCTGGACTGCAAAGTCAATTTCAACCTCAGGTCAGTGGTTCAAGCTTACCAGCCACTCCTTGAAAACCCTATACAGGGTTGCTATGTGTCGGAACTGATTTGACAGCACTTCACAATAACAACAGCAATGACTCTATCAAGGTTTCTTATACAAATGTAGCAGCTTTATTCATAAATATCAAAAATTGGAAGTAACTAAAATTCCCTTCGGTACCTGAATGATAAATTGTGATACATCCATGTGATACAATAGAATATTATTCAGTGATGAAAGGAAGTGAGTTATCAAGTCATAAAAGACATGTTACTGTTGTTAATTGTCTTTAAGTCGGTTTTGAATCAGAGTGATCCTGTATAGATTTTCCGAGATTTTAAGTGTCTACAGGAGCAGAAAGCCTCATCTCTCTCCCTCAGAGCACTAGTGAGCTCCAACTGTGGACCTTGTGGTTCTCAGTTCAATGCTTATCTTATGGAGACATAACACTCCCCATAAAAGACATATTGTTATGTGCCATCAGGTCAATTCTGGCTCATAGCAGCCCTGTATAGTGTTTCCAAGGAGTGGCTGGTGGATTTGAGCCACTAAACTTGTTGTTAGCAGTCTAGTGGTACCCTACAGCACCATAACATAGTTGAGTCTTAAGTGCATAGGACAGGTGAAAGAAGCTAGTCCAAAATTTTTTCACACTGTATGATTCCAATTATATCACATTCTGGGAAAGATAAAACTATGTTGCGTTATTAGTTTTCAAAGGGAGTTTAGTTTAAGAGTGTGCAGGAGAAGGTAGCATCCCCACTGAATAGTTTTCATCTGGTCTAGACAGGTCTGGTGAAAAGCGATAGGGATAGGATTCTTGTGATTCAAACGTGAATACTCATTTCCCTGACTAATTGTGACTGTCACAAGTAAAGATAGAGGTTTTATAACAAAAATGGGGGAGTAGTTAATCTTACAGTCCAGAAGCAGAGGACCCTAGGACCATCAAAGGTGAAGAGCACAGGCGGAATGCGGGACCCAATCCAGAGAAGCAGTGACACCAGAGATGGACACAGAGATGAGGACATGGAGAGAAGGAGCAACTGAGGACTCTGGACTCATGGAAAGAGAAAGGCTGTGTACTTGAGGCCAGGAGGTAGGCTTGCAGAATGTGCCCTTTGGTTGTTTCAGTTATTATATATTCCTGAGTGTTTTTGTGTACAGCAACCCTCCCCCCCAAAAAACAAACAAACAAACAAACAAACAAGGAATGGGTGCAAATACTGTTGAATGAAGATGCATGGGGGAAATTTTAATCATTGCAATGAAACGATGGTATAAAGCTGATGTTCTCCTATGTAAACAATCACTCAGTTCACAATAAAAACGTTAAAAAAACAACAACATAAAAAATGATGTTGTGTTATTGTGTGCTATCCAGTAGATTCGTATTCATAGTACCCGATAGAAATGAGAAGTGGTGGTGATGATGGTTATGTGCTGTAAATAATGACCCTGTATAGCAAAAGGCACTTAACAACAACAACAACATAGGGTGTCCGAGGCGGTAAACATTGATGGGAGCAGAAAGCTTCATCGTTCTCCTGTGGAACAGCCTGTAATTTCAAACTGCTGAAATTGAGGCTAGCAAACTGATTTGTAACCACTACGCTACAGGATTTGCAAGATGTAATCTATAGGGGAACAGATCTCCAAGTCTTATTTCTTGCAGAACTGTAGTGGGTTTGAACTGCTTACTCCTCTTTTGTCGGCCAAGCATTTAACCATTGCATCACCAGGGATTGTAAGAAAAGAGGAGAGATGAATCAGGAAACCTACTGTATTTTTAGGGTAGTGAAGCTATTCTGTATGATATTGTATTGATGGATACATGACAGTAAGCATTTGTCACAATTCACAGGACTTTATAAATTTAAGAGGCGAGTTGGACATGCATGTCTATAGCAGTCCACAGGAAACAGGCCTTCTACTCCCCTCTCCGTTAAGGAACACAGGGTCTCCTTTTGAGGAGATCTCCTGAAGTCAATGCTACCTGTGACTAGGAGACTGTCTGATAATTTATGTTATGAAGAATTTTTGTCACATTTTCCAGTGTCAGTTTTATGGGTAATAATGGCTCTCCATTTGATATTCTTTTATATTAGCTCTCAACTGATAGGCAAAGGAGATTGGAACCAAGGGTTTCTAATGTATTTGGCCCCCTTATGATTCCAACATTTCTGGACCCCAGTCCATTTTTATTTACTTTACAGTTGCTTTAGCAAATAAAAAGAGGAACTCAAAGAAGTATTTTGGCTTTTTTTCACCAATGGATTAAGAAACTTTGGAATTACAAGTGTTATAAGAATGGGAAAAAAGACATTCACTTTTAATATCAAATTTATTAAGGTCATATAATTTAAGTTTAGAACTTTAGTACCTTTACAAAATAAATAAACAAATAAATATTTATTTATTAAATACTATCCTGTTTGCAAGATAAGTCAATCCCTATTGAAGTATTTGGACTCCAAACATGTTTGATAGATCCTATTTTTACTTCAGGAGTCCTGATGTGGCACTGTAGACTGCAAAGTTGGTTTGAGCCTCAAGGTCAGCGGTTCAAACTCACCTACTGCTCCTCAGAAACCCTAGACAGGGTCATTGTGGACTGGAACCGACTCAAAGGCACTTAACAACAACAGCAACATTTTTTACTTCAATAGCTGCAACAATGAACTGAAACATACAAACATGAAGCTGGCTCAACAACAGGCAATGTTTAACTTTTTATGCTTAAGGTTGCCGTGAGTCTGAACTGAACTGATGGCTACTAACATAAAGATATTTTTACCAGAAATGCATTGTCTTCTTTGAAAATATCTGCCAAATAACATCAGGTAAATATGCACTGGTTATCAATTTTTTTTTCTTAAAATCCATTAGGAAAATTAACATCCTTTAAACCAAGAAAATGTATTTTGGTTACAACAGCTGAAAGGTGAGTCCTTTCTCAGATGCAATGAAGCCAGGAACTTGACTTTAAAGGCCAGGGGGAGTCAAAGAGGGAAACTGCCAACCATTCCCTGCATATTTATGGACTTGTTGTTCTTGTAGTAAGTACTCTCCTGACAGCCAGTGCTAAATCTAATCAATCATCACTTAAATACATCATAGTGTAGATTCACCTCACTCCTTCATTAGCATTCATTAGCAATTAATCAACACAGCAGGAGTCTCCAGAAAGTTCAACAATCCATAAGGTACATTTACATTAAAGATGAGCAAACATGAGGAGAGATAAGAAAGAAACAGGAGATGAGCAGTGTCAAATCTGGGAAAGAAAATGAAAGTTTGATTTGCTCCTTCAAGAAATAAAAATCAACAGAATAGGTTATTCAGCCTAAGACTTAAACTCTTGATTAACAAGCAGTAGCTTGCGTAAGTCTATTACAGTTGTCAACGACAGATTTATGCTCCCATCAGGCTGCTGAATACATTTGCTCCACTTCAAGTAAGCCTTATGTATTGTCATTATATCTTCAAAAGGAACAAAAAGACGTTGCATCCAATTTTTTGCAATTGTGGGCAATACCTTAATTCAGTCCTTAACTGTTCTTGCTGAGAGTTGAGGGTTATAATGAAAGTCTATTTCCCTGCAGGATGAAAAGAAGTTCTGTTGTGGAATATAATACCCTGAACCCAAGTCTGAGAGCTATATTGTGCCCACTGAAGTGTCTCTCTGCAAAATGAGAGAAAGAGGGAGGGGATGTCCTTCACTGGTCAGAATATGGGCATAGAATTGGAATCCTGGCATCCTGTCCTGCCTAACCTCATTGAATTCCTCTGAGCTCTATGCCAGCCTTGATGACTTAGTTTTCCCATCAGGAAAAGACAATCCTAGAAGTTATTTCTCAAAGGTGAAAATTTTAATAATGTTAAGGACCTCAAATTCTTTAAAAAGCATTTTGCATGCAAATTAATTATTTTAATACTTTAGTTTAATTATTCCAATTTGACATTTGATTTAAATGTAATGTAAAAATCATTCTATTCCCATGAGAAATATACAATAGGTAGATGATTTCAAAACTTCACAATAGTAAATACTAACATACAGAAATACATCTAAAGGTACAATAAAAATAACAACCCCTAAAGTCATCAGAGATTATATAAATTATACCAACTAGGAATGCAAAGGATTTTAAACAGGCACTGCATTTACTTTTTGCCTTATGCAAGTGTGCACCTGACTATAATATGGTTACAAGTAGCCTTCACTTTGTCCATACATACTAAAGGTTTTGACTTAGACCATGCTTTGAAGCCATTTTCCCCTAAAACAAATATCTCAAACTTCAGTATAATCCAAACACCCTGAATCAGCAAATTTCGGAGCAAGCATGAGTGTCAAATTACTACCAACAGAATTGCTTTATTTTGGTAGTAGTAAATAGCCTTGAAAGATTTGGGTCTCATTTTGCAGTAGAAAGAAAGACCTAGATTTCCTCCCCCACTTTTTTCCTTTAAAGAAAATTTTGCAAATGCTGCAGTTTGTTGGATTGGTCCAGTTTGGTTCACCATGGTTATAATTCAGAATAATAACAAAGTAGCTGGCAGCCCAGCGTGTCTCATCATTTGAGTTTTAGATAAATACACTTCTGAACTTCTCTGAACTGCTGCCACTTCTTTTGTTGAGTTGTTCTGGATGTAGTCTAAAAACACATACTATTCTCCATTTATGCTGAAGGAAAAGATTCTTTTAAAATTTTTGTCTAAGTAATTTATTTTCAATTTTTTTGATAGCCTTTCTCAGTTCATTTCTGGTGCACATTTGAGATATTGGTAAGGTTATGCTTCTAAATGTTTTTTCAGTATTATTTTTCTTATCCTGTATCTCCATCCCATCCCAGCAAATCACCACACTGGAGGAAAAAATACTGTCTGGAATAGAACTGAATTAGCTGATAAAAGCACTAAATTAAAGACATGTTAAGATATCACTGGGTCATGAAAGACTCTGCAGTGCTTTACTTAAGTCCAGCAGCAGCTCAGATGCTCACCACCAGAGCCCCTGACTGCAGTCATCGACTGTGACTGACAGGTTCCCATCAAGAGGCATCAAACCTTCATACATTTTTAAATACCCCAAATGATCCTAATGGAGAATTTAAAACAATTTGGGAATTCGATATTAGGGAAATGCATTCAAATGCAAGATCAGACAAACATATTAGCCAATACTCAAAGTATTAATGGACCTGAGAACTAAATCTGTCCAGTTGAAGATAATTCATAAGGCCTTCTGGACACTGGAATGGTCTTTAGGGTGGGGGTAGGGAGAACACGTTCAGGAAATGGGGATAAAAGGTAAACTAAATGGAGAGAGGGGATCAAGGTCAGCACCAGTGTAATAGATGTAGACAGAGAAGTAAGTGATTGGGTTTTATTATCTTCAATTCTTCAGACTGACTGGACCATGCAGTATACCACTTTCCAACCATTTTGTAAGATTTCAGCATTCTCGGTCTCATAAATGTGTGTGGTGTAAAAAACGATACAACTAGGAGCTACCATATTAGTCCAGAGATAAACATTTCTAAGCACAGAAAAGAAATGTTGTTAATGTCTACTTTTATGAAAGTTGCTATTGTTATTTGTTGTTATGTGCTATTGAGTGGCTTCTAACTCACAGAGACCTTGTATAGGATTTCTGAGGAGTGATTGGTAGGTTTGAACCACTGACTTTTTAATTAGCAATCCAGTGCTTATCCTTCAGTGCCACAGCAGGACTCCATTAAGTTAGAAACGAGAAAAAGCCAAACTACCTAAATTATTATGATTTGGGAAGAGTGCAGTGCGTCTAATTAACTGGTGGTAAAGAATATCACAAGTGAAATATAACTGCATATGTAACAACAAAAATTCGTATAATTGTTTATTATTATTACATGTTAAATATTGTGACAAATTACCATTAGACTATATGGGGTTCTCTGGGACACATATTGTAAATCAAAAGTAAAGAACCTGCCATCATGTAGTTACTTATTCCATGATACAAGTAGAAAGAGCAAATAGGAAAGTATCTTTGATTTTTTTTTATTTTGGGGAAAGTTATCATGACTAATACTGGGAAGTGATGGAGAAGAGGCCATTCTTTAAAAATCTTAAAATGGAAACAGTTTTTATGGCTGTTTTTAAGTTCAGTTTTAATGGCTGTGTTTGTGATTGTCATGTACCATGAAGTCAGTTACAACTCATTGTGACCCTGCACAGGGTCCCCAAGGCTGCAGATCTTTACGAGAGCAGAAAGCCTCATCTTTCTCCTGCGGAACAGCTGGTAGTTTCAAACTGCCAACCTAGAGGTTAGCAGCCTGATTTGTAACCCCTACGCTACCAGAGCCCCTTAGTTTTCAAAGTATATATGATGTGAGTAAACATGCAGGTAACAAAAAGGGACAAAAAACTGTCTCAAACATAATGGGAAATCCAAGCTAGTAACACATATAGATAGGGTAATTCAAATAATCAGTTGAGGTCCGAAAAACAGAAGGAGTACCAGCGGCAGATGACCAAGGTAGGAGGTCTCAGTCAAGAGAAATTGGATTAGAGGTAAATCAAGGCCCAATTTTCTAATTACAATGTCATGTGAAGACCTGTGACCAAACCTACTTAATGTGTAGTCATATATCCAACCACCTATCCTTCAAGTGTGTCCTTTAGATCAGAGACAAGACTAGTTCCAGAGTCTGAGATAGAGAGGAATCCCATAGATGATGAAAGGCTCCCAAGCGTTAAGTTTAGGGTAGAGAACCAGTCAGAGCTCTCCATTTCATAGATGCTCTGGCAGTCTCCACTTAGCTTATATTTTGTTCCTTTTACTTCTTGGTATCTCGCATTGAACTATGGCCTTCTTTCTTATGATATATTTTTCATGTAAAGGCTCTAGATTCAGTGAAATTAGAGCTTTTCAAGCAAAAGTTACAAGAATGTTTAAAATGAAAAAAAAGAAGACAGGAATTTAGCCATTTTCACAAAAGCAGATACACTGGCTGCTTTGGAGTGAAGTGCCCTCAATACTAATGCTCCCCATGCTTAAGTGCCCTGGAGATTCTCAATGGTCATAAGGTATTTTGTTGATAATCATTGTTTAACAGGAAAATAAATCTCTTTGGAGATAGAATCTTAAAATGATTGTGGGTCAGTAAATCTTTTTCTGAATAACATACAAGTTAGAAATGAGAACAGTGTTCCAGCCAAGGATTACACAGAGAATAAAACCTCGTAAAGTAAATGGAAACCCTTTGAAAAAAAATAAAAAAGAGAATAGGAGAGCTTTTCTGTCTCTGTTTTTGTTCATTTTACTTGTTGCCAGTGAAATCACAATAACAAATATAAATTGAACAAGTGTCAGAGATTCTATTCAATATATTAACAGGGGAACCAGAAAGATACTATTGCTGATCCAAAATATTTTTTTGAGATGCTAATACGTAGAGGCAATTTAATAAAGAAATGTTAGACTAAATTGCTGTATTAGATACAATATTGATTAATGTCCTACAAGGCCAAAATGGTAACATTTGTGGTTACCTGTTTCACTGGACAGACATCACTTGCATCTATACTGGAAACAGGCCTATAAGTTAGTCTTTGCCCTAATAGGTTGAAAATTGCTCAGCCAATAGAAAGTCAAGTCCAGTATCACACTGAAAGACCATTCTGTAATCTCATTTGAATAATGTTTCTGATACTATGGTGGTGGCACTGTACCTGGTGTGGCACTGTAGGATGAGCACTAGACTGCAAGATTGGCTTTGATGTCAAGGATGATGGCTTAAACTCGCCAGCACTCCTCAGAAACCCTATACAGGGTTGTTAAGAATGGGAACTGATTCGATGGCATTTAACAACAATGGTGGTGTGTTGTGGAGCTGATTCCTACTCCTAATGACCCTGTATAGGGTATCTGAGGTAGTAAATCTTTAAGGGAGCAGAACGCCTCATTTTCCTCCTGTGGAGCAGCTCGTAGATTCGAACTACTGATGTAGTAGTTAGCAGCCCAAAGTGTAACCTAGTGTCAGAAAAATTATTCAAAAGTTCAAAATAGACAATTACTATGATGTCTTAGTGTGATGCTGTAGGATAAGCACTGGACTGCTAACAACAAGATCATCAGTTCAAACCCACCAACTGCTTCTCAGATGCCCAAAAAGGTTCAGTATAAATTAGAGCTCTGGTAGTGTAGTGGTTACGAATCGGACTGTGAACCGCAAGGTCAACAGTTCGAAACTACCAGTGGTTCCATGGGAGAAAGATGAGGTGTTCTGCTCCCGTAAAGATTTACAGCCTCGGAAACCTTGTACAGGGTCGCTGTGAGTCGGAACCGACTCTATGGCACTTAACAACAACAACAACAACAACTGTTAGTGTAGTGGTTACAAATCGGGCTGTGAACCTCAAGGTCGGCAGTTTGAAACTACCAGCTGTTCCACCGTTGTAAGATGAGGCTTTCTACTCCCGTAAAGATTTACACCCTCGGAAACCCTGTTACAGGGTCGCTATGGGTCGGAACCGACTCAATGGCACTTAACAACAACAACAAACCCTGTGCAGGGTCACTATGAGTCTAAACAGGCTCTATGGTACTTAATAACAGCATGAATTGGAACCAATTCTGTGACATGAACAACAATGACATTGTTACATAGATGATTTCTTTTAAAAAGAATACATGCACATTTTAATCAGATGTTTTTATTAATAGCACATACATATTTACTGTCAGTGTGAAGGTGCAAACATGATCTTCTATTAATCAGTTATATCCATTTTCCCATAAGTTCTCAGTAATTGTTTTCTTGAAAATGCTAGGCTTTTGCTAAGCAGCTTATCTGGAAAATGAATCAATTGGTGGTGAGTCTCATGAAATCAAATTTTGCGTGTAACCAAAGGTTACTCGCAAAAACTGGTATGCATTCTAATGTTTGTCATGGGGCATGGTGGAGGGGATTACTTAGAAGGACATCAGAAGGTAGGTCAGGCATTGCGTTTGCTCAGTAGAGATCTGGCAGCAGCTCTCTCTCTCTCAAGCCAGAGTTGGTTGCAACTCTGAATCCTGTGGCTGGGCTGTCCTTGACATGTGCCCTGACCAGTCACCCCTCCGATGAGTGCCCTCTGGGAAATAATGGATTGCAGTCACTACACTTTTTTCCATGGAACTTCTGATTCAGACCAGACTCTTCTGGGCTTTTTGGAGAGTGAGAGACCCCAGGACGATAATGGAAAGTTCATGCCAGCTTGTTTGGGATTGCTTTTTTAAAAAGCTTTTAAAATATTTTATTGTGAATTGAGTAAAGGTAAAAAAGCAGGTCATCAGTTTTACATTCAACACTTCATGCACTTTGTTTCATCTCAATGATTACACTCACTTCTAAGTAAAATCACTTATCCCTCATTCTCCCTGTGTTTCTTATTTCCATTATTCCTTCTTTCCTGACCAACTGAACTTTGTCCATGGGTAAATATTGCCCATTTGATCTCGAATGCCACCATTGTATGGTGTGCACACATCTCAAGTGTTGTTGTCACCCCTATATGCTTATCTATTGCTTGACTGAAAATTGAGTTATGGGAGTGAGTTCAGTTCCAGATCTTAAAGGTGACTAAGGGCCATAATCTCTGGTTTCACCAGTCTCTAGCTGACATATAATTCCTCTTTCTTAAAGTTTTGATTTTTATTTCACATTTTCTCCCACTCTATCTAGGACTCTCTAATGTGATTATTTTTAGAGTAGTTGGTATTGGTAGTTAGGCACCATGTAGTTCATCTGGTCTCAGGGTTGTGGAGACTAATGTTTACATGGTCCATTGGACTAATTATTTCCAAGCATTTTCAATTTTCATCACTCTTCTTTCCTCTGGACAGGGAGAGACCAATTTGTGCCTTAGATGGCTGGTCATAAGGGTTTTTCAGTTTGTTTGTTTGTTTGTTTTAATGATTCATTGTGAATTGAGTGAAGGATTACAGAGCAGATGACCAGTTTTACATTCAGTAAATCATTTACTTTGCTTCATTACAAGGTTGCAATTCCTTCCATGCACCAACAGTTAACAGCATTTACCTGTATTCACTTTAACTATTACATTTCTGCCTGTGCCTCCCTTTACCTTCATCTTTTCTCTGCTAACCTTCCTCATATTGTATATTGCCTACCCTGTCACCCATGTTAACATGTGTCTATCTTGTAATCCATGAGTAATTTCCCTTCCTGCACCCCATAACCATCATAGATTATTTCTTTTATCAAGATAACCTTAAAAAAAAACTTTTTATAACATTAGTCATATACAATTTTTGTCTTTTTGTGATTGACTGATTTCACTCAACTGATTTCACTCAATCATGTTGTGAAGTGCTTCACAGATTCATCATTATTCTTCAACATTTTGTAGTATTCAATTGTGTGTATGTACCAAAATTAGTTTAACCATTCTTCTATTAATGGACATTTAGGATTTCACCATCTTTTTGATATGTCTCTTGTAGGCAGCATATTGAAGGATCCTGTTTTCTTACCCATTCTGTTTTTTTATGTCTCTTGACTGGTACATTTAACCCATTTATAT
Source organism: Chrysochloris asiatica (assembly GCF_000296735.1). Taxonomy (NCBI): domain Eukaryota; kingdom Metazoa; phylum Chordata; class Mammalia; order Afrosoricida; family Chrysochloridae; genus Chrysochloris; species Chrysochloris asiatica. Next base: position 12,536,898 of record NW_006408549.1, on the reverse strand, counting down.
TCTGTGTAATTATCAGTAGGTATTAATTGATTGCTGTCACTTTTCTGTGGCTTTTTTCTGTGTGTGTGGTGCTGCTGGATTCTTTGTTCCACATAACTTACTATGCTGAGTTCATTTTGTTTGTGGGGTTTCTTTTCCGTTTCATTTCTGTTGTGTTAATGTTTACTAAATCTTTCTGAGTTTCCTCTTTGTAAATTTTGATGTGCAGATATATTATTTTTCTTTGAGGTTATTTAGTAATTTTTTTCTTTGCTTAAAACAATCTGTATTATCTTGAAATTTACTTGACTTCCCTTCCATTTGGAAATTCTGTATCTTCACTATTCCCTCTTTTTGCTTTGTAATTGACTTCATTGATATTTCTGGTTACCTATCTTCAGTCTTGTAGATTTATTTTACTTTAAATTCTTTTATATTTGGATTGAATTCTGGGTGGTGTTTTCAGGTATGGTAAATTCAAATTGGTTCTCAGTCCAAAATCACTCTAGCAATTTTTGTAAGGTTGATCTGGTCATTCTAAATTCCTTTAATTTCTGTTTATCAGGAAATGTTCTGATTTCACAGTCATATTTGAGAGACAGCTTTGCTGGTATAGGATTCTTGGTTGGCAACTTTTTTGGTTGCCATCCATTGCTTTCTTACCAGCATGGTTTCTGCTTAGTCTTATTGGTTCTCCTTCATAGGTAATTTTTCATTGCTCCTGAGCTACTTAAGGAGCTCTGGTAGTGTAGTGGTTACGAATCAGGCTGTGAACCTACCAGCTGCTCCGCAGGAGAAAGATGAGGCTTTCTACTCCCGTAAGGATTTACACCCTCGGAAACCCTGTACAGGGTCGCTATGGGTCGGAAC
>NW_006408549.1:12529794-12535542 GCF_000296735.1 Chrysochloris asiatica | reverse complement strand
TTGAGAAATTTATCTTCAAGCTGACTAATTTGGGCTTCCATTGCTTTGCATTGACTCCTTTGCACTTTCAATGTACTGTCCATTTCTGAGATCTTAGTATTAACCTTCTGGATTTCTAGTTGCATGTTTTGTATTGTTTAAAATTTTTCATGTATTTTGTCTGCTTTTCTTAAAGTGTTTTCTTGACTTCTAAAAATTTTATTGTGTTCTCTTTGCTTTCTTCAATCTTTTTATCAACCCTTTTCAAGTACCTAATTATCATTTTTTAAAATTCATTTCACTTAGTTTCATTACCTTTTGTTCCTCAAAATCCTAATCTGGCTCTGCATCTTGGTCATTTGTTTGTGCCTTTCTATCTTGTTTCTTCATGTGAGCTAAAAGTGTCTATTGTCTCTGGGACATTGTGGGATTGCTCTACTTGTAAAAACAAACAGTGCAGTTGTTGCACCAGGAGGGGGAACATCTCTATGGGGTGTGTGCAATTCAAGGAACTCATGAGGTGGTTGTGGGAGGGATATGATAACAAAGATCCCTGCCCTAGATGGAATTCCTATTGGCCTCGGTGCTATCTGTGTTCAGGGCACTCAATCTGGAAGTAGTTCATGGGAATCCTTGATGGAGTTCCTTTCAGTGTCTGCTAGGATCACAGGGAACCTGGGGGCCGCATGACTGGTTAGATGCTACTTTGGTGACTCTGAGCATTTTGTAAGTCTGGAGCCGAGCCCAGAATCTAGGCACTGAAGCAGCATACCAAAGTGGCACAGCATCCCTGACCTCACAATGGCATGGTTGCCAATCATGTGACTCTAAACTCTTGGAAAGAAAGGTCTATGCTGGGGGTGGATGAGGGTGTGAGCTGACCACACTTCTGGTCACCAATGGAGCATGAGGTAAAAGGAAAAATGGTGCCTTTTCTGTTGCCCACTGGAATGTACTCTGCCAGCCCTCCCTTTGTTGTTAAAGCTGCTCACAAGATGGTTGAGCAGCAACTAGTCAGCTATTCACCAATCTCCCTCTCTCACTGTCCCTGTTCAGCCTCTCCTCCCAGCAAACACTCCATCCACCTCTCTAAACTTTCTTCCGAAGTTTAGGGTTCCGGAATTTTTATCTGTGTGTCATTTAGTTTATCTCTCATATCTTTGTTGAAGAGGGTCCATGTAATGTATCTGCCTAGTCTGCCATCTTGCCAGAAGATCATGAGCTATTAAGAACACATGGGATAGCTTTGATAGATGTACATCAAGAATATATTATATGTGAGGAGTCCTGGCGTGGCAAAATAGTATAAACACTTAGTCTCAAGGTCAGTTTGAACAGCAAGGTTGGTAGTTCAAACTCACCAGACACTCCTCGGAAACCCAATACAGAGTTGCTATCAGTCAGAACTAACTCCATGGCACATAACAACAGCAGCATTATATATGAAGGAGTTTCAAAAGCATGTTGAAAAATTTCATTGTCTTTTTCCCCCATTTTTTCATGAACTTTTTAAAGCCCCCTCCAATAATATGGTGTTCATAAAAGTCCAAATTACATAAAATCCTATTTCACAGATCTGTATTGTGGACGTTAAGTTGTGCATACCTGTAATACAAAACTAAAAAAGAAAAAGTGAAGCATTTCACAGTAGTAATCACAGTTTGGAATCTTGGTGTAGCGCTGTGGGTTAATGCGCTGGACTTCAAGGTCAGTGTTTCAAGCTCATCAGCTGCTCCTTGGAAACCCTATACAGGGTCGCTATGGGTTGGAACCAATTTGACAGTACTTAACAACAACAACAACAACAACAAAATCACAGTTTAGTTTAATTATAAGATTTATGTGTTGATTATAGTTATAGGTATCAATGTAAGTAAAGACTGGATCTCTATAAAGGAAGTGATGTCAAAATTAAAATATTTGTGGCCATTAATGACCTTGAAAAGCATGAAATGGAGTATCATGAGCAATAAATAATATATACCTGCTGAGAATATAAAACTTCTCTATTATTAACATTTGTCATGTAATGGAATTATTAAAAACAAAAAGTTTTGGTTTTATTTCTATCTTGTAAAGGGCAAATAAGAACTTGGTTAACTAGTACCAAACTTGTTTGAAATGTTTCTCCTTTTATTTTTAATAAATCAGGTTAGTATGGATGAATCAAAGTCATGTCACTAATTTTTATATAATCCAGCTTCAAATACACATAGATTTGCCTGGTTTTAGTTCAGATAACCCAAAGTACAAGCTTGAAGCATATAATATATAACAGTAACTTGGGAAGGTTGTGTTCTAAACAGTATCCATAGTACTGACTGGCTATTCTCAAATAGGGAAGCAAAATTAGCCCTGACACAGTCACATAAAAGAAGCTCAAAACTAAAATTAGGAGCAACTGCATTCACATGGCCGCCTGATACCTGTTTACATGTACAGTACTCACTACTCAGATCACAGTATACCAAAGAGGTGGCAGTTTTATTTAATAAGATATTTTTTGGAAGTAGCAAATTTCCCTGAAGACTAGTAAATTATGATTTGATTTATCCAGAATTACCAGTCAGCCCATTTATTGCTCATATTCTTCAATATCAGTACATCTAGGTAGATTCCACATAAAAACATGAATTAGACCTGCTAAGGAGTCCTGGTGTGGCACTGTGGGTTAATGCACTGGACTACAGTCATTTGAACTGTAAGGTTGGTGGTTCAAGCTCACCCGCCACTCCTCAGAAACCATTTGCAGGATTGCTATGGGTTGGAACTGACTCGACGACACTTAACAACAACAAGGTTCAGAGGTAACCTAACATCAACACTTAAATCACGATGAAATTATTTTTAAACTATCTGATGAAACTAAAAATGGATCCACAAGCAGTATACAGAAAGTTTCACTTTTTAATCTCATGAAAGTATCTTTAGTAATTGTGTATTATAACTGTGTAAAGAATTTTAAGAATAATCATTTTTCAGCTTCTTGATGGACTCCTCTTTGAATGAAGCTTTTTTCCACACACGATACTTGGACTAGTAAATTGTTTCATTTTACAAAGAATTGTCATGCACTCTTTTATATCTTTCCTTATTCAGAAGCTCTTATGCCAAACATATATAGAAGCCCAGATAACTAGTGTAATTTATGATTTCCTTAAAGAATTGTTATCCACTATTGGATTTTAGAGCTTGAACAAGAGTCCAGCACTTGAATTGTCATAGAATGCAATGTTTTGATAGATGTCAGTTTGCTAGAAAATTCCCTCCTAGTAGTTTTCATAGTTCATACTGGGCTTAAGAAAAGTAAAACTCTAGTTTTCAAGGGGAATACATATGTTTTAAACTATGTCAATTCTAGAGTTTCTGGTTTGCTAGAAGTTGCAGGAAAGTTAAATTGCACAGTCCCATGATACCACTCTACAAATAAATTCTGGCTCAGAATATTGGTATGAATGGAGGGGGGGAAGTCCCAAGAATCTAGATTTTCAATTCTCATCATTAGATATATAACTATCATAAAGTGTGGCCCTCTTCCTCAATGGTCCAATTAAGATAGAACCCGCCCTCATGAAATATCTGGAACCAATCACAATTATCCAGGGCACGCATACTAATGATTTTCAGATCTGACAAAGAATCCCAAGGTCTTTGACTTCTAAAAATGGACAACAGGTGTGAGAAGTAATAAACATTCCTGTGGTCCTTGTGCCTGCTCTGGAATATATGCTTTCTCAATTAATGATGGGAGTCAATCCAACAAAACTGGGTACTGCATAGCTGCACATTCAGGCATAGCATATTTCAGAAGCAAAGTAGAATTCCTGGCTTTGCATTGAGATCCTCTTAGTTATTTTGTTAATCAATATATTCCAAACATGTGGAACATGATGGTGCACATATAAGCACTCAATAATTACTGAGTGAGTGAATCAATGAATGAACTAGACAAGACACAAGAAGCAATTGGAAAACAATACAACCCATTTAAAATTGGTTTCTGACATGAATATAGTCTATGAGTTTGTAGACACAAAGACAGCAGAGAGAAAACCACCATTGGCTAGAGACAAGAGAAAAGGGTTAATGAAAAAGATGTGATTTGCAATACACCTTGGCTGGTGGGATTTATTAGAATGAAAAAAAAAAAAAAAAAGGAAAGAAAAGTGGGTATTCTTGAGTATAAATACAAGTGGGCTTCAAAAAATACGTGGAAAGATTCCATTGTGTTTCAATTCCATTTTTCCATGAGCTTTCTAAAGCCTTCTCAAAGATCTATAGAACAAAGTCAGTGTAATTATGCTTACTGAATTTAGTGAGTTTAATTAAATCCCCATGGAACTCAAATACTATAATGCCTATATGCAATACAAGAAATCTTAGCAAATGTCCACTTTGTTTTCATTGAAATACTAATAATTGCTAATTCTCACTATATTTTGTTTATATATTCATTCAATCAAACATTCATTGTTGTTGTTGTTACTGTTAAGTGCCGTCGAGTTGATTCCAACCCACAGCAACCCCGTATAGGGTTTCCAAGGAGCCGCTGATGAGCTTGAACCACCGACTTTGCAATTCAAACGACTTTGCAGTCTGATGCATTAGCCCACAGCACCACACCAGGACTCCAAACATTCATTTTTATTTGTTGTTAAGTGCCATCGAGTTGATTCCAACCCAGGTGACCCTGTATAGGGTTTCCAAGGAGCAGCTGGTGAGCTTGAACCACCGACCTCACAGTTCAAATGACTTTGCAGTCTGATGCATTAGCCCACAGCGCCACACCAGAACATTCATTAAGACATTGAAAAACAGCATGCATTGTGCTGTTTTTTAAAATCCCATCCTTCTCCTTAAATGTCTCCCACTCTTGTGAGGATAACTGACAAGTGAATAGAATGTTTTACCAGTGATGTTACTAGGAAGGTGAGGGGTGTGAATGGATTGCACCTGCTGACATTGTCAGAGGGGCTGACATGAAAATGACTCTAGCATCACTAGTGTTCAGGGGGAAGAGCAGAGACAGTAACATCACTGGAGAAGGTGTCACCCATTACCCCTTCATCCCCATCACCCACCAGTTAGTGTGCTAGTAGAGAAAAGGGTGTCTGCTTTGACCAATGGGAAAGGGGAGGAGCTGCAAGAGCCTTAGGAGGTAGGGTAAGAAGGGATGACCCTACACAGTTAAGGGAATTGGCCACTGCATTTCTCAAAAGAGATGGTCTCCCAGGGACACTCAGCACATTGAAAGGCAGGAATGTGACAACATGAGTTATTGCATTGAGTGGCGCCAACCTAGTAATACCACTGTATTGTACAGTGTAATAAATAGCATGAGAACACTCCAAGGCCATATCTGTTCAAGCCTCACAAAGACCAAAGAATTCTCTTTTCTTTTATGAGATCAATGTTTATGTAAGCTGATATGAAATCAACTTATATATAAACTGATGTTCACCTTATTTTATTAGAGAATTTTCAGGTAGTAAATAAATTGTATTTCTTCTTTTCTGGATTTGCAACTAACACGGTGCTGCTAATTCAACAAACATGTTTAAGTCACAGAAAGAAATGGATAAATATTGAAATCCATTTGCTTATGATCTGGTTTCCTTTTCATAAATTTCATAATCTTGTTTTTTTGGCATTCATGATGCCTAGCAATTTTAGTTTACTCAGTCTAAATGTCTCTGACTGGCCAAGGCTGTTAAATTATGAGCATATGAAAGGGTCTTACTTTTCTTTGCTCATTTTTAAAGTTTCTTA
>NW_006408549.1:12517728-12518383 GCF_000296735.1 Chrysochloris asiatica | reverse complement strand
TTGGCCCTGGATCGGGCAGTGTTTCATTCTGCTGTGCATAAGATCATTGTGGGTCGGTACCAACTTGATGGCACCTAACAACAGCAACATCAAACTTATAATATGCTATATTATATGTCAAAGGCTAATTAAGCTTTGAAATGAAATTAAAATCCTTTAAGTAAAGTTTATCCTGAGTACTTCAGGTGTACCAAGGTCTTTCTCAAGTGAAGAAAGGAGGAAAGAGAATCAGAGTCAGAAGAAGATATGGTTGCTAGTGGTGGTGGTGTGCCATGGAGTCGGTTCCGAGTCACAGTGACCCTGTTTATAGAAAATTAATGAAGCAATATAAGAATATAGCCCATGTTTGCTGGCTTTGATAATGAAGGAAGGGAACTAGGTGCCAAGGAATGCAGTCAGTCTCTAGATGCTGCAAAGATAAAGAGAAAGATTTTCCCCTTGAGTCTTCAGGAAGAAACACTCCTGCTGACATCTTGGTTATCCCAGTAGGACCCAAGTTGAAATTCTAACCTGCAGAAATATAACGTAATAGATATGTTTGGTTTAAGCCACTAAGAGTATGCTAATTTTTGCAACAGCAACAAAAAAATTATATGACGAAAACGTGGCATCAGGATTGGAGGAAGACTCATTAACATCCTGTGATATGCAGATG
>NW_006408549.1:12515335-12517243 GCF_000296735.1 Chrysochloris asiatica | reverse complement strand
TTATGGTGTTGGAGGAGAATACTGAAAGTACCATGGACTGCCAAAAGGACAAACATATCTGTGTTGAAAGAAGGACAGCCAGAGTGATCTTTGGAAACCATGATGGCCAGATTTCATTTGTCATACTTTGAACATATTACCAGTCTCTGGTGAAGGATAACATGTTTGGTAAAGTGGAGGGTTGAAGAAAAAGGGGAAGACCCAATGACATGGATTAGCATAGTGGCGGCAGTGATGGGTTCACGGGTAGAAACAATTGTGAGGTTGGCACAGGACTGGGCATTGTTTTGTTCTGTTGTACATAACATCGCCAAGATTTGGTACCAACTAGATAGCACCGGAGTACAACAACAACAACCACATTGTTCCAATGGTTCTTGAGCATGATCAGATTCTAGAGTGATCAGATATGTCAAGATTACTTCCTCCATGAGGTGACTCAAACCACGACATCTGCTGTGTTTTCAGTGGTTTTCATTTTGTTTTCAACTCTTCCTCTATGTTATGAGAGAAACAAGACAAGTGAAACACTAGGTAACAGCTTCACACAGTAGCTCTTTCTAACTTTCACTTTTTGCTGCATTGTGCTTCATTGGAGTTGAGCAAAGGGATAGTAACTCTCTCCTGGCCTAGAGCTAATAACTTCAGGAAGAATCCACCATTCAAATATTTAGAAATCATGGCATCGCATCAAATTCCTTATTATAACTATCCATAGATCACTGAGAGCACCAATGAAAATCTGACCCAGAATGTCTGAGGTAGCTCATAGCTGTGGTGGTGGTTGTGTGCCATTGAGTTGGTTCCGACTCATAATGACCCTGCAAAGGGTTTCCGAGGCTGTAAATCTTTTCAGGAGCAGAAAGCCTACTCTTTCTCCTGCAAAATGGCTGATGGTTTCAAACTGCTGACCTACAATTTTGTAGCCCAACTCATAACCTCTGCTAGAGCTTCATGAAATAAATATTCAAATTGAGCTCATAACAAAAAGTGAAACATTGTGAGGAACTTGAGAGCTTCAGACATAAAACCAACTTCCAAAAGCTAAAAAAATGAAATATAATAGAAAGACAGAAAAGCATATTGAGAAATTGTTAATTGCCCTCAAGTCGATTTCTGAGACTAAATTTTTATGAGAGCAGAAAGTCTCATCTTTTCCTCAGAGAGTGACTTGTGGACTTGAACTGTGGACTTTGTGGTTTGTAATCCAACACTTATTGTATGATGCCAAAACACTCCCCGTAGTGGGAAAACTGCAGGCCATCTGACCATTTGCTGCTGCTGTTATGTGCCATCAGGTCGGTTCCAGCTCAGATCGTCCCTGTGTAGGGTTTAGGAGGAGCCACTGGTGGGTGTTCATTGCCACCAACTTTGCGGGTCAGTATTTATCCTACAGTGCAACACTGGGACAGGGGCATGATAAAATCAGGAATATCTTGTTTTATATACTGTCTTTGCGATTTATCAAAGTTGTGTGTTGTTTATTAAAACTATTTGAACTCTCAGAACCTTAACTTTGTGCTACTTCATGACTGTAAGAATTAAATAGGACAAACAACAATAACAACAAACCTGTTGCTGCTGAGTTAATTGCACCTCATAGAATTGAGAAGAACAAAGTTCTATGGTACAGAGTACAGCTGAGTTCCAGAGAGTTTTCTTTGCTGTAATCTTCATGGAAACAAATCACTAGGCTTTCTTTCTTTTCTTTTTTTTTTCTATGACACAGCTTGTTGTTGTTGTTAAATGTCATAGAGTTGGTTCCAATGCACAGCTACCCTAAACAGGGTTTACAGAGAGTAGCGGGTGGGTTTGAATTGGCCACCTTGTGGCTAGCAGTACAGAGCTTTTCCTACAATACCATACTAAGGCAGTGCATGGTGGCTTCAAACTGCCAACCTTTAGGTT
>NW_006408549.1:12506119-12515235 GCF_000296735.1 Chrysochloris asiatica | reverse complement strand
AAAAAAAAAAAAGATTGAGGGAAGACTCATTAATAACCTGTCATATGCAGATGATGCAGCTTTGCTTGCTGAAAGTACTTACTGATGAAGATCAAAGACTTCAGTTTTCAGTATGATTGCACCTCAATGTAAAGAAAAAAAAAATTCTCACAACTGCATCAATAAATAATATCATGATAAATGGAGAAAGGATTGAAGTGGACAAACACTTCATTTTGCTTGGATCCACAATCAACTCTCATGGAAGCAGGAGTCAAGAAATCGGACGGCATACTGCATTTGGCAGATCTCCTGGAGAAGGTCTCTTTAAAGTGCTAATGACAAAGATGTCACTTTGAGAACTCAGGTGCTCCTGGCCCAATTCATGGTTTTTTCAGTTGCTTCATCTACATGTAAAATCTATACAACTGACAAGGAAGACCTTAGAAGAACTGATGCATTGAAATTATGATGTTGGACTACCAGAAAAACCAAAAAATCTGTCTAGGTAGAAGTACAACCACAATGCTCAATGCTCGTTAGAAGCAAGGATGACCAGACTTCATTTCTCATCCTTTGTACGTGTTATTAGGAGAGACCAGTCCCTGGAAAAATACATCATTCTTGGAAAAGTAGAGAATCACCAAAAAAGAATAAGACCCCAATGAGATGGATTGGCATAGTGGTAACAAAGATGAACTTGAGCAGAACAACAATCTGTGGATATAACAGGACTGGACAGTGTTTTGTTCTGTTGTATGTAGTGTCACTGTGAGACAGAACCAACTTGATGGCACCTAACAGCAGTAGTAACAACAACAACAACCATCATATGGGCAAAGCATGTGTGTGGTTCATAGGTAAGGTAGCCTTCAATTTCAGTTCAATGGTATTTAGTAATGATATTCTCCCACTCCGAACTTAATGTTCTGCTCTGTTAGAAACATGGCCTTGAACCAATTCTTCCTGATTCAGTTATGGCCAGTGAGATGAAACTGGAACAGACCAGAATTTGTGAAATATGAGTGAACTAGAATAATAACTGGCTTGGGAAAAATTACATGCTGATGCCATGCTTGAACCTTATTCTCCCTCTTAGAAAAAAAGGGAAGCATGCCCATTGTATGGCAAGCAAATCTCTTGTCATGAAGAGTCAGGAATGATCATGCCAGATCTAAGGTGGTGGTCAATTCCTCCACTTACTTTAACTGTATGTTGCTCTGCATAGTCCTCATAATAATCCAATCTCCTACATCAGACTTTTTATGCTTTGGAAAGGGCTCTTAACACCTTTTCCATGTCTCCCATGCCAAGGCTTCAACCTGCTGTTTTTCCTTTTTCACTGTTTATTCTGCTTCACCCAGATTTTACTTCATTGGCCAAGTCTGGACTGGTTCAGGTTATTTTGAAATCCTGGATAGAAGTGCAGATGTAGGGAGAACGCAATCACAGAGACTGCTCCTTGCCTCTGGAAGAGGAGGCAGACAAAACATTACTGTCATTTATGGAAGAGTTTGTGCCAAGCTCATTACAGACGTCTCCTTAAATCTCTAAACAACATTTTATTTAGGAATTATTATCTCTACTTTGGTAACAATGAAATAGAAGCTTATGGTGTTGTTATTAAGTGCTATTGAGTTGGTTCTGACTCATAGCGACCTTGTAAATATTGGCAGGAACAAAAAGCCTCATCTTTTTCCTGTGGAGTGGCTGGTGGGATTAAACAGCTCATTGTTATTGTTGTTAAGTCCCATCGAGTCGGTTCTGACCCATAGCAGCCCTGTATAGGATTTCTGAGGAGTGGGTGGTGAGTTTGAACCGCTGAGCTTGCAGTTCAAACAGAATTTATAGTCCAGCACATTAACCCACAGAACCACACCAGGACTTCTCATAGAGGTTAATTAACTTGTCAAAGACCTCTGAGCTAGTACATAATAGAGCTGGATTCAAACCCAAGTCCTCTATGCTCCTAAGTCTGACATAATGTTGTTAAAGTGCCAGAGAATTGTTGCAGACTTATAGAAACCTATATAGGGTTTCTGAGCCTGCACATCTTTGTGGGGGCAGAAATCCTCATCTTTCTCCCACAAACCCTACATAATGGTGGTGGTAGTGGTGGTCATGTGCCGTGGAGTTGATTCTGACTCATAGCAAACCTGCATAGGGTTTCTCAAGCTGTAAATCTTCACTGGAGCAGAAAGCGTCATCTTTCTTGATAAACAAATGTGAGGAGTTGAAAAGAAACTCAGTCAATTTCTATAGACCGTCTAGATAGATTGATGTTGTTGTTGTTAAGTGGCATCAATTCGGCTCTGACTCACAGCAACCCTGTATAGGATATCTGAGGAGCAGCTTGTGGATTTGCACTTATGACCTTGAGGTTGAAACTGATATTGTGGTTCAGTTCTTATACTACAGCGCCACATAGGGCAGCCGAATTCATGGTTCGTTTTGCTTGTGGTCTTTTCCTATATAAATTGAAACCCCATTTACTTTGGTGCACATAGCTACAGAAATCTTTCTCTGGGGTTTTCATGTTAGAAGAACAAGAAAGACAGCTTAGTTTCTATGAAGTTAGAGGCTGTTGCCATGGTCTAGTTCTTGAGCCATTTGTTTATTAGAACGTAAGTTCAGAGGGATGACTTACTTACTCTTATACAGTTGACCTTTGAACAACTTGAAAGTTAGGGAAAGTCAACCACCTGCAAAGTCAAAACTCTGCATATAACTTACTGTTTACCCTTGAACAACATGGATTTAAACTGTGAAGGTCCACTTAGACATGGATTTTTTTTATCCTATTGTTACTGTGGTGAGCTCAACTGTTGTTAAGTGTCTGCATAAAATGTCATGTGAGGATAATCATCTCTGGCCAAGCAGTTCGTGTCTCCTCAAGATAGTACTGGAGAGATGAACTGTTCACACAGATGAGTGTTGCACAGCATTTGCAAATACTTGAATTCACTTCAGTAGCAAAAGGGAAAGAAATCAAATAAGGGGTTGATGTTTTGAGTTATGGTGTTGGAGGTGAATATTGAAAGTGCCATGGGCTGCCAAAAGAACCAATAGATCTGTTTTTGAAGAAGTGCAGCCAGAGTGCTCCTTGGAGGCCAAGATGGCCAAATTTCATCTCTCATACTTTGGACATATTGTCAAGAGGGAGCAATCGCTGGAGAAGGATATCATGTTTGGTAAGGTGGAGGGTCAGAGAAAAAGAGGAAGACCCTCAACGAGATGGATTAGCCAAGTGGCAGCATCGATGGACTCAAGCATGGCAACAATAGTGAGGTTGGCCCAGGATCAGGCAGTGTTTCGTTCTGCTGTACATAAAGTTGCTATGAGTCAGTACTGACTCTATGACACTTAACAACAACAACTACAGTTTAAACCTGTGTTGTTCAAGGTTCAATATACTGAGGTTGTGGTCTAGCGCGTGGTGGTGCTTAACTGCTTTACTAGGACCTGAGTGACTGAAAGATTCAGAAAAGGACCAAGGGTGTTGGGTAGTTTCTATGTATCTTGGGGGCCAAGATCATATTGGAAGTACACAATTGAGATACCACATACCTGTGGTCAGCTCTCCTCATTTTCATCCCAAATCCATTCATCCTCTTAGTTGATTAGTTAAAGTTGTGTTAAATATATATATATATTCACCTCACTGACCTCCTTTGTAGCTAGAGAGGTGGTAACAGAAGTTTACTGGGTGGAGCTTTGAGGAAAGTTATTATTTTCCTCATGAAGAGTGACAGACTCAGCTACTTTTCTTCTACTTTTTTGCTCTTCCATCTTTCCATTTGGCTGGAATGCAGCTGTGATGCCCAGAGGAAGAGTTTCTGTCTTATGATTATGAGTACCAAACCCTCTAAGATGGCAGGCTAGAAAGTTAGAAGGAGGTTGGATCTTGATTTAATGACTTGAGCGGATGCACCATCCTGGAGTTTCCTATTTCCAAAAGTGAAAAACAAATAAAAAGCCATCCCTCATTTGAGAAGCCAATTGCAGCAATATTTATGTTGCATGTGTTTCTAAATTATATAGGCTGTGATCATAATCTTACCTTCATAACTTTATTGATTGTCATTCCTCACCGTGATTGAGAAAATGAGTTCAAATAGACTCTGCTAGAGTAAATCTTCACCGTAACCTTCACCTTTGAATACAGGCAAATACGAATCCCTAGCTTTCTCTTCAGTGTCACATTGACATGACTTTGGCTAAATAAGCAGACTTTTATTCAATTTTCCTTCTATTTAGAATGGAATTAGTCATTCTTACATGTAGTCCACTGCAAAGCCTTATGTGAAAATGAGATAAAAATATGTAAAGCTATATTAGAAGAATGGAATTATTTGCATATAAAACACAATCATTACTAATGCAGTAACAGTTTTCTCTGATTACTGTCTGCTATTTTAAATTTGATAAAGCTTCTTCAAATATGTTATGAAAAGTTTTAATGAATTATGAGCAAAATTACCTCAGAACACAGCACTGCTTTTTTATGAATATGAATGCAATCAATGGTTTTTGTAGGCTCCAAAATTAAGCAGAATTAGGGAAAAAATCAATTCTTTAAATGAGATAAAATAGACAACAAAAATGGGAAAAGAGAGAGACAGAAACAGTCATAGAACAGCATGTTTTTGTTGTTCTTAAGTGCCATAGAGTCGGTTTTAACTCATAGTGCCCCTGTATAGAGTTTCTGAGGAATAGCTCATGAGTTTGAGCCACCAACCTTGGGGTTAGTAGTACAGTGCTTATTCTTCTGCACCACATCAGAAATCTATAGAACAACATAGGATAGGATTCTTTAAAAAGAGCTTTCCAGAATAGAATTAATTTAAATGAAAATAAAATATCATTTCATGAATAATATCATAAATATAACACTAACACTTGATCTTCACAATAAGTATTTTACAGCCACTAAATATATATTTTTTTGTAAAATTTGAACAAGAAAATACATATGAAAATAATAAACCATAACTTGCCAGTGAATTCAACTGGAATTTTATCAAATTCTAGCTCTCATTTTCTTGAGTTCAGAGACCCACATTTTTCATAGTAAATTGTTCAATAAACATTTTTTTTTCTGATGAAAGAATAATACATTTATTCAAATAAGTGGGCAATTACAAAATATGACTCTATGATAATAAAAGAGATTAGTAAGTAAAAATGTAACATAAATGATTTATCACCATGAATTCTTAAAGATTATGTTCCAAAGTTTGAGCACTTTAAAATAAAACTTCTGTGCAAATGGTAAGACTGTGCCAAGAGCTGAATTGTTGATCTTAAATGATGAGACACAACTTAATATTTTAGTTTTGAATGACCAGTAGAGTTAGAGGAAATGTGATTCCATGAATGTCAGTTTGGTAAAATGGTCATAAATAAAAGGTGATGATAAATAGCAGTGATCATGGTGTAGAGTGAGCTCTCGTGGGGTACCTCAGGGGTTGGCGTGACACTTCTGTCTTCTCTAACATCTGGATTATTGATGGTTAGCATTAATGATCTGAAAGACAGAGCACACAGCATGTTAATAAAATTTGCAGATGTTACAAATTTGGAAGCTCTTGCACACACCAGGAGACAAAGAATTAATACAAATGGATCTAATGAGATTACAAATACAGTGGAGAAAAGAGGAAAATTAGATTCCATTTAGAAAAGTGCAACTAATCAATCTGGGGGGAGGTAATCAGAAACATGTTCACTCAGCAGGTCTGAGGACAAACCTGGGAAGTAATCAATTTAAACAAAAAATGCAAAGCACAGTAGAATGGCTGCTGGAATCAGAGAAGTGTTGCTTCAAGATCACTCTGCAGTGCCCTACATGAGCCTTTCTTAACCTGGAAATGATAGATCCGAGGGGGGATGTTTGAATGCAGGGGCTATGAGGAGGGTGGTAGAAGTGAGCAGTTCTCTGGTGCAAAGGTAACTTAAACAGCCACTTCCAAATTCTAGGCTGAACAGCCATGTGCACACTAACTTACTCCAGCTTTAAAAGAGAGGGTGCTGAAAATGTCATCAAATTAACTCTAGGTCCTTTCAGGCTACGGTCCAATGAAGCTACTCTTCTGAGGCCAAAGGAATAAGGACTTCAAGAGGTAGGGTAAGGCTGTAAAATAGTTTCAGTTTTGGTCAAATAAATAAGTATAGCCTAGTGGGAAGCACATCAACATAAAGGAACTTAGATCTTTAGTGGCAGCTTCACCAGTTAAAAATTATGTTACTGCAAAATTGATTTACCTTGCTCTAAGTTATTTAGCAGAGTCCTGGTGTGGCTCTGTGGGGTAATGCGCTGGACTGCATAATCAGTTTGAACCATAAGGTTGGTGGTTCAAGCTCACCAGTTGCTCCTTAGAAATCCTATACAATTTCACTATGGGTTGGAACCAACTTGACAGTACTTAACAACAACAAAGTTGTTGTTTTGCTACTATAAGATTTTTAACTGTTCTGCATCTCAGTTTTCTCATTTAGACAATAAGGACAGTAATCATTTTTAGAGTTGTTGAAAGATAAGGGATAATGTTTGGCAAGTAATTTGCATAGTCAGTATTAATGATTACTGTCACTCTGAATTATTTTATGCAGTGACTCTCCTAAAGGGATTTGGTTGTTTATTATTCTATGTTGTTGTTGTTAAGTGCCTTTGAGTCGGTTCCAACCCATAGTGACCCTGTACAGGGTTTCCGAGGGTGTAAATCTTTACGGGAGTAGAAAGCCTCATCTTTCTTCTGCGGAGCGGCTGGTAGTTTCAAACCGCTGACCTTAAGGTTCGCAGCCTGATTTGTAACCACTAAGCTACCAGAGCTCCTTTAAGACCTTTGAAATCAAAAGCCCGATCATATCACCAGAAGTCCTTTATTAGCTGTTTTGAGAATATCATGGGTTAAAATTTAAATTCTCAGAATCCACGTACACATGCACATAGATTAGAAATTGTCATAGGCAAACTAGAAGTTACCACCAGGCAGTACAATAGACAATGGTGCAATGATGCAATAATTACACTGGTGATTAGAAAACTAAATAGCCCAGGTCACCATGTCCTTAGAAAGAAAGAAGGAAAATGAAGGACGCTGTGATACTAGTCACTATAGCAAAGATCAAGGCCAATCAGTTGTTGGTGGTATCTCAACTCTAAATTCTGCATATCTGTATTGCTGGAACAGTTATTACAGGAAGCCTTCAACAATTCAGGTGTGATTTTGAAAAAAATACAAATTGAAAACATAAGGCAAGATCTCCAGTAGTGAAACCCCAGAAGGTGACTCATCTGTCCTCATTAAAGAAATGAATTTTATATCAAAGGTCTGTTGGGGTGGGTTAGCAGAAAGGACAGATAACAGCAGGAGCCCCATATGATTTGGCATCTAGAACATTTAAGTATAGTCATTGATATTAGAATCAGCAGCGGCCAAAGTTCAAGGCCAGGAGGTAGTCTAGCATGAGTACAGGCACTAAAAAGCTTCCAAAGCAGCAGAGACAATGATGCCAGTGATGGGCTGAGAAGATGGTTAAAGAGGCAGGCTTTGGTGGATCAAGGCTCAGAAAACAATAATGAAAGACTCAACCCGAGGAGTCATCTGGTAAAATTTCTATAAGCCAAGAGATCCAGAAATCATACTCAGCAAATCCGTTTCCATCATCTCTCCATCTTGAAGCCATTCTATGGCCTTGTTGATCTTACTTCAGACCTAACTCTCTAATGTATTCACTGTTTTCCGTTTACACTACCACTATCAAAGTTCAAGCTAGCCACCGTCTTTCACTAGGACCATTCTTTAGGTTTCCAACGGACACCTTTGTATTCATTCATCCTCCACCTGCTGACACACCCTTCCCAAATTATTCTCCTCTTTGTAGCAAGAATTATCTTCAGTGATGACTCACTGAGTTTAGATTAAAAGAATGGTGAATGTGGAGGCAGAACCTCCACTGCTTGGCCCTGCCCTTTCCTCTAGCTGCATACGCCTCACATGTTCTGTCTTTCTACCACTTGGCTATTTTTCTGTTTAATCCTATACCTGCCTTTGTCAGGGTTCTTATCATACTCCAGCTTTCTGTTCTTAATTTTCATCTAACTCAAGGTCCTCATTATGTCTAAGCTCATCAAAACCTCTTCAAAGAACCTTTTCTAAATGAGTTGCTGCTTCCTCTGATAGACACTATATACCTCATCACTGTAACAGCTATCAAAATGAATTTGTCTTTTGTGACATTTTGTCACTGGAGTCTTTTACTTCTCACACCACACTGTAGGCTCATGGAAGGCAGCTCCAGTCTTCTTTATGCTACCTAAAGCATCCATTGCATTTTGTTGTCGTTAAGTGCTATTGAGTTGGTTCCAGCTCATAGCAACCCTGTATAGGGTTTCCAAAGAGAGGCTGGTGAGTTTGAACTACTGACCTGTGGTCCAGTGCTTATTCTGTGGTGCCAAACAAGAACTTCCAAAGTATCCATCACTAGTACAGATCATTATTTTAAAATCTCTATAATTGGCTGGAACTTTCAGCCAGAATTTCTACATCTCTTACCAGTTTTCTTTGTGGAAATTATTCTCTCTCTTCAATGAGCTCTATACTGAAAGACTGGCATGGTATGCAGTATAATGGGTTTCCAAAGATGTCCATTTATTAATCCCCTAAGCCTGTAATTTCAATTTTTATTCCATCAATTCCTGGTGCCTTGTTCTTTGCCAATTCCTTCAATGCACCTTGGACTTCCTCCCTAAGTATCATTGGCTCTTGATCATATGCTACCTCTTGAAACAGTTGAACATTAATCACTTCCTTTTGGTACAATGACTCTGTAAATTCCTTCCATCTTCTTTTGATGCTTTCTGCATCATTCAGTAATTTGCCCAGAGAATCCTTCAGTAACAAAGGTTGAGGCTTGAAGTTTTCCTTCAGTTCCCCCAGCTTGAGAAATGGTGAGCGTGTTCTTCCTTTTTGGTTTTCTGATTCCACATCTTTGCACATTTTATTGTAATATTTGGCTATATCTTCTCAAGTTGATCTTTGAAATTTTCTGTTCCGCTGTTGGACCTTGTCATTTCTTCCATTTGCTTTACTATCTCTATGCTGGAGAGCAGGTTTCAGTGTCTCTTCTGACAT
>NW_006408549.1:12496641-12500819 GCF_000296735.1 Chrysochloris asiatica | reverse complement strand
TATCCCAGTCCATAGGACAGAGTAGAACTGTCCAATAGGGTTTCCAAGGTCCTGGTGTGGCACGGTGAGTTAATGTGCCAGACTGCAAAGCCATTGAACTGTAAGGTCGGCCATTCCAGCTCACCAGCTGCTCCTTGGAAACCCTATACAGGGTTGCTGTAAGTTGGAACCGACTCAACAGCTCTTAACAACAACAACAATCTTAAGAAAAACAGGCCACTGTATCTTTTGCATATGGAGCAGCTTGTGGATTCAAACTGACAACTTTTCAATTAGCATCCAAGCACTTTAACCACTTTGCCACCAGGCTTAATGAAGTATTTAGATGCAACTCATCTTTCTCGTCCAATATGACCACTTTACACACAGTAACACATACCTTATACAATACACATAGCAATTTAACATTACCTGATGGGTTCAAACGCATCAGTCTCAGAACAGACTCAAAGGAATTAAACAACAACAGGAACATGGATGCTAAAACGTTTATCATAAACTTGAATGTAATGTACTAAACACAGTGTTCTTACTTAAGGCTTAACTAGAATCTGATTCAATCATTCAAGCAAATAATAAATAAACTAGCATTTACTGGTATTTCCTCTATGGCAAGCATTGTGACATACAGTATCTCATCTATGCTTATCCCAAACGTATGAGTTAAATAAATATCATTTACTTAACTCTATTCTATAGATGAGAAGTCTAAGGTACAGAATATTTAAGCAACTTGATAGAGTAACTTAAGAAGAAAAGTCACCTGTTTATTGTTTACCCAAACTTTTCAAGTTTCAAATGCGTCACAAAAATGTATTTAATTTATAAAGCTATGTACGCAAGTGAGTTTAAAGTAGCTTTTTCTAACAACACCATAAGACAGAATCATTCATTTTGATCAGAATTTAGGTCGTCAAGCAAAATGAAAATGATAAAGAACTAAAGACTGCAGCTGCTATTATCAAAATTGTAAAACTTTAAGCGTTTCATATTTTCATATTTATTCTTTTCACTCTTAACTACATTTACTTTTTATTTAAACACTGAAATGTGTCAATATAAATCCTTGCTATGTGCAATGAACTGGCAAGAGTGGTTTAACTTATAAAATCATAAGGAAAGGGGCTATTTTTACATTTTTAGAAACTTTGATGGACTATTTTACTGAGTGACAGTCAATGGAAGCAGACGAGCAGTGCAACGTGATTAGACAACTACCAACATACGGAGCTCTTGGATTTCTCAACCCCATGGGCAACAGAAATGGCAGAGCAGATTTTTGGGAAATTTTACACATTAGTACATAAACAGTCTGTCAAAACTCACACTTTTCAGATGTCTACCTCCTACATGCTTCAAGACATTACAAACTATCACAAATGTGATTTGCAAGGGAGATGTTTCTTAGCCTCATTATAAAGTGATTGTCATCACTGACAAAGTCCAGGAGCATCAAGTGAAAAATAATAAAGATTTTAAAAGAATGACCTGGAAGTGGGTTGTGCATCATTGCATTTAAAAAGTAACTGAGTAGAAGTGTTTTTCCAGATTGAATATGTTGCCAGGAAGAGCAGATTTGAGCTATGTTGAGTTAGAAACCAGATTTGAAAGAGTACATACTAAAATAAAGTACACTATAAAGCAGACTTGAACATATATAGAAGAAAAGAAGAAGGAAAAAGCAATTGGAGACAGTTTACAAAAGAGAATGAATCAGAAGCCAATTAAGAGATCAAAATATATGGAGCCAATATCATAAAAGTTGGGGTGACAATATAGGCAGCTTGCAAGCTAATTAGAATGGAGAGGTGATAATTGTATGCACTGGGGGAAGGCAAACTGTAGAGTATAGAATGGAAATGAGGTAGAGATTGAGAAGGAAACGATCTCAAACACTTCTGCAGTGTGGTAGTAAATAGTCACAAACAAAAATGTAAGAAATGAACCCTTTGGTAGGGGAACAAACCTCTTTATCTCTTTACTGTTTTGTTCATGGTTCCATGAAAATGGGAATTGTAGGCTTAATCTTCTCCCTCCACTAAAAAGATGATGCTCTTCAGTTCTCTGTATTCCCCTCTTTTTCTTTTGGAGTGGATTTGAGGATGTCTGAAGATTGGGGATTAGAGATCAAGCTCCACTCAATATCTATAAACTGTTTCCATGGGCTGTGTGCCAACTTTTCTTTTGCTTACCCATTCCCACAGCTCTTTTGTCCCCACCCCCATCCCCTAACCAGTAAAGTTTCGTGCCAGCCTAACATTTTACTGTTCAGCTTTTCTATATATTATTAGATTTCCCTGAGCTATTTATTCATGTCTTTGTCACTGACCTGTTTGGTCAAAATCCCTGTTGAGTTTAACCCCAGTTAGTGAAGGAACCCAAAATAATGCTTTTCTTTATATAGTTACTGACTGACAACCCTTAACTATAACTAAAATATATCTTGATGTTTAGTGAAACCCACAAATCCCTCTGTCCTCTTGTGCCTAACCCTCTGAGCTCCTGACCATAGAAGATGCTAGGAATCAGCTTCTCGTGGCCTCTGTCAAAGCAACAGTATGCTTACATAAATATTCTTGTGCATCATCCTTTTTCAAGCTGCTTCCCCAAGTTCTTTCTTTTTATAAAATGATTGGAAGGATGGATGCTTCAAGGCAAAGACTGGATTGCTTTTTATTTGTTTGCTTGTTTGCCTAGGAAAACAAGCCTATGCCTATGAGCATCTGAAAGTATTATTCAAAGAAAACATATTAAAACCATATTCTTTAATTTTTGAAAAACAAATGTGTCAAAATATATCCCCTCCCCTCCCACCATACACATACCCATAAAAAGTACACAGAGGAAAATAAATGCATAAATACAAGCCGTTTGAACTGCAAGGTCGGTGTTTCAAGCTCACCAGCTGCTCCTTGGAAACCCTATACAGGGTCTCTGTGGGTTGGAACTGACTTGATGGCACTTCCGGCGCTTAACAACAACAACAAATATACATAATTGGCTAATTGGACACTTGTAAATTAAAAAAATATTTAACATATAAGCTAATAAAATTTGTAGTTGATTTAGAAATTAAACTACTGCTAGGCATAAGTGAAATACAACACAGTGATTTGTTTTCTCCATATAATTCAATTCATGGACAGACAACTGTTAAACACCCTAATTTTTTTTTTTAGAATTCACTATTCCTCTAATGGAGTCCTGGTGTGGCGCCTGTGTGTGTTAATGCGCCAGACTGCAAAACCATTTGAACTGCAAGGTCGGCGATTCAAGCTCACCAGCTGCTTCTTGGAAATCCTATACAGGGTCGCTATGGGTCAGAACTGACTCAACAGCACTTAACAACAACAACATTCCTCTAATAGTACTAGACTGCAAGATTGGTTTGAACCTGTCTTAACCTGGGTTTTCTAGAGAATCAAAATCAGTGAAACATATATATGCATATATAGAAAGAGATGTGTATTATCAAAGTAATGGCTTACAATTGAAGAGTTGCAAGTCCCCATCAGAAGAGAGAGAGAGATTTGTCCATTATATTGGGAGCAGACAAAACCCCAAGGAAGCATACCTAGCCACTCATCATAAAGTTAGTGATGTATTAGGTTTCATCACTATGGGAATAAGCACATCTCAACTGCTTGTTGTTGTTGTTGTTGTTGTTAAGTGCCACTGAGCCAGTTCTGACTCATAGTAACCCTATATTGGGTTTCTAAGGAGCCTATGGTGAACTTGAAATGCTGACCTTATGTTTCAAACTGACCTTGCAGTCCATCACATTTGCCCAAACGCCATACCAACTTCTGGAAATCCTTGCCTCGTCAAGTTGACACAAAACCCTAGCTATTACAGCCCACCCTTATGAACTTGACATTTATAATTTATATGCATAATTTCTAAATAAAGAAACTTGTAAAGGCATATTTGCGTCTAACATGATATATTTAAAACGCATACAACCAAAAATGTACTGGCCCCATTTAAATCGTTATCTATCAAAAATGAACAAAGAAAAAATATTTGATGCACGTATACAAAACAAAACAAAAAATACATATTCATTTAAATGTCCAAAGGGCTCATTCTGCAAGCTTCCTGTCTGTGGGCACACAGCCTTACTCAGTCAATGGGCATAGAGTCTGTTGTTGTTGTTGTGTGCCGTGGAGTCGGTTCCG
>NW_006408549.1:12495438-12496492 GCF_000296735.1 Chrysochloris asiatica | reverse complement strand
TTATGCTGTCTAAAGAAGGTATTTGAAATGAAAAAATCATTGGTTTAGCATAATTCTATCATGTGTTCTTCAGCATCATTTCTATCACCATATTTTCCAACTACTGATCCTTCCTCTTTGCTCCCAATCTTTGCATTCCAATCACCAGTAATGATCAATACATCCTGATTACATGTTTGATCAATTTCAGATTGAAGAAGTTGGTAGAATACTTCTATTTCATCCTCACTGGCTTTATTGGTTGGTGTGTAAATTTGAATAATGGTGGTATTAACTGGGCTTCCCTGTAGGTGCATGAATATTATCCTATCACAGAAAGCATTGTACCTCATTGGCTAAGAACAAAGCACCAGGAATTGATGGAATAAAAATTGAAATCTTTCAAGAAAGTGAGGCAACACAGGAGGCACTCACTCATCTCTGCCAAGAAATTTGGAAGACAACTATCTGGCCGACTGATTGGAAGAAATCCATATTTGTGCCCATGCCAAAGAGAGGTTAGTTACCCATCAGAATGTGGAAATCATCGGACAATTTCTTTGGTATCCCATGTGAGTAAAGTTTTGCTAAAGGTAATACAGAAACGGCTACAATCATACAATGACAGAGAACTTCCAGAGGTTTAAGCCGGATTCAGAAGAGGACGTGGAATGAGGGATATCATTGTTGATGTCCAGTGGCTTGGCTGAAAGCAGAGAATATCAGAAAGATGTTTACCTTTGCTTTATTGACTACACAAAGGCTTTTGATTTTGTGGATCATGACAAGCTATGGACAACATTGCAAAGCATGAGTATTCAGAACACTTAATTGTGCTCATGAGGAATCTGTACCTGGACCAAGAGGCAGTTGTTTGAACAGAACATGGGAATGCTGAATGGTTTAATATTAAGAAAGGTGTGCAAAAGGTTTGTGTTCTTTCACCACATTTATTCAACCTGTATGCTGAGCAAATAATCCAAGAAGCTGGGTTCTATCAAGAAAAACAGGCATCAGGATTGGAAGAAGACTCATTAACAACCTACGATATGCAGATGATACAACCTTGCTTGCT
>NW_006408549.1:12480001-12495338 GCF_000296735.1 Chrysochloris asiatica | reverse complement strand
GCCTCATCTTTCTCCCGCGGAACAGCTGGTAGTTTCGAACTGCTGACCTTGCGGCTTGCAGCCCCATTCGTAACCACTACGCTACCAGAGCTCCTTTAGCTACTGTCTTTCCATACTTCCACCTCTGCTTTAGACTCTGTCGTCACTGCTTTTCCACGCAGGGATCCCATGCTCTACTCATGTTCTTCCTCTTGTTGGTCATGGGAGCATCTGTACCTGAAATGAAAGATTAACTACTCCCACATTTTTGTTACACATCTTCTACAATCACTGTTTTGACAATCACAATTAACATGTATACTATTTACTCACAATTAAATAATAAAACCCTCTCAGCATCATCCCCTACCCCCTTTCATGAGACACATCTGGAATAGAGAAAAGTTATTCAGTAGAGATTCTACCTTATTCCCCTCATTCTGAAACTCAGCACACCCATGAAAGCTTGTAAGCCAGTCTTCATGCTTTGTGTTGATGTTGTTACGTGTCCTCGAGTCGATCCCGACCCATAGTGACCCTGTATAGGGTTTCTGAGCTTGAACTGCCGACCTTGCAGTTGATGCTTTGTAACCCCCTGTTTTTTATAGCTAATGTCTTAATTGCCCATCCTTATCAACCCAGTACACCGAGGAGAAAAGCTTGTTCCTTGGTCAGAAGAATCTTCCATTCCACTTGGAATTTTTAGCAACTGCATCCATAAGCAAAAGTCCAGTTCATCAAATTGTAGCAATTGACACTTGATCACAGTTTAAAACATCTTTATCTTCATCTGGTCACAACTCAGCCCTAACCATCCAAGCTAGGTCAAATGGGTACCAGCTGCAAATTTAGAAGTTCACACAACTCCCTGCATTTCAGACCAGCTGGACCCTTCAATCTCAGTCCTAGCCCTCAGGGACTAGGTCAGTGCTCCTTAAGCTGTAGACCATCCAGCTTCCCCTATTGTGTCTCTCATCTAAAGGTCAATGGGTATCAAAGAACATGACCAAACTCAGCCATGTCTTTATTGCTGCATTTTCCCCAATTCCACTCACTAGTAGACCCAGATGGTCACCAGCGAGCATAAGGTGTGCTTGTTCCATTTAACTTTTAGTCCTAGAAGGGCGTTTTCTCTGATGGGCTGAATTTCCTTGCCTTGATGCCTCTGAAACTTAAAACATCAAACTGTCTGCTTGTTTTCCTCTGCTTTCTTTCAATTGTGAATCTCCTTTCTCCCAGAAGTTCTGGGTGAGTGTGCATGTCATTTCAAATGCAAATGCCCCAATTCTGAAGGTTCTGTGTGGGGCTCAGGATTCCACCTCATACTCTGCAAAGGCTTAAAGCAAAAAGTCTATTTTTACTGGGTAACTTTAACTCCACTTTTAGAAAATCCAATCAAGTAAAGGTTGAAGATAGGCTCACAAACTCTGTAATCATCACATTCAATATACATTTCTATCACACATGTATATCTATTTTACAATAAAAAGCAGGATAAGCCAAAAGGCAGTCCCTCCTCCCTCATTTGCCGTACTTGGCAGTTTACGTGTTGCTGTCATTCAGGAAGCTGTGCCACAGGTATTTTCAATACCAGCTGGATCATCCTTAGTGAACAGGTTTTAGATGAGCTTCCAGACTAAGACAGACTAGGAAGAAGGAGAGATAGACTACTTCTGGATATTTAGTTACTGAAAACGTTGTGAATAGCATTAGAACACTGTCAGATAGCACCAGAATAGTGAGTATTGAAACATGATGAAGAGCACCAGAATATGGTCAGACATAGTGTTGGAAATGAGCCACTCAAGTTGGAAGGCACTCAAAATACAACTAGGGAAGAGCTGTCTCCTCAAAGTAGAGCTGACAATGATGACGCAAATGGAGTAAAGCTTTCAGGACCTTCATTTGCTGATGGGACATAACTCAAAATGAGGAGAAACAGCTGTAAACATCTATTATTAATTGGACCAAGAGGCAGTTATTCAAACAGAACAAGGGACCACTGAATGGTTTAAAATTAGAAAAGGTGTGTACCAGGGTTGTATTCTTTTACCATGCTTAAACCAGCCGCTCCGCGAGAGAAAGATAAGGTGTTCTGCTCCTGTAAAGATTTACAGCCTTGGAAACTCTGTACAGGGTCGCTATGGGTCGGAACCAACTCGACAGTGCTTAACAACAACAACAATCAATATGTATGCTGAGCAAATAATTAAAGAAGCTGGGTTATATGAAGAAAACTGTGGCTTCAGGATTGAAGGAAGACTCATTAACAGCCTGTGATATGCAGATGATGTAACCTTGCTTGCTGAAAGTAAAGAGGACTTAAAATAATTCATGAGAAATCTCAAAGACCACAGCCTTCGGTATGTGTTGCACCTCAGTGTAAAGAAAAGAAAAATCCTCACCACTGGAACAATAAATAACATCAAGATAAACGGAAAACAGATGGAAGTTTTAAAAAAGACTTCATTTTCCTCCATCAACCACGAATACTCATGGAAGCAGCAGTCAAGAAATTAAACAACATATTGCCTTAGGTAAATTTAATGTACAAGGCCCCATTAAAGTGTTCAAGAGCAAAGATGTTGATTTAAAGACTACGGTGTGGTGTGTCTGACCCAAGTCATGGTATTTCCAATAACCTCATATACATGTGAAAGTTAGACAGTGAATAAAGAAGACCATAGAAGAATTCATGCATTTGGTAGAGGAGAATGTGGAAAGCACCACGAACTACCAAAAGAATAAATAAATCTGTGTTGGAAGAAGTTTAGCCATAAGGTAACCTAGAAACCAGGAGGCCTAGACTTTGTCTCCCATCCTTTGGACATAATCTCAGGAGGGACCAAGCCCTTGAGAAGGACATTATGCTTGGTAGAGTGGAGGGTCAGAGAAAATAGGAAGGCACATAAGGAGATGGATTGGCACAGTGGCAACAGCAATGGGCTCAAGTGTAGCAATAATTGTGAAGTTGATGCAGGACTGGGCAGTGTTTTTTTTCTATTGTGCATAGAGTTGCTATGAGTAGGTACTTACTAGATGGCACCCAGTAACAACATGATGACAACAAAAGGCTGTCAAACCCATAAACCTTTTTTAAAAACACTCAAATTCAATATTTTCTTCTCCCTTGGCCCACCCGCATCGTATGCACATAGCCTTGGGCCTCTGTTAGGGTAGATTCCAGTTGACCCTGGTCCCCTATCAGCCATCTTTTTTACCAGCATGACATCCATTCCAGGCAACTTCTAAAGCTGTGGGTATCCATTCTTCTAAGTATTTTATCCCTTATATTCCTTTCAACCATTATAGGTAACAACATAAAAAACCTCATGCTTTCATGAGTCTGGAGCCATTGCAATGAATCCCGCTCTTGACGCTAACTGCTTAAACCAAGTGGGAATTGTTTTTTACTTCATAAGACTCCACAAGGGGAAAAGAAGACCAAACTCATAATCAGCCCAAGCCTGTTTCCCTTAAGTTGAGGTTAGACATGCTTCCACTCTATATCAGTGAGTTAAAATTAGTCAGAGTTGAGAACCAATTTAGAAAACTTACCCTTGTGATTTTGTTTCTCTAGAACCCCACTCTCTTGGTTCCACAAGTCTTAGACTGAGTTTTCTAGAAAAGCAAATCCAGAGAAAAATATATATGCACATATATATAAAGAGAATTTTATCATCAAGGAAATGGATTTTAATTGTATAGTTCCAGGTCCCCAGCGGTTACCAAGGAGCAGCTGGTGAGATCGAACCACCAACCTTGCAGTTCAAATGGCTTTGCACTCTGGCGCATTAACTCACAGGTCCATGCCCTATGATTTCTCCTGCTTCCTGCTTAGAGAGTTTAGAAGATTTGCACAGAATGAAAGGAACCTGTGTTGTGAATCATCACGTAAAAAAACTGCGAGCGTTCCTGCATTTAGCTATTATATGAATAAGAAACAAGCACATTTAATTAAACCACTGAATTTGTTGAGTATAATGATTTAAATTGTGTACCTGCAAAACAGGTGTTAACATGGTTGAGCCACGATGCTCTGTGGTTTGGCAGTTACATAATGATGTAATCATCCCCATGGTGTGATCTGATGTGATCAACCAGTCAGTTGTAAGGGGATCAGGGTGGGTGTACCACCCTTACTCAGGTTGTAGCATTGATTTGATGCAAGGAGAACTTTCTCAGGGTGTTGTTTGGTTAAGTACTGTCAAGTTGGTCTTTACTCATAGAAACCCTGTATAGGCCTTTGAAGGAGTTG
This sequence comes from Chrysochloris asiatica, assembly GCF_000296735.1. Classification (NCBI taxonomy): domain Eukaryota; kingdom Metazoa; phylum Chordata; class Mammalia; order Afrosoricida; family Chrysochloridae; genus Chrysochloris; species Chrysochloris asiatica. The sequence continues at coordinate 12,491,101 of NW_006408549.1, read as the reverse complement.
CTGGTGGGTTTGAACCACTGACCTTTCTACTAGCAGCCCATTGCTTATTCTACAGTACCACACTAGTTGTGCCCTCCATCACCTTTTATTGTACTAGAGATAAAAGGAAAGAAAAACAAACAGAGAGGGATAGACCTGACTAACAACAAGAAAGAAGAATCAGGAGCAGAATGTATCCTTTGTTCCCAGGATTCCTGTGCTGAGCACTTCCTAGACACACCTTCTAGAGGAAGATTGATGCCAAGACTCACATAGACCTCCAAGGAACACTGGGCCCATTGATGTTGAAAAGAAGCAAAGACCTTCCTACAGAGCTGACAGAAAGAAAAAACCTTCCCCTAGAGCTTGCACCCTAACTTCAGATTTTTAGCCTCCTGAATTGTAAGAGAATAAATTTCTTTTTGTTAAAGCCATTCACATGTGAGATTTGTGATATATCAGTAGACAGGGGGCTTATCTGTTGTAGAAACTTTTTCTCACCCTGTCTTAAAATTTCATTTAGCCTTCCTAACACTGCATACCTCCATCGCTGTTTAATTATTCCCCTTATGTACTTCTTACTGTCTTTACTTATTACAATAGAAGTTCATCTATTTTATGTATTTATCTTTTCTTATCTGTCTCCTCAGTATAATGTAAGCGCCAAAAAGGCAGTGATTTATATCTGATTTGTTCAAAGTTGTATCTGCTGTGTTAAGAACAGTGTTGGTATACAGTGGCTGGTCAATAAATATTTGCAAAATCAATATATAAATCAGTATGTAGAATGAATTAGATAGGAGGGAAAATGGTGTAATAAGAATGACTCAGAAAATTTACTATATATTTATTTCCATTATGTGATAAGCACCAGACTGTGAAACACAAAGTCTGCAGTTCGAGATAGCCAGTCTTTCCATGGGAGACATTTGAGGCTTTCTGCTTCCTCGAAGATTAAAATCTCAGAAAGCCTGCACAGGGTCACTACGAGTTGGGATCCATTTGAAGGAACAACAGCAGCAAGGGCAAGAAAATAAGAACTTTAACCAGGTTAGTAATGATAGGGATTGAAAGAGAATGGTAAATTTCAGGTCATTTAGAGATCGCAAAAACAGGTCATGGAACCTGTTGGGAGGAAAAACTAAGAAGAAAATAAATGAAATTTTCATCTTCAAAAACCAAAGTTACTGGGGAGTTTTGGAAGCAGCTAGAAGTTTTAGGGACACCAGGAAATAACTCTAGAAGTGATGATAAGCTCAGTTTTGGCCTTGGCATTTAAATGTCTTTCAAGATCACAAAATAGTAAAATTAAAAATATTGCAATCTTAAATATAATGCTTACCAGTGAAAGGCAGAGTGGTGGGGAAATCTGTAAATTAAACAGTAATATCACAGGTTTATGCCAATGAGATATATTGTCTACCTCTTTGTGTAATAAAAAAGTTGTTAAGGCAAACAGTTTTAATACTTTTTTTTATTCAGTTCATGTCTTTTAGAGGCACACAAGTGAACAATTGGAGAGGATTATGTTATGGAAAGTATTATTTAAAAAATATCAGGCATAGAAATTCATCTATTATAGACCACAGGGATATTTACTACCTTCAGCATCTTCAAAACTCTTGAGAATTGAATGGATCTTATCTTTATGACTGAAAATAAACCTAGAGTACTTCATTATTGCTCTTTAATAACAAGGCCCTCTTGCAAACAAGCAGGTTATGAGCAGAACTTAAGATGAGTAATCACATCCGAAGAGTTTGAATGATCAATCATCTTATATATGCATAAAATATTAAACATAATGAACATGTTTTGGAGTTATTGATCTATTCTAGTCAAAGTCACAACAAAACAGAAATGGTTTCTCAGTGATTGAGAGCATTTATTAGACCCTGGGGTTTATAGATGTGAATGAGTGGAAGACCTTCGACACAAAGCTTCCAGTAGAGATGGGCAGCTGAATTCCTAATTCACCGAAGTTCTCAGCAATCTCATGTTACTGAATTTATATGGAAAGGATATTGTATAGTAAACCACTTATTTACAGTATCAGTTTTATAACCTCAAATGCTATTCCTTCTGGAAGATAGGAGTATGTTACAGATAGTCTATCTGCCTGATTTTCATTCTAGAAATCAGTTCAAATAATCCACTTCTTTGATTCTTTTAATCCTTTTTTTTAAATTTTATTTACCTTATTCCCTTCCCTGTAGTTTGACCAGAGCCCTGAAGTTCACTATCATTGTCATTTATTTGTTCATGTTCTTTCCTACACCCTCCATTTAAACTCAAGAGAGATTCCTACACGCCTAAACTCAAGAGAACTCATTACTTCTTCCATTCGCTTTAGCTACTCTACATTCAATAGTAGTTAAGTTTCACAGTCTCTTACAATATCTACTTTGGTCTTTTCTTTTATTCCTGTTTTTTAAATGACCTTTGGTTTTCTTCCAAAATAATGTTCCTGATGTCATCCCCCAACTCCTCTTGTCTTTGGTCATTAGTGTTCAATGCATCAAATGTGTTCTTTAGATGGTCTCTAAGTTCAGGTGTGATATAGTCAGGGTCCTACTTTGATTTTTGTGGACTTATTTTCAGTTTTTCAGCCTCAACATGAACTTGCAAATGAGTAATGTACCATCTGTTCCACAGTCATCCTGGCCTTGTTTTGGCTGATAGACTGTGTTTCTCTTTTGTGTCTTTCCACTGCTGCTGCTACTAATATGTACTGTCAAGGTGGTTCCAACTCATTCTGTTTAGGGTTTCTGAGCCTATAAATCTTTATGGGAGCAGAAAGCCTCAACTTCCTTCCTTGGAGTGGCTGGTGAATTCAAACTGCTGAACTTGTGATTAGCAACCCCACAAATAAATCCCTGCACCACCAGGGTATACCGTTGTTGTTGTATTTCAGTCCCGTCTTGTTGGATCTGACTCACAGTGTCCTTGTATAGCGTTTCTGAGGAGTGACTGATGGATTTGAACCCAAAGATGTATTCAGTTTGATTCCTGTGTATGTATTTCATCTGGCAAGGGCCACAAGTATAGTTGCCTTATATGCTATTGGAAAAAAGGTATTTGAAGGAGGTGTTGGCCTTGCAAAATTCTATCATGTGATATCCAATGTCATTTCTATTACTAAGACCATATTTTCCAACTATCAATCCTTCCTCTTTATTTCCAAAGTGTCACATTCCAATCAGCAGTAATTATCAATGCAATGGTTACAGGTTTGATGAATTTCAGACTGAAGAAGTCTGTTGTTAGGTACTATTTGAGTCCATTCTGACTCATAGTGACTCTGTGCACAGCAGAATGAAACATTGCCCTGCCCTGTGCCATCCTCACAATGGTTGTTACACTTGGGCCCACTGCTGCTGCCTCTGTGCCAACCCATGTCGTTGGAATTCTCCTTTTTCATGGACCTTAAACTTTACCAAGCACGATATCCTTCTCCAGGGATTGCTCCCTCCTGACATCTTCAAATTGAGAGATGCAGTTTTGCTGTTCTGACTTCTAAGGTGTGTTAACTGTAGGTCTTCCTTGTAGGTTTATAAATGTCATCCTGTCACAGAAAGCATTGTACTTCAAGATAGATCTTGAAATGTTCTTTTTGATGATGAATGCAACGTTGTTCCGCTTGAATTTTTCATTCCTGCATAGTAGCACATATGATTGTCCAATTCAAAATGTCCAATACCTATCTGTCCATTTCAGCTCATTAATGCCTTGTTGTTGTTAAGTGCCATTGAATCAGTTATGACTCATAGCAGCCCTGTACAAGGTTTCTGAGGTGAGGCTGGTGAGTTTGAACCACTGACTTTGCATTTCAAACCTACCTTGCAGTCCAATGCTTATCCTACAGCACAACACTAGGACTCCACTAATGCCTAGGATATAAATTTTTTTACGTCAAATTTCATTCTTGACAACTTCTGATTTTCCTAGATTCATACTTTCTACTTTCCACATTCTGGTTATTAATGAATGTTTGCAGCTGTTTATTCTCATTTTACATTATGCTCTATCAGCTAATGAAGATCCCCAAAGCATTTCTCTATCCACTTCATTAAAGTTAATTCTATTTTGAGGAGGCATCTCTCCCCCATCATATCTTCAGTGCCTTGTAACCAGAGGGACTCATTTTCTCACCCTGTATCTAACAATGTTTTACTGCTATTCATATGGTTTCCAGTGACTGATCTCTCAGAACTGGGCCACCTGTTCCTTATGCTTAGTCAGTTCTTAGTCTGGAAGTTCTACAGAAACCTGTCCACCATGGATGACCCTGCTAGTATTTGCAATACCAGTGATATAGCTTCATGCATCACAGCAACACACAAGCTACCACAGTATGACAAACTGACAGGCGAGTAAAGGGGAGTTAGGCAGGAGGCACAAGTACCTAAGAATTGTTTGGGTATCTTCAGGTCTAGTAGGCTGCACACAGGTAGCTGCTATAGGTAATACCACCACTGGCCTCACACCCAATTAAAGGAAATAGCAGGAAGTTGCCCTGACCCACCTGGGTTTTTAGGTTGGAGCATATTTCTTGCACTGTTCTTATGCTAATTCCATGGTCAAAATGATGACAGTAGCTAGTACCTACTGATCATTTCTGCCAATACTCAAACCCCGAAGCGTTTGACAAATCAGCACTCCTAGCAAGTCTTCACGAATTTTTGAAATCATTGGTAAATTGGTACAGTAATGGGCCTCAATTTGTTCACACCTTTATGCATGTCCCTTGCCAGGTGATTTTTCCAATAGAGTAGAGTCTATCTCTTCATTTCTTGAAAATGATCTTGACTATGTGACTTTCCTTAGCCAATGGGGCAATAGCAGTGTGACATAAGCAGAGACTTGATAAATGGTTGTGCACTGGATCTTGCCTTCTCTGCTTCCGGAAACCCTTTTTTATTGTGAATACACCCAGGAGATTAGGATGACAAAACACCACTTGAGAGAGGATCCAGTCACTCTTCTTCCACCCCAGAGCATACTCACCGTGACTCCTACATTCTGCCAGAGAACTACACTCCCAGCATTAACAAGAGTAACCACTGTTCTGTGCATTAAGTGTGAGACGCTGCAGTAACACAGGCATACCTCATTTTATTGTGCTTTATACATAGCATGTTTTCACAAATGGAAGATTTGTGGCAGTCCTGCATAGAGCAAGTCTAGCAATGTAGCGTTTTTCCAATAGCATGTGCTCTCTATGTGTCTCTGTGTTATATTTTGGTAATTCTCACATTATTTCAAACTGTTTCATAATGCTATTGCACTGTAATCAATATATAATCAATAGATTACAATAATGCTATTGCATTGTAATCAATCATATGTAATCAATAGATTACAGTATGTTGTTGTTGTTAAGTGCCTTCAAGTCAGCTCTGACTCATAGTGATCCTGTATAGAGTTTCCAAGGATGGTGTGATTAGCAGTCCAGTGCTTATCATACAGTTCCATTCCAGGACTCCAGGCTACAGCATAATAAAGCATAACTTTTATATGCACTGAGAAACTGAAATTTTCATGTGATTTGCTTTATGGCTGCATTTGCTTTATTTCAGTGGTCTGGAATGGACCCACAATAAGTATCTCCAAGGTATAGTTGTACTTATCATATGTACAGGAAAGAAAAAGTGATATCCCCATTTTATAGATGCAGGAATTAATGCAAGTTGCTCAGGTAGTGCTATTCGTAGATGCAGTTTTTGAACCCAGGTCTGATGGATTAGAAAAGATGTGTGTTTAGTCGTGACAGTGTACAAAACTGGAGCAGAATCTAATACAAATTGAATGTAAGTTTGCCTCTACTGTTAACTTTAGTTACCGTGAGATAAATACAATTTTTCATTTGTCTTTCATTAGATACTAAATACAATGCTTGATGTAACACAGCTGTTTATTAAGTACTTATTGAGCTGAAATAACTTTAAATGCTATACTGTCCTTCTTCAAGCCCCATTCTCTTTGCACATTATCCTGCCAAAATAAAAAAATAAAGAAATCATATTTTTATGTTTCCAACCATGTTGAACTATACAGTATCCTTTAAAATGGCTTTCAAACGTCCATGCTACTTTTATGCTTTGGACCTTGGTTTTATGCCTTGTCTGTTAAGTTAGATTGTAATGCATTTTGGATCACTAAATTTTTCCATGACTCATTTGGATACCAAGACCTTGGAATCAACCAAAAAGAACATTTTGAGACCAAGATGTAGGCAGAATCTGTAAATGCTAGTTTTTTCCCTTATATAGAAATGGTGGTAGTTTTGTGCCACTGAGATGGTTCTGACTATTAGTGACCCTGGGTAGGGTTTCCAAGATTGTAAATCTTTATGGAAGCAGAAAGCCTCATCTTTATCCAACGTAGCAACTGGTAGATTTGACCTTGCAGTTAACAGCCCAGCTTTGAATCCACTGTGCTACCAGGGTTCCTTTATATAGGAATGTTGTTGTTGTTAAGTGCCATCGAGTGGGTTATGGCTTATAGCGACAGTGTATAGGATTTCCTACAAGTGGCTGGTGAGCTTGAACCACCGATTATATAGGAATGTTGTTGTTAAGTGCTGTCAAGTCTGTTCCCACCCATAGTGACCCTGTAGAGGGTTTCCAACGAGCGATTGGTTAGCTTGAACTACCAACTTTGAAATTCAAACCAACTTTGCATTCTAGTGCATTAACCTACAGCACCACACTAGGACTTCATTTAAGAGATATACTAAAAAAAAAAAAAATTCAACTAAAAAAATTTTAAACCTCAGTCTTGCATGCATTTATAGACTTAAGCTAGGCATTGTGCCACAGTCTTCATTTAAAAGGAATCACAACAAAGCATGGATGGTTTCAAAGTGATTGGTTTGGTTGATACAGTCCTGAAAAAATAATTGAACTAGAATTAAAAATTTAGTAAATCCACATGTAGGAATAGGATTTACTAAAATTTTAATCATAATTCTTTATTTTTAGAGCCATATCAACCAAACCAATCACTTTGAAAGTACCCATGTTTTGTTGTGATTCCTTTTAAATGAAGACTGTGGCACAATGCCTAGCTTAAGCATAGTGCATGCAAGACTGAGGGGATTTTTTCCCTCTAAGCTTATATTGCTGACAAGTGTTATGCAGTTAATTCTCACAGTGTGTATGTGTGTGTGCTCGTGTGTGTAGGAGAAGGAACAAATGACATCATCATGTGAGAGATAAAGAAACAATGGCCTACAGGGCTTTCAGGTCTTCCTGATAGTTCATTTGCAACAAAATAGGACAAAAGTCACAATTCTCTTGAACTAACTTTTAATTTTCCTCAAGGTAGCCCTGGCCTTGATTTAAGATTGTCAAGATCTTCAAACATTTTCCTTTAGCATTTTTAGTTAATTTTATTCTGGTTTTTGTTTTGTTTTTTAAAAAGGAAGACTTTGGTTTCAGGCAGTTTTCCCTTCATTTTAGGATAAATTTAAAAGAAATTCAGTATTTTTATTCATGTAAGTTTAATCATTAAAAATATTAATAATGCATAATCAATGCCCAAAAGTGTATAAGAATTTTAATCTGTCTTTTGTGCCATTCCTGAGAATTACTTCTCAAATGGTTTGGATTTAGTCAAACTTAAAATAGATTTTTGCCAAAATTCTTTCCCCTTAATTTTTAAACCCATGTGTATTTTAGGGGAAATTTAATACATATGCTTCTAATTCGTGTGCACTTAACTCATCAGAATGTTGTTTTGTAAGACCTGTTTGAAGTTTAAGAAGTCTTTCTGGAACCTCCCTTTAATAAGTCTTTTCAAGCCTTTATTCTTAGAAGCAGGAAGTCACATTTTGCCAGACATAAATGAATTTCAATCCCCAAAGGTTCACATTTAGTCCAAAAGTGACGGCCAAGACACTTCATGAGTAACATGCAAAAATGAATTTATTTGCCCCAGGATAAAATTGCTTTATTTTTTAAGCCATAGACTCAGAAAACTTAGAACTGATTTTACTCATCTTATTTGAGCATATGAAAGTTGCCAGTGATACTTGTGAAAGAACATAACTTTAAAACAATTATCAATGGAAATGCAATTTAAAATTCCTAAAGATTTGTTAATAGTTCCATGCTCCTAAACAGATAAGATTGTCTCTTCAAAGTACAAGGCACAAAAGTAGTAGAAAGTGAGCCTGAAATACATGATAATAGAAACAGGGAGGGGGATATGGGAAGATATCATTTACAAAGTAACAGATGACAACAGCTCAGTGCATATAAATACAGCATAACAAGGACTTTGATGAGTTTTTATCACAGGTCGATGTGTCAGAGAATCTGGCATATATGAAATATGAGGTTTAAAGAAGAACAAAGGGGCTCAAGACAAGTTGCAGAACAAAATGCTATTAGTGAATTATGAAGACAAGAAAGACAACAGATAAATCTCAGTGTTTAAAAAAAAAAAAAATTAGGACTTGGGTTAGTCTATCCCATCAGGTTTATTTTTCACTTCTTGCTGACGGCAGCAGCTGTTCTTTCTGGTTTTCTATCTCTGTGAAGCCTCTGACTTCTGGAGTTCATGTCCAATGAGAAAACCAGCCCTGTGCCTGGCCCGTCAAAAGAAGGGCTGGTGAGAATACAAAGAACTGACACTCACCGTCACCTTAGTTTCATTATGATGGATTAGCCATCCCTGCCAGATAAGGAAAGCTATGCCCATCGTTGTTAACTTAATCATCAAAATGGCAGTTTTGGGTTTCATTCCTTTAATTTTGCTCCCTAGTAAATGCAACACATGTGAAACACAAAAATTATCATTATGCAAGATTGTATATATGCTAATATGCCCTGGAAGAATATTCAAAGGTTCGGAAATATTTACTCATAAAAAGTTATGCTTGTATGAAAAACAGTTTACTATTGAAGCATAGGACAATGAAACTATTTTGTAAGGTGCTAGAATTTTGGACATATGACATTATTAATTTGTCAAAATCAGGGCTTTGAATAGGTTCAAAAAGGTTCAGTAATTGCCATAGCAAAGAAGGGTTGTGTTTGTGCTGCATAACTACCAAATCTGTTGTGTGTAGAATTTGACCCAGGTAGAAAACAAAAACCACCGTTTATCTGTACGTTTGATCTACTGTGATGGCTTGTGTGTTCCTGTGATGCTGGAAGCTATCCAACTGGTGTGGCACTGTGAGTTAATGCGCCAGACTACAAAGCCTTTTGAACTGCAAGGTCAGTGGTTCAAGCTCACCAGCTGCTCCTTGGAAACCCTAGACAGGGTCACTATGGGTTGTAACTGACTAGATGGCACTTAACAACAACAACAGGATACGCCCATGGTGGACAGGTTCCAGATGAGCTTCCAGACTGAGACTAGGAAAAAGGAGATGGGGACAACTGAAATGTTTAGCCACTGAAAACTTTATGTATAGCAGTGGAACACTGTCAGAAAGCATGAGAATATTGAATACTGAAATTTGATGAATAGCACCATAATATTGTCAGATATAGTGCTAGAAGATGACTCCTTCAGATTGGAAGGCACTCAAAATACAATAGGGGAAGAGATGCCTCCTCAAAGTGGAATTGACTGTGATGATGCATAGGGAGTAAAGCCTTTGGGACCTTCAAGTACAGATGGGGCAAAACTCAAAATGAGGAGAAACAGCTGTAAACATCCATTAATAATCAGAACATGGACTGTACGCAGTGGGAATCTAGGAAAGTTGGAAGTTGTCAAAAATAAAATGGAGCACATAAACATCAACACCTCACACATTAGTAACCTGAAACAGACTGGTAATGACCATTTTGAATCTGACTATCTTATGGCTTACTGTGCCTGGAATAACAAATTCTGGAGGAATAGTGTCACATCCGTCATAAAAAAAGAACATTTCAAGATCTATCTTAAAGTACGTTGTCTGTGAAAGAATAATATCCATACACCTTCAAGGATAACCAGTTAACACCACTATTATTCAAATTTACTTACCAACCACTGAAGCCAGTGATGATGAAATTGAAGAATTCTACCAACTTCTTCAGTCTGAAATTGATCAAACATGCAATCAAGACATATTGATAATTACTGGTGATTGGAATGCAAAGATTTGAAACAAAGAGGACGAAATGGGAGTTGGAAAATGTGGCCATAGTGATAGAAATGATGCTGGAAGTCGCATGACAGAATTCTGCAAGACCAAGGACTTATTCACTGCAAATACATTTTTTAAACAACATAAAGGACAGTTATACAAATGGACCTCACCAGATGGAATACATAGAAGTCAAATTGGCTATACCTGTGGAAAAGCTCCATATCTCATCCAAAACCAGAACAGGGACCAATAAAGACCACCAGTTACTTATATGCAAGTTCAGACTGAAGCTGAAGAAAATTAAAACAAGTCCATGAGAGCCAAAATGTGACATTGAATATATTCCACATGAATTTAGATATCATCTGAAGAACAGATTTGCTGAATCATACAATAATGGGCTAAGGGCAGAAAAGTTATGGGATGACATCTCGAACACCATAAAGGAAGAAAGCAAAAGGTCATTAAGATGACAATATAGAAGGAAAGACCAAAACGATGTCAAAGAGACACTGAAACTTGCTCTCCAGCATAGAGATGCAAAAGCAAATGAAAGGAATATGAAAGTAAAAGAGCTGAACAGAAAATACCAAAGGGCAGCTCAAGAAGACAAAGTCAAGTACTATAATGAAATATGCAAACACCTGAAGTTAGAAAACCAAATGGAGTGAACACTCTCATTGGTTCTCAAGCTGAAAGAACTGAAGAAAAAAATCAAACTTTGACTTGTAATATTCAAGGATTCTATGAACAAAATATTGAATGAGGCAGAAGCCATCAAAAGAAGACGGAAGGAATACAGAGTCACTGTATACAAAAGAAGTGGTAGATATTCAACCATTTTAAGAAGCAGCATATGGCATGAATCAAGCGTACTGGAAGAAGTCCAAGATGCACTGAAGGCATTGGCAAAGAACAAGGCACTGGGAACTGATGAAATACAAATTGAAATCTATCAACAAACTGATGCAGTACTGGAGGCACTCATGCATCTATACCAAGAAATTTGGAAGACAGCTACCTGG
>NW_006408549.1:12474032-12478926 GCF_000296735.1 Chrysochloris asiatica | reverse complement strand
TGAAAGTGCCATGGGCAGCCAAAAGAACCAACAGATCTGTGTTGGAAGAAATGCAGCCAGAGTGCTCCTTGGAGGCCAGGATGGCCAAACTTCATCGCTCATACTTCGGACATATTGTCAGGAGGGACCAGTCACTGGAGAAGGATATCATGTTTGGTAAGGTGAAAGGTCAGATAAAAAGAGAAAAACCCCCAGAGAGATGGACTGGCAAAGTGGCAGCATCAATGGGCTCAAACGTAGCAACAGTAGTGAGGTTGGCCAAGGATCAGGCAGTGTTTCTTTCTGCACCGACTTGATGGCACCTAACAACAACAACAACAGCCAGAGGTCCAAGTCAAATTCATACAAGGACATTGAACAAGGAATATCATTGCTGACATGGAACCTGACTGAAACAGAGAACATCAGAAAGGTGTTTACTTTTGCTTTACTGACTATGCAAAGACTTTTGACTAGGTGGATATTGACAAGCTATGGGCAACATTTTGGAGAATGAACATTCCAGAACACTTAATTGTGCTCATGAGGAACCTATACATAGACCAAGAGGCAGTCATTCTGCACAACAAGAGGGCCCTGAATAGTTTAAAATAAGGAAAGGTGCCTGCCAGGGTTGTATAATTGTAACATATTTATTCAGTCTGTATGCTGAGCAAATAATGAGAAGTTGGATTATATGAAGAACAATGTGGCATCAGATTTGAAGAAAGATTCATTAACAACTTGTGATATGCAGATGATGCAACCTTGCTTCTGTTAGCTAATAAGACTTGAAATACTTGCTGAAAAAGATTAATGTCTACAGCCTTTGGTATGGATTGCACCTAAGTGTAAAGTAAACAAAAATCCTTACCACTTGACCAATAAATAACATGATGATAAATGGAGAAAGGACTGAAGTTGTCAAATACTTAATTTTGCTTGTTTTCATTATCAACACACATGAAAGCAGCAGTCAAGATAACAAATGATGCATTGCATTAGACAAATCTGCTACACAAGACTTCATTAACATGTTCAAGAGCAAAGGTATCAGTTTGAGGACTAAGTGTGCCTGATTCAAGCTATGGTATTTTCAGTACCTTCATATGCATGTGAGAATTGGATATTGAATAAGGAAAACTGTAGAGAAATTGATGTACTTGAGTTATGGTTTTGGAGAAGAATATTTAAAGTACCATGGACTGCCAGGAGAACAAACAAATACGTATTGAAAGAAGTAGAGCCAGAATGCTTCTTAGAAGCCAGGATGGTGACACTTCATCAGGCATATTATCAGGAGGGACCAGTCCCTGTAGAAGGACATCATGCTTGGTAAAGTGGAGGGTCAGAGAAAAAGAGGAATATTCTCAACTGGATTGGCACAGTGGCAGCAGTTATGGGACCAAGCTTAACAATGACTGAGGATGTCAGAGGACTGGGAAATGTTTACTTCTGTTGTGCATAATGTTGCTATGAGTCAGAATCAGCTCATTATGGCACCTAACAAAAACAAACAGCTCTGCCCTGCTCAAGATGGTCACTGATTACACTTTTTAGATTGTGTGTTGTACTCTCCAAAATTCCTGCCACAGTCATTCTTCCTGAAAGTTTCAGGAGACTGATATGGGAGACTGGAATATTGGCAAAACACTAATGTGCCACACACATTCAAAGAAATACAGTTGGCAACTATATTTGAGCACCTTTGTTTTCTGTTTGGGTCAAAATACCGTGTGCTACAGATTTGATTGCTATTCAATGTGTATATGGCCCTTGTTCATGATGGTATTTAATGAACCATTTTGAAACATTTCGAAGTCCTGGTCAAAGCCAATATGGCACTTGAATAGTGTAAGCAGTTTGTGACTGGCTGCTAATAGAAAAGTTTTTGGTTCAAACTCACCAAACAACTCTATAGAAGCAAAGACCTGACAATCTGCTTATGTAAAGGTTGCTCTGGTGTCAGTTGTTGTTACATCAGTTATGACTCAGGGAGGACTTGTGTACAAACAGAATGAAGCACTGCCTAATCTTTCACCATCCTCACAATTGTTCTATACAGAGTCCATTATTATAGCCATTGTGGGAATCCATCTCCTTCAGAGTCTTCCTTTTTTTTTTTTTTTTTTTTTGCTGACCCTCTACTTTACCAAGAATGGTGTCTTTATCCAGGGACTGGTCCCTTCTGATGATATGAAGGGGCTTCAAAAAGTTCATGGAAAATTTCATTATCCTTTACTTCTGTTTTCCATGAACTTTTGGAAGCCCTCTTGTAACTCCTCAAAGTCTATCAGATGAAGTCTCACCATCCTGCTTCTAATCAGCATTCTGTAAAGATTACAGTCTAGGAAATTGCGGGAGTAGTTCTACTCTGTACACATGAGGTTGCCATGAATTGTGTGGCCTGATTCAACAACTATATAGGGCTATGCAACACAGAGAGTGAACCCTAATATAAACTATGGATTTTAATACATAACACTAACGTATCAATGTTTGTTCAATTGTAACAAATGCATACGCTCATGTTGTTGTGTGCTGTCAGCCCTTACTGACTCATAGAGACCATAAAGGTTGGACTAGAACTGCTCCATACAGTTTCTTAGAATGTGATTATTTATGTAAGCAGATCACCAGATCTTTTGCAGAACTGCTGTGTGGGTTTGAACCACTGACCTAGTGATTAGCATCCAGTGCTTAACCATTGCAGCACCAGCTCCTTCTGCATTATTGCAAGATGTTAATAACTATAGAACTAGAAACTAAGAGCAGGGGAGAAGGAGTTGTTTGGAAACTCTGTATTTTCTGATCAATTTTTCTGTGAACCTAAACCACTTTAAAAAAATTAGGTCTATTAATAGAAAGGACTCCTGATGTGACACTCTAGGATCAACACTGGACTATGAACCCACCAGCTGCTTCTCAGAACCTAAACATGGTTGCTGTGAGTCAGAACTGACTCAACTGCACTTAACAACATCAACAGTTAATAAAAAGAAAGAAAGAGAGAGGGAGAAAAAGATAGAAAGAAAAGGATCTTGTCTGACTTGGAGGATGTTCTCCTACTGTTGCTCATTAAGAAAGCATAGAGAGTAGGAGAGGACCTACCGGAGACCAAACCCCTCTGAAATACCAAGTTCTGTGACATTTAGAGGGTCATGCATTCACAAATGTTCTCTTCTTGTACTCTTCCCTACTTAGGAAGCAAGGTCCTCAGTGGAAACCCAAATGTAATCAATTCTGTTTGTTCCCCTTTTGCTTTGCATTTTCTCTTTTTGTTTTTCATTATCTCCCTCTGATTTTATCTAATTCTTTTCTTGTGCTGTCCCCACCCCCTCCATCTCCTTACCATTCCGACTTCTCATTTACTTCATCCCGTTTATATTTCTCACAAATCTGTTTCTCTGTGCCCTCATCACATTCCATCTGTTCTTTGTCCCCAGGTTCACCTCTTTCCCTGCTCTTGAATAGTCTGGCCTGCTTTTTCTCTGTGCCTAGGAGCACAAAGGCAGCTGTTCCACTTTTTTCTCCCTTTTGCTTTTCCTAAAATCTGCTCCATCCTGAGCCTCAGATCTGCACAGAAAATTGACAATGGCATAGGGAAAATTCACATTAACTCTTACCTGACAACAGAGAAGAAAGGCAGAAATAAACACAATCATTAGAAATTGACTCTGTGTATAGGCATAGAGGAGTCCTGGTGTGACACTGTGGGCTAATGCGTCAGACTGCGAAGTCGTCTGAACTACAAGGTTGGTGGTTCAAGCTCGCCAGCTGCCCTTTATTTATTTCTTTATTTATTTGACTGAGGAGGGAGCATTTAATGTTTGGGAATTCACCTTGCTTTAGGGAGAGGGCTCCAGAGGAAGGATGCCCTGGCCCTGGTCTTGGGCCTATAGATGCAGGAACAGGGAATGCAGGGTCCAACACAGAGGTGTGTAGCCCAGGTGGCTCAGATGCAGGTTATCATACATGTCATGGTGGCTAATGGTGCCATCCGAATGCACAAACCCAGGGTTGGCATCCAGGAAGTGGGCCCGTGGGTGGCTAGTCAGTGCTGCTCATACCAGCTTATTCACCCTATACAAGGTCGCCATGAGTGGGAATCAACTTGATGGCACTTCACAACAACAACATAGGCATAGATGTTCATGACAAGTGTGTGGACTGATTGTAATGATAATCATTAAGGTTGTACCTATTAATTATGCCATTATTTATATATGGCATATATAATATGTTATTAATATATCATTATTTACCTCTGTTCCACTTAGCACATCTAAGGACTAGTCTTGTTGCAGCAGGCCACCTAGCCCAGTTTTTCATGTAGAGCAGAAATTAGGTTTATAACATCCAGACAGTGTCCGTACCACTTCAAAATGCTTTCAGTAATGACATTATTATTATTATTTCTTAAATGTTTTATTGTGAATTATGTGATAGTTTACATGGGAGAACATTAGTTTTACATTCATTCTATTGTATATCATCTCATTGCCATGGTAACAATCCCCTCCATGCCTCATCAACCAACCAAAAGGTATACCCTGCAATCCTTCCCCCATACCCCTCAGGTCTTCAGGACACAGTCAATCTCCCTCTCTGCATCCAAAGTCTCCAGCTGCTCCATCGCTCCACGTCATTATCTCTGGCTCCATTTCAGGCATCACTGCTTCTCTGGGTAGGGTCCCACTCTCTGCTCTTCTCCGTTGATGGTCCTAGGGACCTCCACTCCTAGACTGAAAAGTTAATCACTCCCCTCCTTGCTATAAGGCATCTACCTTTACATTTCCAACCCTCACAATCAGTCCTGATAACAATTATTAACTATTGTATCACAAGAGACTCGTCTGCATTTTATTGCATCAGCCCCACCTAGTCAGATTGAATACTACTCACTGGAGATTCT
>NW_006408549.1:12455924-12466281 GCF_000296735.1 Chrysochloris asiatica | reverse complement strand
TGTGACTCTGTCAGGCATCCGTGGCTGCTCTGATCCTTTCCCCGCTTGGCCCCACACAAAATGGCGGCTCCTCGAGCAGCTGAGCGTCCCAAACCAGGAAGCAATGGATTTCTTGCTTCTGCCACAAATTCCCCACCTGTAAGTCTTCCAACCTTCTAAATATTCCTTTATATGTGGTTCAGAGTACTGGGACCATCCCAGTAATGACATTATTTTTGTGGATCCCAATTCTGTTGTTGGAAAACAATTTTTTAAAAACCAAAAATTTTCTTTTATTAAGTTCAAAATAGCCTGACTATAATTCCACTCATTGATCCTAGATCTTATATCCTGAGTATCAGAGTAGCAGTCTCTTTACCATTAAGAACAGCACTCTTAACATCGTAAGTTCTGAAGTTTTCTCTAGGCCAGATACTGATGACTTTCTTCATCATACAGTAAACTTTGTGAGGACGGATACTGTTTATCTTGCTCACTTTACTATTCCCAGTCCTCAACAAGGAGCCTAGCATATAAGTAGGCACTAAATGAATGCTTGTTGAATAAAGAAAACAGCACTTCTTAGAGACAGGAGTCCCTGGACGTTGTAAATGGTTAACTATCTCAGCTGCTAATCTAAAGATTGGAGATTGGAGTCCACCGAGAGATACCTGGTAAAAATTTTCAATTGCTGATTTTTTATAAATAAAAAATTGAAAACCTTAGGGAGCAGTTCTGTTCTGTACTTATGAGGTTGCTATGAGCTGTTAACTGGTAGAGCAGAGAATATTAAACCTTAGAAAGTTTAATTAAGTAGCTCAAGTTTGCATGACTAGAATGTTTGGGGGGCCCAGGCACACATAGTTTGTTCTCCCAGAACATACATTTAGCCTCCATGCTATCTTGCTAACAGCACTTTTTACATAGAGTTGGGATGGTCAAAAGAGCTCTGGGGATGCTAAGATAACTCGTTGACCAGAATAGGTCAATAGGAGGAGAGACTTTTCAATTGGTGACTGTAGCAGGAGCCATGCAACTGGTGTCCACATGGTACCCAAAATAAATAGGAAGGACTAGCTTCACCTAATGAGCATCATATCAGGATGCTCAGAGCCAAGACCTAACCACCTATACCATAATATATTGGAAGCAGGCAATGGCCAAAGGAAAGCACATAGACCAGGAAATTTCTTCTAAAATCTTTAGTGTATGTAAATCATTACGTTTCCAGCTATCATTTTGAGACAGAGAAAAGAAAAACCAAGTTGCCTCATTACTCTGCTTGGAGTTTATAGAATATTAACCCAAATGAGAGTAACCTAACTTAAAGAAACTGCCAAGGTTTGTATTTTTTTTATTACTCCTAGTAATAGGACTGGGGTTTTCACAGCAAGATAAACATTCTTTTTATTTGGTACATTTGTGCATAGGTTAAAAGCTGTAATCCTTTGTGAGGTTATTAAAAATGCTATGGTATTAATATTACCCACAAGATCTATAAAAATATTCCATATGATATTGCTATAGCTATTTATGGACCTTTGAGTCAGTTCCATTTCTCCAATCTGACTCACAGTGACAGTATGCACAGCAGAAAAAAACACTTTCCAGTTCTGTACCAAACTCAAATCTGTTATGTTTGAGACCATTATTGTGGCCACTGTGCAAGTCAAGGCAAAGTCTCACCCTCAGTAATTCTAAGGAGCAATCCAGCTATACTTCTTCCAAAAAGATTTGTTTTTTCTTATGGCAAACTTGCAATCAAGATGTATTGACAATTACTGGTGATTGGAATGCAAACCATGGAAAAAAAGAGGAAATGAGAAGTTGGAAAATATGGCCTCAGTGATAGAAAAGATGCTAGTGATTGCATGATAGAATTTTGCAAGAACAATTACTTATTTATTACAAATGTCTTTTTTAAAAAACATAAATGATGACTATGCACAAAAACTTCGCCAGATGGAATACACAGAAATAAAATTGACTACATCTGTGGGAAGTGACGGTGGAAAAGCTTCATTTCTTCAGCCGAAATAAAGCCAGAGCAGTCTGTGGAAGAGACCATCAATTGCTAATATGCAAGTTCAGTTTAAAGTTGATGAAAATTAAAACAAGACCCTGAGAATCAAATTATGAACTTGAACAAATTCTATCTGAATTTAGAGAGTATCTCAAGAACAGATTTGATACATTAGACACTAATGATCAAACACCAAAGAAGATGTTGTAATGGCATTAAGAACATCATACATGAAGAAATCAAAAGGTGATTAAGAAAACAAGAAAGAAGGAAAAGACAATAATGGATGTCAGAAGAGACTCTGAAACTTACTCTGCAGCTTAGAGATGCTAAAGCAAATGGAAAAATGAGTAAGCAAAAGAACTGAACAGAAATTTTCAAAGTGAAACATGAGAAGACAGTCAAGTTTTACAATAAAATGCGCAAATACATAGAATTAGAAAAACAAAACGAAGAACATTTTCAGCAATTTTTTTTAAAGCTTTTATTGTGAATTATGTGGATTTACATGGTAGAACATCAGTTTTACATTCATCCTATCTTATTTTGTTTCATTGCAATGATTATAATCCCCTCCATGCATCATCAGATAACCAAAGTGTACACTCCACAGGCCTGCCCCCCGGCCATCAGCACACAGCCCCTCTCCCTCCCTGAGTCTAGTGTCCCCAGCCACTCCATCTGTCAATGTCATCATGTCTGTCTCCATGCCTGGCTTCACTGCCTCTCCGGGTAGGGTCACACTCTCCGCTCTTCTCACTTGATGGTCCTAGGGACCTCCGCTCCTAGGCTGCAAAATCAATCACTCCCCTCCTTTTGTCAAAAAACATCTACCTGTACATTTCCAACCCTCAGTCAGTCCTGATGGCAATTATTCACTATTGTACCACAAGAGACTTATCCCCATTTCCATTTGCCAGCCCAGTCCCAACAGACTGGAAATCATTCAGTGGAGGTTCTACCTACCCCTGCCCTGTCTGGAACTAGACTCCCTCTTGAAAGCTTGTAAGCCAGTACTTCTTGCCTTTATACCCACCTACCCCATTTTTGGTAGCCAATGTCTAAGTTGCCCATCCTTGTCAACCATGTTGTACCGAGGGGGTGGGAGTGAACCTTGCTGTAAAGATCTGTTCCCTTTTTTGAGGCTACTACATCCATAAGTATAGGTAAATTTCATCAAATTGTAGTGGGTTACTCTTTTTTTTTTTTCTTTTCTTCTTCTTCCCTCTTCTTTCTTCTTCTAGTCAAGTTCTGATCATCCAGCCATTGAAGCCAGGTCAAGTGGATACTATCTGAAAGTATGGGTGTTCTTGTGCCTCTCCCCTCACTTCATGTCAACTGGATGCTTAACTCTCCGCTCTAGTCCTCTGTGGCCATGTCACTGCCTCTGGGCCCAGGAGTCCCTGGTCTTGCCTTACTGCTGGCCATCTAGGTCTCCATCCGAGTTCACATGGGTCTATTGAATGTGGTCGGGCTTAGCTTGCAAGTTCATTGCTGTTCCCCTCCCCCCCCCATCAGTGACCAGTGTGGTCACCAGCCAGACTACATGCCTGCTTGTGTATTCGCCTTGAGTTTTAGTCTTAAAAGGGAGTTTGCTCTGAGGGGATCCGACCACTTGCCTTGATGGCTCCCAGGCGAACAGCTTATTTGTTCTTGAGGTAATAATCAGACAGCCATTATTGTTTCTGAGTTTTCCTGCTGATCTTTCTTCACAAAGTATCTTCTGTTCTTCTAGCCTCTCCAGGCTGGTCTACTCGTTGTTTCCAGTGGAAATTTCCCACCTCAGACAATTCTGGATGGGGTTCTGGTTTCCACCCATGGTCTTATGCAATACAAAAGCTCCACAGGAGGCCTCTTTCACTGGGCAACTTCTAACCCCCTTTAAGGTATTCCAATCAGTTATAGGCTGAAGACAGACTTACAAGCTTTCTATTGTGATATTTCTGGCTATTCCTTTTCTCCCCTCCTCAAGTGTCTTTTTCACAATTGTAGGCAAGGGAAACCAAGATTCAAAAGACAGCCAAGCATCTTAACATTATTGCCCTCTTTTACCCATTCAAACCATGCCTCAATCCCTGTATCCTGGAGCCCTGTTGTTCAAAGATTCTGCATACATCATCATTTACCTCTGTCCCACTTAGCCCATGCGAACCTGCCTAATTGTTCTCCCATCAGCCTTGTTCTTCTATTTCCCTCCCCCTTCTTGTGTATTGTACACTCCACACCCCCAGCACCCAAGCTATCCTGTGTCTATGAGCATTTCTTAAGCTGAAAGAATTGCAGCAAAAATTCAAGTCTAGATTTGTAATATTGAAGGATTCTTTGGGGGAAATATTGACTGATGCAGAAAGCATCAAAAGAAGATAGAAGGAATACAGAGTTATTGTACCAAAAAGAAATGCTTGATGTCAAACCACTTCAAGAAGTAGTATATGATCAATAGTCAATGGTAATGGTGGTTGGAGGTACGGGAGTGATCACACGTTGGCTGCTGGGGAGAGCTGGATTCTCGTTTCAGGTCACTGCCAGAAAAGCTAAGTTTGTAGAGTTAGGATCAGAAGATCTGATCCTGATTACAGAACCATCCCTCATTTCAGAATCTTGGATATCCACTTCATCCTTCCAGACTATCCCTGAAAACCTTTTAAGATTCCATCTGAGAAAGTCCTAGGAGTTCTTGGAAGGGGAAGAAGGAAGAAGATTATTGGTTGGAATAAAAACAGGGCTGAATGAGTTCCAGAAAGCAGGATTCTCAGACTCGTGACAACAATCTGCAGAAGATGACAACTTCGAAAAGCTAACTAGAAGCAACATGCAGAGAAGTAAGATGAGAGGGGACCTCCTCTGGAAAGAAGACAGCTAGTCCTCAGCAGAAGAATCTGGAGCCAGCTCTTCCCGGCAGATGGGGGGGTGGGTCACTTTGCTGAGAACCCCCCTTCAGCATCTGTGAGAAAGATAAGGAAGAACAAACGAAAGTGTCCTGGAAACGGAGATGGTGGGAGTACTAGTGAAGCACCTCAGCCATCTCGGAAGAAAAGGGCCCGGGCTGATCCTACCGTTGAAAGTGAGGAGGCATTTAAGAATAGAGTGGAGGTTAAAGTGAGGATTCCTGAAGAATTAAAACCCTGGCTCGTCGAGGACTGGGACCTGGTTACCAGGCAGAAGCAGCTGTTTCAGCTCCCAGCTAAGAAAAATGTCAATGCCATTCTGGGAGAGTATGCAACTTGTCAGAGATCACAAGGCAGTCTCGACAATAAGGAATATGCTGTTAACGAAGTTGTGGCAGGGATAAAAGAATACTTCAATGTGATGTTGGACACTCAGTGGCTCTACAAATTTGGGAGGCCCCAGTATGCTGAAATCCTCATGGCCCACCCAGTTGCGCCGATGTCCCAGGTTTATGGAGCACCACACCTACTGAGATTATTTGTGAGAATTGGAGCAATGTTGGCCTATACACCCCTTGATGAGAAGAGTCTTGCATTATTGTTAGGCTATTTGCATGATTTTCTGAAATATCTGGCAAAGAATTTTGCAGCCCTGTTTACTGCCAGCGATTACAAAGTGGCTTCCTCTGAGTACCATCGCAAAGCCCTGTGAGGGTCTACTGACCGCTCACTGTTAATGTCTGGGTATCTGTAAACACTTTTCTTTTGTTCTTAGTCTTTTTCTTGTATAATTGATACTCTCTAAAATTGTTAATGTTATCACAGGGCTTATATTTAAGTTTGTTTTCTGTTTGCATCTAACAGAAAATAAAAGGAGTGTAAGCTCCCTTTCGTATTTCAAAGTTGCTACCAGTATACACAGCAATTAGACAAAGAAGAAACATTCAGTAGAAAATTCTTGCCTAGTTGACAACATTGCTTGAATGCTGGTGGTTCTATCCCTTTGACACTACACAATTTTCTAATATGTGTTAATGCTACGTGACAAAATGCCATGATTCCTAGTGCCAACGGTTCAACTTACTGTATATACCTTGAAAACCCATGCATTTGTGCTCTCTCTCTCTCTCTCTCTCTCTTTTTTTTTTTTTTTAATGGTACTTGAAGTAAAACAGCCCATCCCTCTGCAAGTCATCTATGTTGTTCCTTAGGCATTCTATCTTTGCTCAAGTTGTTGAAGGATGGTGGTTTGTTTCATGGTTTTTGTATTTGAGTCTAATACACATTCTAACATGATAGAGGCAATACATTGTGTAGCCGCGGTTTTCTGAAAAGTTGATATTTTAGGAATTGTAGTTCAGATCTTAAATAAAATTTGTTTCTAAATTTCAAAGCAAAAAAAAAAAAAAAAAAGTCAATGGTAAGAGAAAAACCAGAAAACTTTAGTAAATATTAACCCAACAGAAATGAAGAAAATCAAAAGAAAACCCACAAGCAAAATGAAGTAGTTATGTGGGACTAAGAAACCAACAGTACCACAAAAAACAAAGCGATCAATGCACTGTTGTTGTTAGGTGCCATCGAGTCGGTACCAACTCATAGCGACCTTATGCACAGCAGGACAAAACATTGCCCAATCCTGGGCCAACCTCACTACTGTTGCCACGCATGAGTCCATCAATGCTGCTACTTGACCAATCCACCTCACTGGGGGTCTTCCTCCTTTTCTCTGACCCTCCACCTTACCAAACATGAAATCCTTCTCTAATGACTGGTCCCTACTGACAATATATCTGAAATAAGAGAGATGAAGTTTGGCCATGTTGGCCTCCAAGGAGCACTCTGGCTGTACTTCTTCCAAAACAGATCTATTGGTTCTTTATACTTATCAGTAATTACACTGAATGTAAATGGATTAAATACACCAGTCAAGAGTCAGGGAGATCAGAATGGATAATAAAAGAGGATAGTTCAATTTACTGTAAATAAAAAAGATAAAGACAGCTTAAATGCCCTTCAACAGAAGAATAGTTAAACAAACTTTGGTACATACACATAATGGAATACTATGCAACACTGAAGAATAATGATGAATCTGCAAAACACTTCACAATATGGATAAACCTAGAGGATATTATGCTAAGTTACATTAGTCAATCACAAAAGGACAAATATTGTATGAGACCAATGTTGTAGAAAGTTAAGAAAAGGTTTTCTTAATAAAAGAAAAAAAAAATCAATGGTAGATACTAGGGGACGGGAGAAAAAATTATTCGTGGGATATAGGATAGACACATGTTAACATTAGTGATGGGGCAGAAAATATACAATAAGAGGGAGGTTAGCAGAGGAAAGATGAAGGTAATGGGAGACACAGGAAGGAATACAAGAGTTAAAGTGAGTAGATGTAAATACTCTTAACTGATGGTAAATGGAGGGGATTGCAATCATTGTAATGAAATTAAGTATACGGTTTGGTGAATGTAAAACTGATGATCTGCTCTGTAAACTTTCATTCAATTCACAATAAAAAGTTTAAAGAAAAAGGGGGTGGGAGGGGAAAGAAGAATCAATGGTACTGATGGAAGAAGTCCAAAGTGTACGGAAGGCATCAGAAAAGAAGACTCAAAATTGATGGAATACAAATTCAAATCTTTCAACAAAGTGATACAGTACTGAAGGCACTCACTTATCTATACCAAGGAATTTGGAAGACAGCTACCTAGCCAACTGATTGGAAGAGTTCCATATTTGTGCCCATTCCAAAGAGAGGTGACCCAACAGAATGCGGAAATCATCAGAGAGCATCATTAATAGCACATGGAAGTAAATTTTTGCTAAAGATAATTTTTAAATGGCTGCAATCGTTTATTGACAGAGAATTGTCAGAGGTTCAAGCTATATTCATACAAGAATGACGTCAGATGTAGCTTGACTGAAAACAGAGAATACCAGAAAGAGATTTACCAGTGCTTTATTGACCATGCAAAGTCTTTCAACTGTGTGGATCATGACAAAATATGAACGACCTTGCAGAGATGGGTATTCTGTAACACTGAAATGTGCTCATGAGTAATCTGTGAATAGACCAAGAGGCAGTCATTCCTTCACAAGGGGACAGAGAAATGTTTCAAATCAGGAAAAGTGTGTGCCAGGGTTGTATTCTTTCACCATAGTTAATCAATCTGTATGGTGAGCAAATTATCTGAGAAGCTAGATTATATGAGGAAGAATGTGGCATCAGGATTGGAGGAAGGCTAATGAAAAATCTGTAATATGAAGATGGTACGACCTTGCTTGCTGAAAGTGAGAATGACTTAAAACACTTACATATGAAGATAAAGACCACAATCTTCAGTATGGGTTGCACCTCAATGTGAAGAAAACAAGAATTCTCACCATTGGGCCAATAAATGACATCCATTTAAATGGAAAATAATTGAAGTTGTCAAAGACTTCATTTTGCTTGGATCCATTATCAATACACATGGAAACAGCAGTCAAGAAATCAAACAAATTTCATTACGTTAGGCAAATCTGTGTATTTGCAATAGCTTCATATACATGTAAAAATTAGACAATGAATTAGGAAGACCATGGAAGAATTGATGCATTTGAACTATGGTGTTAGAGAAGAATGTTGAAAGTACCATGGACTATTAGAAGAACAAATCTGTTCTAAAGAGCCAGAATGCTCTTTAGAAACCAGGATGGCAGACATCATCTGTCATACTTTGGACACATTGTCAGGAAGGACCAGTCTCTGGACATCAAGCTTGGTAAAGTGAAGTGTCAGTGAAAATATGGAAGACCCCCAAAGAGATGTATTGGCATAGGACAGCAGTAATGGGCTAAAGTGTAACAATGACTCTAAAGTTGGCTCAGGAGCAGGCAGCATTTCATTCTGCTGTAAATTAGGTCACTATAAGTCAGAACCAGCTTGATGCCACCTAACAACAACTGGCAGGCCAAGCTACTTTTAAGTAATCATCACCAACACCATAATTTAAATGTGTCCATTCTTCTCTCGTCTTCTTTATTTATTGTCCAGATTTCTTATGCTTTGAGATGATTAAAAATACCATGGCTTGGTTCAAATGCACCTCAATGCTAAAAGGGACATCTTTTCCATTTAACACTTGAAAGAGGATTTTGACAGCAGATTTGCCTAATGCAATACATCCTTAGATTTTTTAGTGCTGCAGAAATGAGTGTTTTTTGTGGATCCAAGTAAAATGAAATATTTGACAACTTCTGTCTTTTTCTCTTCTTGTGATTTTATTTATTGGTCCAGTTGTGAGGATTTTCATTTTCTTTACATTGAGATGCAATCCATATTGAAAACTGTACTCTTTGATCTTCATCAGTAAGTACTTCAAGTCCTCTTTTATTCCAGCAATGTTGTGTCATCTGCATATCGAAGGCTGTTAAGGAGTCTTCCTGATACCATGTTCATTTTCATATAATCCAGTTTCTTGGATTATTTGTTCAGCATAAGACTTAAATAACTATGGTGAAAGGATACTACCCTAATACACACCTTTCTTGATTTTAAACCTTTCAGTCTTCCCTTGTTCTCTTCTCATGATTGTGTCTTGGTTCACGTACAGGTTCCTCATCAGCACAATTAAGTGTTCTAGAATTCCAGTCCTTCCCAATATTAACCATAGTTTATTATGATCCACACAGTCCAATATCTTTGCATAATTGATAAAGCAAAGTAAACATTTTTCTGATATTCTCATCTCAGTTACAGAGCATCTGATATCAACAATGACATCCTTTGCTTCATGCCATTTGTGAATCTGGGTTGAATTTTTGGCAGTTCCCTGTGGATGTGCTTCTGTAATAATTTTTAAATTATCTTCAGCAAAACTTTACTTGTATGTAATATTATTAGTCTTGTTTGATGATTTTCATATTCTGTTGGATCAACTTTCTTTGGAACGGGCACAAGAATGAGTCAATTCCAATCAGTTGGCTAGGTAGCTGTCTTGCAGTTTCCTTGGCACAGAGAAGTGAAGGCGTGCAGTGCTTATCAGTTTTGGAAGCATTTCAATTTGTATGCCCTCAATTCTTATAGCCTTGTTTTTCCCCAGTGACTTCAGTGCAGCTAGGACTTCTTGCTTCAGCACGAGCAGTTCTTCATCATGTCCTGTCCCTTGAAATGGTTGAATACTGACCAATTGTTTTTGGTACAGTGACTCTGTACATTTCTCCCATCCTTTTTTTTTTTTTTTTAAATGCTTCCTGGGTCATTCATTATATTGTCCTTAGAATCCTTCTGTATCATTTGTCAAGGCTTGAATTTTTTAGCTTGAAAATGCTGATTGTGTTCTTCCCTTTGGGCTTTCTGACACCAGGTCTTTGCACATTTCATTATACTTTGCTTTGCTTCTCCAGGGGCCCTTTGAAATTTTTTATTTAGCTCTCTTACTTTATCATTTCTTTGGATCACTGTCCAAAA
>NW_006408549.1:12454323-12455439 GCF_000296735.1 Chrysochloris asiatica | reverse complement strand
CCCCAACGAGATGGATCAGCTAGGTGGCATCATTGATGGACTCAAGTGTGGCAGCAGTAGTGAGGACATTGTTTCGTTCTGCTGTGCATGGGGTCGCTATGAGTCGGTTCCGACTTGATGGCACCTGACAACAACAACAACAAACTTTATCATTTCTTTGGATCACTATAGCTTCTCCACATCCAAAAGCAAGTTTTAGAGTCTTTCCTGACTTCCATTTTAGTCTTTTCTTTCCTCCCTGTCCTTTTAATGACCTTCTGCTTTCTTCTTTTAAAATGTTCTTAATGTCATCCCACAACTCCACTGGTCTTTGGTTATTAGGGTCTACTGCGTCAAATCTGTTCTTGAGATGATCTCTAAATGCAGGTGAGTTATATTCAAGGTCATATATTGGCTCTCATAGACTTGTTTTAATTTTCTTCAGTTTCATCAAGAACTTGCATATGAGTAATTGGTAGCCTGTTCCACATCAATCTCTGGCCTTTTTTTTGGCTGATAATATTGAGCTCCTCTACTGTTTCTTTCCACAGATGTAGTCAATTTGATTATTTTACGAGGTGCACATGTATAGTCTCCATTTATGTTGTTGAAAAAAAGGTATTTTCAGTGAATAAGTCACAGGTTTTGCAAATTCTGTCATGCAATCTCCAGCATCATTTCTATCATCAAGGCTGTATTTTCTACCTACTGATTTTTCCTTTTTGCTTCCAAATTTTGCATCCCAGTCATCAGTAATTATCAATGCCTCTTGACTGCATGTTTGATCAGTTTTATACTGAAGAAGTTGCTAGAATTCTTCCCTTTCTTCATAACTGGCTTTAAAGGTTGGTGCATAAATTTGAAAATTAGTTGTAACAACTGGTCTTTGATGTAATCCCATCACAGTCAGCACTGTACTTCAAGAAAGATCTTGAAAAGCTTTTATTTGATAATGAATGTGATGTCATTCCTCTTCAATTTGTCACTCCTGGCCGAGTTAATCATATGATTTTCTAATTCAATATGTCCAGTACCAGTCCATTTCAGTTCTCTAATGCCTAGGATATAAAGCTCTATGAGTTGCATTTCACTTTTGACTACTCCCAAGTTTCCTAGATCCATATTTGTACATTCCAT
>NW_006408549.1:12447169-12454090 GCF_000296735.1 Chrysochloris asiatica | reverse complement strand
TAACCTTTCAGAAGTGGACTACCTATTCTTGCTTTCTAGTCTGCCTTAGTCTGGACATTCCACTGAAACCTTGGGTGACCTTGCAGGTCTTTAAAATACTGGTGACGTAGTTTCCAGGATCGCACCCACAAACAAGTCACCATAGTAAGACAATCTGACAAACAAGTGGGAGATGATGTGGATAAATCCCTTAATATATACAGGTAAGTGTTGCCTAACATCCATGTTATCTGTGTTACATTGTGAAATAGAATTTTATATTGTGCAAACATCCTATTATACACAGTCATCCATTATTATTCTATGAGGGATTGGTTTCAGGAACACTGCGGATAGCAAAATTTGTGGGTGCTCAAGTCCTGTACATAAAATGGTTCAACAGTTTGCACATAACCGAAACACAACCTGTTTTGTAGCTTAAATCATCTCTGAAGTCCTGGTGTGGTGCTGTGGGATAAAGCACTGGACTGCAAGGTCAGTTTGAACCACAAGGTTGGTGTTTCAAACTCAACAGCTTCTCCTTGGAAACCCTATACATGATTGCTGTTTGTCAGAACCTACTGGATAGCAACAACAGATCACTTATTGTCTTCTTGTTGTTGTTAAGTACCGTAGAGTCAGTTCTTACTCATAGAGAACTTGTATAGGATTTCTGAGGTTGTACATCCTTGTGGTTGCAAAAAGCCTCATCTTTCTTCTGTGGAGTAGCAGGTGAGCTCAAATCACAGAACTTGTGGTTGCTCAGTCCAACCCACCTTTATAATACCTTTTATTGCTATTGTTCTGAATCACAACCACCCAGTCTAAGGTTTCCAAGGAGTAGACAGAGGGTCTGAATGACTGACCTATTGGTTAGTAGTCCAGTTCTGGTCCTATAGTGTCATACCAGGAGTCCCAAAATGTACCAATGTAACCAATGCCATTAAACAAAAGCAGTGTATTGTTGCTGATAAGTTCTGTGGAGTAGATTCCAAATGAAATGCTATGCAAATAGCATTTTCCACTCCCTCTTAGCCTTTCAGGAATTGCTTTGGCCTTAATTTGACCTTAATTGTTTTGATCTTAATTGCCTCCCACCCACCCCAAAATTGGTTGAATTCATGTTTGTGGACTCCTTGGACATTGAAGGTTCAGTTCATAGCATAAATGTTTGTATACATTCATTACACACATATTAAAGTACCCCCCACAGTGCTCTGGCTCTTCATTAAAGTCCAAAGTCTTGGGATTTACAAACTTGTGTCCACAGTTGGCTGGAAGTGGCAGAGAGTCAGAAGGCCCACTGATCCAAAGGGTAGTTGGTCAGGGCACGCGCTAGTGGCAGTCTCTAGAACCGTGACTATAGGTTCCGGGGCAACAAGCTCTATCAGGGTCTAGGGCTGCAGCTAGGCCACAGAACCGTGGGAGCTAAACCACAGTAAAACACCACAAACTCTCAGTACCTGCCCACCACCTGGCAGCCTTCTATGCAAGTCCCTCCTACCAATGGATGGATATGCAATTGGATATTGCATAATGTCCCCAAAGGGACATTATGTGGTGCATTCCTGCATATACATAAAGGCTCCTCAGCTTTTTAGTGCTTTAAGTTTTTGCACTTTGTAGATACTGATTTTTTACAGATTGAAAGTTTGTGGAAACCCTGTGATGTTCACGTTGATCAGCGGCATTTTATCAATAGCATGTACTCGTGTCTCTGTATCACATTCTGGAAATTCACACAATATTTCAAGCATTTTGATATTGCTTTTGCATACTTAACAGACCACAGAACACTGTAAACACAACTTTTATAGCATTGGGAAATCAAAAAATGTGTGCCTCTGTTTATTTCAATATTCACTTTGTTGTAGTAGTCTGAAACTTTAAAGACAATATCTCCAAGGTTATAGTTGTTGTTGTTAAGTGCTGTTGAGTCTACTCCAACCCATCATGACCCTGCATAGGGTTTCCAGGAGTAACTGGTGAGCTTGAACCACCAACCTTGCAATTCAAATGACTTTGCCGTATTAATTTTTGCAGTATATATAGAGGAATCTGTCATATAAAATACAGAGGACTCTTTCATTCTAATGTTTGCTTTTTCTTCTTTTTTAACAGTTTTCTCAGAGTTTTGTTGTTGTTGTTAGGTACTATCTAGTTAGTACCGACTCATAGTGACCCTGGCCCAGTCCTGTGCCAGCCTCACAATAGGTACTCAGCTGGAGCCCATTGCTGCTGTCACTAAGCCAATCCATTCTGTTGGGGGGTCTTCCTCTTTTTCGCTGACTTTCCATTTTACCAAGCATGATGTCCTTCTCCAGGGACTGGTCCCTCCTGAAAATATGTCTGAAGTATGAGAATGCAGTCTGGCCATCCTGGCTTCTAAGGAGCATTCTGACTGCTCTTCTTCTAACACAGATTTGCTTGTTCTTTGGAGGTCCATGGTTCTTTTAATATTCTCCTCTAACAGCATAACACAGTTTTATAAACTGGCAATATGCAATATTAGAATCCAGATGTTCATCCCCTCTCACATACCTTTTTTATTGATGGGGGTGGGGGGGTTGGTTAAATGCCTAATGACTTTCATTTGCCTACTTCTGGGTATTATATATCTATTAATAATTATTTTAAAAATTGTAAGTCAATAGGGCAGTTCTGCTTTGTCCTATGTAGTCATTATGGGATGAAATCAACTCCATGGCATGCAACAGCAAGGCTTGTTGTTGTTGTTAAATGCTGTCAATTCCAACACATAGCAACCCTGTATAGGGTTTCTATGGAGCAAACTGGTGAGCTTGAACTGCCAACCTTGAAATGGCTTTGCAGTCTGTCGCATTAACCCACAGTGCCACACCAGATCCCTATTATCAATAAAATTTAAAAGCTTATATTTGTTGTTGTTAAGTGCCATCGAGTTGGTTCCGACCCATAGCGACCCTGTATAAGGTTTCCAAGGAGCAGCTGGTGGGCTTGAACCACCATCCTTGCCGTTCAAACGACTTTGCAGTCTGGTGCATTAATCCACACCGCCATACCAGGACTCCAAAAGGTTACCTAGGATATTAGAAATTCATAAAAGCTACTGAGAAAAAGAAAAAATGATAGGAAATGCCAAATATGAATAAAGATTGCAATTTTAAATAGCATAGTAAGGTGCAGTACAATGAATTACTTAATAAAGCCCCTCTAGCCATGGTCTTTGTAACTCCCATCAAATGATGGGGTTGTTGTTGTTAAGTGTCGTCAAGTCAGTTCCAACCCATAGTAACCCTGTGTAGGGTTTCTAAGGAGAAGCTGGTGGGTTTGAATTGTTGACCTTTCAGACTCCAAATGATGGGTGGGACCATGCATATAAGGTGTAGGGAACGCTAACAAGGAGATTGGTCAGTTTTGCCATTCTGTTAGTCTTAAAATGAGCCATCCCAGGAAAAATGTGAAACAAAACTCAAAATCATAAGAGAGACCAGGCTTACTGGTCACACAGAAACTGGTGGAACCCCTGAGACTATGGCCCTTGGCCAACATCAGGTCAGGAAATAAACTTTCCCCCATGACTCAATTTGCTGGCAAACCATAGCTAAGTATATAGGGAAACAACAAAAGTAAGGAGGTATATAAACCTTAGAATAAAATACAATTTAAGATCAAAAGAGCTGCATGCATCCAAGGGCAAAGTCCATAATGGTTAGGGAAAGAGGGGAATGAAAGCAGGAAAACCAGGGAAGAAGTGAAATGAGTAATGTTACATTATGGAGACTGCCATTGATAATATAAAATAAAATATATATGAACTGTTGAATGGAAAAATTATTTACTATGTAAACCTTCTCCCAAATTTTGGCCCAGGATCCTGTGCTGATAACCTCCTACATCTGGGAGACAGAGAGCTGTAGCAGAAGCTATGAGAGAAGCAATGGCATAGAAACAGTGCCAGTAGAACCAGAAAACTGTTAGGAGACCAGTCAGTGATGACACTGGATTTCCTGTACTTCATGAGTGACAAAACTGAGAGCTTTTGGGTAGGAGGATTGCTAGTAAGTTGAAGTGACGCTTGGTCCTTTTAGCGTAGTGGTTACCAATTGGGCTGCAAACTTTAAGGTCAGCAGTTCGAAACTACCAGCTGTTCTGGGAAGAACGATGAGGTTTTCTGTTCCCATAAAGATTTACAGCTTCAGAAACCCTGCATAGGGTTACTAGGAGTTGGAACCGACTCCCTGGCCCCGGCACGTAACAACAACAACAGGTTTAGTCAGAAGTCCTAGTGTGGTGCTATGGCTTAATGCACCAGATTGTAAAGCCGTTTGAACTTCAAGTACGGACGGCAATTCAGTCTCAACTTGGAAATCCTATACAGGGTGTCTAGGAGTTGGAACCGACTCCAGGGCATTTTACAACAAGGTTTAGTCAAACCAGAGGAACTAGAATTACGTACCTCAGGGTTGACACTTACGAGTGGAATTTTGTTAACAATGACTGAGCTAGGCAGAGACCAGGCCAAGGAGCTCAGGACCACAAAGGCTGGCCTGTTGGTATGGCTATGACTCAGAGGCTGTCCTGATTGAAGACTTGTATCCTTAGTCACGTCTGATCCTGATTATATATATATAGCCTGTGACTTCCCTGATAAGCCCCATAAGCATGAATAGTGTCTGTGATGTCTGTGTTGCCATCGTAATGAAGTATCAAACTGAGCAAAGAAATAGAGAGTGCCATGGGAGGAATAGCTGGTGTCAGAATAGGTAAAAGGTTTGGAGAGTGGAGGCATATCTAGTACTTCACTGTTTATAAAGCACTATCACCCATATTGGGAGTTCTGGTGTGGCACTGTGGGTTAATGCCCCAGACTGCAAAGCCGTTTGAACTGCAAGGTTGGCAGTTCAAACTCACCAGCTGAAGCCTTATACAGGATTGCTATGGGTCAGAACTGACTTGACAGCACTTAAAAACAATAAATCACTCATATTATGGGGTGGGTGTTGCTGTAGTTTATTGTTGTGGAATCAGTGCTGAGTTATAGTGATCCTGTATAGGGTTTCTGAAGAGCAGCTGGTGGGTTTGAGCCACTAAACTTGTGGTTAGCAGCCAAGTGCTTTTCCTACAGCGCCATAACAGGGTTAGGCTGGAGGATGTTGCTATTTCCACTTAACAAGATCAACGTCATAGCGATGAGGAGACTTGAGCACAATCACACAGAACTTCTGATAACAAATCCTATTATGTTTCCATCTCACTACTTCCAATCTGGTAGAGCAGACAAAATATTTTGTGAATTTCTTTTTTTCTTTAATATATATTTTCACCATATTTTTACAAGTTGTTTTATTCTTTAATCTCTAATGTGATTTATAAAACAAGATTTTGCATATTGTTAGAGTAGCTGTCACAGTATTTGATATTCATATTATAGTATTTGAGTATTTGTCACAAAACAAATAAATACTCAGCCAGTTTTCAATTTTCATAACAGCCGGAGGCAGTCATAGTTTAGTAGATAAAGGAGATGGAAAAAGAGGTGTTGAAGACAGTACAAAAATCTAGAACAGTTGCAAAGGACAATAAGTAAAGATTCAAACAAAAATACTTTTTTTTCTTTCAAAATCCCTCTATTCTACTGAAACACATTTGATATTAAAATGCAGTGCTGGAAACAGTTTGTAACCAGCTTCATGAATCAATTGTTAAATACTCAGGAAATCTTCAAGTTGTAGCTTAAAATTGATTATAATATGAATTTTTATGGCAAACACAACAAAACAGGGATTTTTTTCCCCCTCCTTAGACCAGTTTTATCAACATACCATTTAGGTTGCCCACACTTCATACCAGAAGTGACTTTTAAGCAAATATATTGCAAAGGCAATTTTAAAAAAATAATAAAGTTAAGAATAATACTTTTTTCTTACATTTTTATAATATCTTAGAGTTTCAATATGTGAATGGGATTCACACATTTTGTGGGAAATTTTCATGATTTTTAATTCAATTTGTCCACAAACTTTTTGAAGTCCCCTCATATATTATCTCATTTAATCACAAAAAGCCTGTGAAGACAATACAGAACTATTTATCATTCCCATTCTATAGGTGAGGAAACTAAGGCTTAAGACGACACAGGTGGTAATGGTGGTCCTGAGGGTACAATGAAAAATGTCTATGTCCTTATCCAATGTCCTTTCTATTATATCACTATGGGTTGCTTAAGGCCTGTTTACTGGGAATGCTTTAAGGACTAGCATTCTGTGCTTTGAGGGAACAGAAACACACAAGTTTTGTGCAGGCTTTGCCATACTTGGAAATTGATGGGAATTCTGTTTTTGTTTTTCCACATAAAATCTGTGGAATCTGGAATGCTTTTCCTGAAAAAAAAAAGAAAAAAAAAATCCACATGACCATGTGCTAATGTGAGTTTTTTTAGCCCTGGTTCACCACAACCCTCTGTTTGTTTTCTCTTAAATGTTAATTTCTAATTTGAAAAACCTGCTCAGAGAATAAACACTGAACTCTTCAAGACTATTTTTAAATATCTTCTTGGTTGCTTGCTTAATTTGAGCGTGTGTATGCAGGATTGACAGTTCTGAAGTCATTTATTTATCCCTGGTTTAGAAATAGTCCTGAAAACAGTTTGTTTTATTTTTCCTCAGACGTACCCAGGCAGCCTCATGGGATGCCTCTCATGTGGTATCATGGCAGTTTCATTGTTGGGAGCAATTGTGCAGCGTGGTCTATAGCGTTTTAATTTAGTGTCCACAAAGATGAAACACATACAAATGACTTTGATGGTGTTCCATGACTGTTGGATTTTGTGCCACATGCTGAACAGAGAAAGTGCCAGTGTTGTATAAAAGCATAATCTTAGCTTAATCACAAAAAATGGGCAAATTTGCACTGATCTAACCACATTCTTTCACCACATTTCCCTCCGTGCGTCACTAGGGA
>NW_006408549.1:12429612-12447069 GCF_000296735.1 Chrysochloris asiatica | reverse complement strand
GGGGGGGGGACGAAAATAACTGTTTATAAAGTTTTTGGTCAATGTTTCAGCAGAAAGTTATAATTTTTTATAAAAATATTCCTGTACTTAATTATAACAACAGAAACATTTTTGTAAGCCCAGCTTACATGTATCAATGCACATACAAGGCTAAAAGTCTTTGCTAATTTGTTTTTGGATCTTTTAATGTGCTCAGGTCAGAGATGTCATTATTACCCAATTACCATGCCACTTTGAATCACATGATTTCATCTGCCCGTGTTACAAGCACGCGCTGTTGGTCTCGCTATTGTCTGTGTTTCTATAGTCACAGAGTTGGTCAACTTTTGGTTTTGTTATCTACAATATTGTGATAACTAGTATTTGTAAACCTGTATGAGTAACTTTTTTAAGAATTAAGTAGTAGTTAAAGGAAAATGAGTGATATACAAGAAATATAATTTATAAATAACTACTTGTAATTACTCAGGATTCTGTGTGATTCTGGTTGTGTGTGTGTTGGGGGGGGGGGTTGACATTACCCCA
This sequence comes from Chrysochloris asiatica, assembly GCF_000296735.1. Classification (NCBI taxonomy): domain Eukaryota; kingdom Metazoa; phylum Chordata; class Mammalia; order Afrosoricida; family Chrysochloridae; genus Chrysochloris; species Chrysochloris asiatica. Next base: position 12,446,544 of record NW_006408549.1, on the reverse strand, counting down.
TCTGATGCCACTGTTTTCCTTCACTGTGATGTTCACCCCTCTCAAACAATTGACGGGCATAGTGCCGTTCATTGAGCCATCAACGGGTCTATTACAGTCATCCACTGTAATCTCATTTAATAGTCATAACCATATTAAAAGGTAGTTATAGAATCACTAATTCTCTTTTGTTACCACCATGTCAAGAGAGAACTCTGATGTAATAGAGTCATCACAGAGTGTTTGTTGAGAAACTATGTGTTGTAGAAGTATTCATGTCTTAGTATCAGAACACATGGATCCTAGTACCAAGAAAATTATTAGTTGAATGAATTGACAAGTAAATAAATAATTTGGTATCTTACTTTATGGCTCACTAAATGAATGACATTACACCAGTCATCTAAAATCTTTAGCCATGGAGTATAATATGCTATAAAGTGTGCAAAGCATTAAATAAAATAATGTGCATCAGAGTTTTATAATAAATTGGTATTTTTTCTGAATAATTTTTCTCAGATACCTGAATTACAGGATGATGTTTTAATCGTGATGGATAAATTCTCACAATATATAATTTCTCAGGTAATCCAGCCCCATTGCCTTTAAGTCAAACCCAACTCATGACAACCATTTGGACAGAATCAAACTGCCCCATAGGTTCCAAGGCTGCAATCTTTATTGGAACAGACTACCATATTGATGGGTTCAAACTGTGGATCTTTCAGTAAGTAGTGGAGCACTTTAACTACTGCACTATCGTGACGTCTTATTCCTCATGTAGGTCATAGATATTCAAACACAGTAAACTCTAATAACTATTTGACTACGCTAGTGTGGCACTGTGGGTTAATGTGCTGGACTGCAAGGCTGGTTTGAACCTCAAGGTCGGCGGTTCAAGCTCACCAGTTGTTCCTCGGAAACCCTACACAGGGTCATATGAGTTGGAACTGAATTCAAAACACTTGATAACAACAACAACATTAAAAAAAAAAAATCAATTTTGTCATCACTGATTACTGGTATCTAAATTTGCACATGAAGATGAATTTAAAATTAGAACCATGTCACTAGACAGCTAATGCATTGCACTGCTTTGTGTAAGTTCTTTTTCTTTTCCTTCAATTCCCTCAAGTGGCAACGATTAATTTATAGTGTGTATGTGTTTTTAGCATCTGTGAAGTTCTCCTGTGGGTTGTTCCATTGAGAATAAAGCTTTACAAGCTGAAATGTGAATGAAGTAAAGCAGTTGTTAAGAAGAAATGGAAAACATTATGTCCTTAATTATGTTTCCACACCTGCATTTATGATTTCCACTTTTGGAGGGAGAGGGAGATGTGAAGGCAATTAACGAAGTTGCTGTATGGACCCTATTGGTGATGAGTCATTACAGAGTTCACAGAGGCATTAGAGCCCTGAAGGAAATCTGAGTGCCTAGAGAGATAGAGAAAAGCACCAAGTACTTAATTATTATTACTGGTTGTGAAGTGAGAGTTTAAAATAAAATCATGGCTTTACCTTAATAAAGTCCACATTAATACTGCTACTGATGGACACACTCTTCTACATGAAAGCTGTTTATATAAAGAAATGAGTACAGTTTTATTATTTGTAAAATAGTCATTTTGATTTCCACTAAGTGCATTATTAATGAGTGTAAAGACTATTGTTGTTGTTATGTGCCGTGGAGTTTATTCTGACCCATAGTGACCCTGTACAGGGTTTCCGAGGCTATAAATCTTTATGGGAGCAGAAAGCCTCATCTTTCTCCTATGGAACAGCTGGTAGTTTGGAACTGCTGACCTTAAGATTCACAGCCTGATTCATAACCACTACACTACCAGAGATCCTTGTAAAGACTATTAGACGGTTATATTTCAAAGGTCAACTTATTTCATTAGCCTTCATATGTCACCAGAAATCCTGGTGACAGTGTTTAAAATGCTCAGCTGCTCCCTAAAGGTTGGTGGTTCAGACCCACCAATCATTCCATGGGAGAAAGATGTAGCAGTCTGCTTCTGTAAAGATTAATAACCTTGGAAATCCTACGGGAAACCCTACTGTGTCTCTTATAGGGTCAGTATGAGTCAGCATCAACTTGTCGGCAGTAGGTTAGGTTTGTTTTTTTGGTCACATGTCACCAACATTTCTCTTAACTCAGGAAGCAACTATTCATGCAACATATATTTACTGTGCTATGACCAGGGTAATGCTGATTGTTTCACACTTTATCCTAGGGGGCTAGCTGCTTCTTCTAAGCGTTTGCTCTCCTATTGAAATAACTGAAAAACCAATCTGCCTTCTGACTCCTGGCTCCTATTACATGCTCCTAAAGTACATGCCAGCTTGCTGTGTAACACTGTTTGCACAAAGGCTGCTTAGCACTAGGCCTGCCAAGTCTCCAGGGCCCTGGTCCATATGACAATGAATGAGTTTCAGGCAAAATAGAAAGAATGTTGTGATTCTTTTGTAAAAGAAAGAACTGTTCTCTCAGTACTCTCAAAAAGAACCTTTTTGATAGTGCTTACCAGAAAGCTCAGATGTAAGATAGTAAATAAATGACCAGCAGCAGCACCCTCTCATTCACATTAAACTGAAGACATGTGTTGAGAGCAGTATTCTGGACCTGGGGCCATTCTGGTAGAACATGTGTAAAATGTACAGGTTCCACTTGTTCTACATTTAACATATTTTCATAAATGGAATTTAAATTATTTTTATTTCACTACAAGAATGAGTGATAGGAAATACTATAGGACAGATGGTTACGTCCCATTTTGATGTCATTAAAAGAAAATTGCACATATTTTGCTCAGCGCAATAATATGAGAGATTATTTAGTTAAAAGCACATTTACTAAATAAACATTTTCTGTGGAATGTTGGGGCATAAATATTTTCAATGTAATTGAATTTTTCTGCTATTTATGGTGTTCATATTTTTGAAAATCAGCTAACCCAGTTGATATATATGTAGTGTTTATTGTTAAAATCATCTGAGGTTTTCACTGAAATAACACTTTTACTGGTGCCAGTCATGGGCCATACATTCTTCTTCAGCATATTTTACTCTTTTCAGGCTAGGAAATCACACTTGATCTTTATTTTAGTGACTATAACCCTTAAATTTGCCCAAGCTAGGATAGATGGTGAACTCATAACTATGTTAACTCTGAGTTAAAACGAACAGCTTCATTCATTTACACTTAATTTAAGTTTAAAAGCTTCCTGGTTATTTGTAACACTTTGGATAATTATAAACTGGACAATTTAAGTTTAAACTCATTCATGGAGAACTTCTCTTGGATTTCTCTGGTGCCTCCAGACACTATGAGTCTTTCTCATTTCATGGCTCAATTGGCCTTTATGTATCTTTCCCAGTGCAAGAAATATCAGTCATTCACATTCTTTTTTTATTTTCTGCACATATTACTTTCTAAATCTATGGGCTTGGACTAGTTATTTAATCTAAGCCACAATTTCTTCATCTAATAACAATAGAATTTACCTCATAGGTTTTTAATAGAGATTAAATAAAATGAGCCCTATTTAATTCTTGACAGAGTTCCTGGCATGTTGTAACATCTCAATAAATGCTAGTTTAACACATTCACCTACACACACACACCAGAATATGGTAATTCTATTTATCTTCAGATCGACAAGACCCTCCCAAAGGGATTTTAGGAAGCTGTGAATTGTTTACTGGGCAAAGCACATTGACATTAGTTCTTTACTTTTCAGTTCTCCCTGACTCATCAATCAAATATTTGTTGACTCTCTACAATATGTACAGAACTCTTCTGGGTACTTAGAAAGAAGCCAAGTGGCATAAAATCATTCTTGTCTTTCAAGAAGTTACAATCTAGACACAAAGATACCATTTACAAACAAGAAAAAAAGTATTATGTTCAAATGAATTACAATTAAGCTCTGCTTCTTAAGCCTTCATTTGTAATGTACCTGTAGTCTCAATCATTATGAAAAAATTCAGTCATAACTATCAAGTTCTGAAAACTTTCAGCCACTGAAGCTGATTTCAAAACTCATAAAAATAAACTTCCCTAACTGAATAGCATTCAAATTTTAGACCTCCTCAATGAACTGAAAATTGTTGTTATTGTTAGGTGCCATCGAGTCGGTGCTGACTCATAGCGACCTTATGTACAGCAGAACGAAACACTGCCCGATCCTGGGCCAACCTTACTATTGTTGCCACACTTGAGCCCACTGATGCTGCCACTTGGCCAATCTATCTCGCTGGGGGTCGTCCTCTTTTTATCTGACCCTCCACCTTACCAAACATGATATCCTTCTCCAGTGACTGGTCCTTCCAGACAACATGACCGAAGTATGAGACATGAAGTTTGGCCATGTTGGTCTCCAAGGAGCACTCTGACTGCACTTCTTCCAACACAGATCTGTTCCTTCTATGGGCAGCCCATGGCACTTTCGATATTCTGTAACACCATAACTCCAAAACATCAATTCTTCTATGGTCTTCCTTATTTACTGTCCAACTTTCATATGCATATGAGGTTATTGAAAATACCATGGCTTGGGTCAGGTACATCTTAGTCCTCAAGCTGATATCTTTGCTTTTCAACACTTTAAAAAGGTCATATGCAGCAGATTTGCAATATGTCGTTTGATTTCTTTACTGCTGTTTCCATGAGTGTTGATGGTTGATCCAAAAAGAATGAAGTCCTTGACAATTTCAATCTTTTCTCCATTGATAAGAACGTTGTTTATTGATCCAGTGGTGAGGATTTTTGTTTTCTTTACGTTGAGATGCAATCCATACTGAAGGCTTTGCTCTTTGATCTTCATCAGTAAATATTTTAAGCCCTCTTCACTTTAAGCAAGCAAGGTTGTATCATCTGCATATCGCAGGTTGTTAATGAGTCTTCCTCCAATCCTGATGCCATGTTTTTCTTCTTATAACCCAGTTTCTCAGATTATTTACCCAGCATACAGGTTGAATAAGTATGGTGAAATAATACAACCCTGTCATACACCTTTCTTAATTTTAAACCAGTCAGTGTTCCCATGTTCTGTTGAAACAACTGCCTCTTGGTCCAGGTACAGATTCCTCATGAGCAGAATTAAGTGTTTCAGAATACTCATACTTTGCAATAATGTCCTTAGCTTGTCATGATCCATACAATCAAAAGCCTTTGCATAGAAGACCTTTAATTTACTTTTGCCAGACTCACTATCTGGCTCTGTGACCCTGACTAAGTCAGTCTACCTTTCTAACGTTTAGTTTTCTTGTTCTTAAAATCAAAAGATCAAGGGGGAAAAAAAAAGATTTGTAGCCAATAACAGCAATTTAATTATCTAGGATGGAATTGCTTTGAGAAAATCATGTCCATATTTTGCTAGTATGGTACCCAATTAGTTTTGTAATAATACATACCTTAAAAGTATCTATCTAAGCATAATAAGTTCTTAAGAAATTTCACATGGATGCTTTTGACCAAGTCACCAAAATCATGAGGTTTTTTTGGTTTGTTTTTTTTTTAAATTTATTTAAGAAAAATACTGAAGCAGATGATATGTAGTATGTAGGTAGGTAGTGATTCAATAGAACCACACATTTCTTATTTTCAGTATTGAATATGATTCATCATTTTGAAAAACTGAAACAAATAAATATAAGTACATGTTATATAAGTTTAAGTGAAAATGAATGCATCATGCTTAAAACTTGTCTATACATCCAGAGTAATGAAAGTACCCTTGTAAATATCAGAGCCAACATCCTAAGAAAATAGACATAGGGAGAACTAGGACTCCTCTGTGGCACTGAAGGATCAGCACTGGACTGCAAATCACAAGGTCGGTGATGCAAACTCACCAGCTGCTCCTCAAAAACCCTATACAGGGTCTCTATGGGTTGGAACCGACTCAACAGCACTTAACAACAACACAGTAATCTGTAAGGTTTTTAATAGAATTAATAAACTTTGTCTGCATAAGTAATTTGAACCAACTATTTGAATTGTCAAGTAGCAAACGTTTCATCGTCCATTACTCTAGACTATTCAATGTGAAAACAATTGTTCATTTACTATTTGGATACAAGTAAATTAAGTCATAATTTACTTGGTATCCAAATAAACTAGTAGATTATATTTATCCATTTATATTTACATATAATGTAAATATATTAGGCACTGTACTAAATGTGCCAAAGTTTTAGGCACTGTACTAAATGTGCCAAAACCACATCAAGTCCATTCTGACTACTCGTGACTTCATGTGTTACAAAACAGAACTGCCCTCCAAAGAGTTTTCAAGGTCATCTGGCCTTTTTTCTGAGACACCTCTTAGTTAGATTCAAACCCTTAGCCTCTCAGTAGTTGAAAGCTTAATCGTTTGCATCACAGGGTCTACAAACCAAGTGTGCCATGTACATTCAGATTTAATATTTAATCTTCAGAACAATCCTGTGAGGAGGTATATATTCCAAACTTACATGTGGTCCTGTTCAGGATAGTGGGATTGGATACGAGTATTACACAAACACAGATTTTAAAAAAATCCTTCAGGAAAAAAGTGAAATTAAAATTTATCAGCTGAGTTATATGTGGCAACTGGCTAATGTCCAAAAACAATCAGCAAATTAGTAGACCTTTTCCATGCCAACCAACCTTGTGGGGAATGATTTACTGCTTTTCTTACTGAGGTCTTCATCAGAGCCAACTGCCACATTAAAACAGTCTTTGCATTCCCACAGAATGGAGGAAGAAGCACCAATTCTACACAATTGTGTCTCCTGGAGGACACAGACCTTAAACTCTCCTCCAGGAATCACAATTACTGTCCCCAACAGTGCTTTAAATTGAGTCTTACCCAGCACAAATTCAGTTGGTTCAATCCAGGCTGGAGTTTAGCACACACCATAAAAGCCTCGGGAGTTCTGAAAAAAGGACCACTTGATTCCCAGATCGAAAAGTTGAGATCTTCTGATAATTATGACATTCCCTTGTTAGTTGATGAACCGAATTTTGTTTTCACATTTTAGAGAACTGAATTTCTGTCGGGAAAGGTATATTTATAAATAAAAGTTAAAAGTCAAATATGAAATTTTAGCAAGTTGACAACTTATTGGAAATTATAGGGATGTTGTTTCACTTTGATCCCCTGGGTTACTGTCTTCCATTTGCCCCACTAGATTTGCTGTCCACCCTCTTGCCCAGCTCTCAACCAGGGAATCGGATGTGTGGAGAACACATCACCTGTCATCTCTGGTTTCTGCTGAAAAAGCCAAAGGAAAGCCTCATTAGGAAGCCAGCATAAGAGAGGTGAGTGAAGATGGGTTATTTCTTTCTTTGAATCTTTACAAGCAAGATTGTCTTGGGTTGATCATAGCTCTTGACGAAAAGTTTCAAGGTCAGCGAAAAAAGGAAGACCACCAACAAGATGGCTTGCACCCTGGTAACAGAAATGGCTCAAAGGTAACAATTGTGAGGACAGGACATGACCAGGTAGTGCTCTTTCTTTTGTATATATGGTTGCTGTGAATTGGGAATCAACTCTACAGCATCTGACAACATCACCAGACCACTGCATTTTCCCTTAAGCCCTATTTTCACACCTTTGAAAACAACCCATTGTAAAGAAACCTGATAGAATTATCCATTTTAAGCTCACCATCTGTTTTCTATGCCCCAACTAACAGAACAATCACATCCTCAAACATAAAACAGTCATAGATTTATTATGTGTCCGCCTTTTCTACCAGCCTTCTTCAAAAGAGTAAAATAAATCAATAAATATAAATAAAAACCCCAGGCTTGGTCCTTACCTTTCTGCTCTTACCTTGTTCTTGTCTCTCAAAAGACTCTGGTTACCTTTCTTTTTATTCATTTTTTAATGTTAGCTTTTTAACCACATAATTTCTTCTCATGCTATTTTTATGGCCTACTTTCCTAAACATAAAAATCTACTACAGTCAAATGGATTATAAAGACGCAGAATCCCCTGTGAACGAACATAAGCTCTAAGTGACATAAATGACTTTTGCTAGTGGCAAGTGGCCTTGATAACACAAGTAGTGCTGTATGCAAATGAGTGGTAATGTGAAAATGATTTTGTCACTTGAGATTAATGTGCTTTAGGTGAAAAAAAAAAAAAAAAAGCTCCATGTGCAGGGATTTCTGATCATTCTCTATGTCAGTTGCAATGACCCTAGAGTACTCGTGGCAATAGCCTTTGTCTCAACAGAACGTCAAAACAAACCTTTAAAGTTAAAGAGAAGTATCTTATTAGTTCACTAAAAAACTTGTATCCAGTGCCTACTGTATGTCAGGCACTATGCTTGATTTTATAGATTTCTAAAATGAGTAGGAAGGCTTGCAGAATGTGACCTTTGGTTGTTTAAATGATACTCCCTCCCCACCCCCCACCCCCCACAAAACCCAGAGGGAATAGAAGCAAATACTGTTGAATGATGATCACGGAGATCGTAATCATTGCAATGAAACCATGGTGTAAAACCAATGTTTTCCCATGTAAACTATCACTCAATTCACAATAAAAATGTTTAAAAAAAAAAAAAAAGTAGAAAGCAATCTCTACCTACAAGAAATTTACAACTAGGGAGGCTCAGGGTGGAGTCAGAAGTATAAGCAAAAAGGGCAATAAAATACTACCTGTTAAGTGCCATAGAGTCAATTCTGACTCATAGACCCTGTATAGGGTTTCCGAGGAGCAGCTGGTGAGCTTGAACCGCTGACCTTGCGGTTCAAACGGCTTTGCGGTCTGGCGCATTAACCCACAGCGCCACACCAAGACTCCAAAATAGTCCCTAGGAGGTTGCAAACAAATTGTGCTCAAGCATAGTGGTTACGAATCGGCCTGCTAGCCTTAGGGTCAGCAGTTCGAATCTGTTCCAGCTGTTCCGCGGGAGAAAGATGAGGCTTTCTGCTCCCATAAACTTTTACAGCCTCGCAAAACCTGTACAAGGTCTCTATGAGTTGGAACCAACTCCATGGCACATAATAAAAACATTAACCTAAAGAAGATTTATGACGAGCCCACATGGTGGTCACAGAAAAAAGGTCTGGTGATCTGCTTTGTAGATTGTTGTTGTTAAGTGCCATCGAGTCCGTTCTGACTCATAGCGACCCTGTACAGAGTTTCCAAGAAAACCCTATGGAACTGTTCTACTCTGTAGTACATGGGGTCATCATGAGTGAGAATAGACCGCAAGACTATGGGTTTGGTTTAGCTTTGGTAAAAACAATAATAGGAAAGCAAATGCACTAGTGTGGGAGCGTAAAGAAGAAATAACTAACTTTCCCTAGGTGATTATAAGAGGTTTTCAGTGAAGACAGTTCATACGATAAATAAATTAGGAGTATACATTTGCAGTTGCCTCCTGAACGTCATGTTAAAATATAAAACTCAACAAAGTCTAAAGCAAACATCTCATCACTTACCTTAAACATGTTTTTCCTGTTTTGTTTTTTTTTTTCTCCTTATTTTCAACTGCCATTCAGTTAGTCACATATGCTACAAACCAGAGGATCAACCATATCAAATTATTCAATATATCTTCTTATAAGGAGTGAAAAGAGAGGGCTGACCAAAGACAAGAGTTAAAATTTTAAAGAACATTGAAAGCTCACCTGTGGCTGGAGACTCAAAAGGACAATTCCTTCTGTTTATGAATAGTTCAATCATATATAAAATTTTAGTGAAAGAAGGAACAAAGCTAATTATTGAGTGATTTAATTCTTTAGAGACAATTTAGGAGATTTTTATATCAGAGTATCTGAGATTTTATTTTCACATCAGAGAGAGATATGCAGATGTTACAACCATGCTTGCTGGGTTTTGAAGAGAACTTAAAACACTTACTGATAAAGATCAAAGATTTCAGCCTTCAGTATGGATTGCACTTTAATATAAAGAAAACAAAAATCCTCTCAACTGGATCAATAAATAACATCATGATAAATGGAGAAAACGCTGATGGTCACGCTATCAAACAACCTATTATATTAGGCAAATCTGCTGCCAAAGACCTCTTTAAAGTGTTAAAAAGGATTACAGTGTGCCTGACCTATGCTGTGGTATTTTTAATTGGCTCATATGCATGTGAAAGTTGGATAATCAATAAGGAAGACCCCAGAAGAATTATGCATTTGAGTTATGATAGAGAAGAATATTAAAGTGACCATGGACTGCCAGAAGAACAAACAAATCTGTGTTGGAAGAAATACAGCTAGAATACTCTTTAGAGATGGTGAGATTGTGTCTCCCATACTTCAGAAGTGTTAATCAGGAGATACTAGTTCCTGGAGTAAGAGCTCATGCCTAATAAAGTGAAGGTTCAGCAAAAAGAGAAAGATACCTAAAGAAATGGATTGACACAGTGGTAGCAGCAATTGACTCAATAGTAACAACAATTGTGAAGATGAGCAGGACCAGACAGTGTTTCGATCTGTTGAGCATTGGGTTGAGTCAGAATGTATGTATGTACATACCAATGTATGTATGGCACCTAGCAACAAGAACTGATTTTGGAAATATAGATATTGTTCTTAAGATGAAAAACAAACAAAACGCAAACATCCCTACTGCTTACTGTTGAATTTGACTCCTGGCAACGCTAGGTGTTACAGCATAGAACAACTCCACAGGGTTTTCTTAGCTGTAGTTTTAACAAAAGCAGATTGCCAGATCTTTCTTCCATGGTGCCAATGGTGAATTTGAGCCATCAGCATTTAGGGTGGTAGAACAAAATGTGTGTACCTAGGGATGTTCCCTTACACATACCTGTTAAAAAGTACTGCTTTTCTTGAAAGGTATTATCTATGATAATATGTTTTACAAATAAAAGTTAAAAGAAAAATTATGACACTCAGTGATCAAGGATAAGAGAATAAGAAGAAATAGTGACTCTGGACACCTACCACTGGTCATGACACTGATCTGCATCTCAAGAGAGAGAAGATCACTACCCTTTAAAGAAAATCTACGCTTTCAGAAAATATCTACTATTACTCATTTGTGGCTGTTTCTAATTCCTTATATATTTATAAAAGTTTTAAACTTAAAATTTAGGAATTTAAGTCAAAAAGTTTTTGAGTAAAAGCAATCCATACAACTAAAACTTAATTTCATAAGTAATCCTACCATTGGTGGTGGTGGTGTGCCGTTGAGTCAATTCTGGCACATAGAGACCCAATATAAAGTTTCTGAGGTTGTAAATCTTTACAGGAGCAGAAAACTTCATCTTTCTCCCATGATAGATTTAAACTACTGACCTTGAGCTTAGCAGCCCAGTTTGTGATCTTTTACACCACAGGGCTGCTTAATCCCATCATTTTCCCCACAAAAAACAAATCCACTGCCAGAGTGATTCTGACTTGTAGGACATACAGGACAGTTTAAAACCATCCTATAGGGTTTTCTAAGACCTTATCTTTTCAGATAACTCACTGGAACGTCACAAGTACAACAATCTTTATAGAAACCAACTGTCACATCTTATTCCCATGCAGCAACTGAAGAATTTGTTAGCAGGCAAGTGCTTTTTTCACTGTGCCACCAAGCTCCTTAGTCTCACCATAGTTGTTCTCATTCTTAAATGTCATTACATCGCTTCTGACTCATAACAACCTTGTATAGGGCTTCCAAAGAGTGACTGGTGAGTTTGAACTTCCAACCTTGCAGTTAGCAGTCCAGTGCTTATCCTACATTCTGACAGTGCTTATGCTACACCAAGACAACAGTCTCATCATTGTTGTTGCTAAGTGTTGTCATGTTGCTTTCCACTCATAGTGACCCTATATAGGGTTTCCCAGGAGCAACTGGTGAGCTTGAACCACTGATCTTGTGGATCAAACTGACTTTGTCATCCAGTGCATTAACCCACAGCACCACACCAGGACTCCTACAGCCTCACCATTGTTGTTATGTGCCGTGGAGTCAGTCCATCTCATAGCGACCTTCTACAGGGTTTCTGAGACAAATTGAGGGGTGGTTACAAAATAAATGGCCTGGCCGCTTCAAAAATACCAATGTCGTAAAAGATAAGGACACAAAAGTAAATGCAATTTGTGTCGTCTCAGTCAATTACTTATTAGTTGTTGTTAGGTGCCATGGACCCTTATGCACAACAGAACAAAATACCACCTGCTCCTGCTCTGGCCTCACAATCATTGCTACACTTGAGCCCATTACTGTTGCCACTGTGGCCATCCATCTTGTTAGGGATCTCCTTCTTTTTTGCTAAACTTCCACTTTACTAAGCATGATGTGCTTCTACAGGGTTGGGGTCTCCTGATAATATATCTGAAGTATAACAGACGAACTCTCTCCATCCTGGTTTCTAAGAACATTCTGGTTGTACTTCTCCCAACATAGATTTGTTTGCTCTTCTAGCAGTCCGTGGTATTTTTAATACTCATCTCCAACACCATAACTCAAATATATCAATTCTTCTATGGTCTTCCTTATTCATTTCACATGTATATGAGGCAATTGTAAACATCATGGCTTCAGTCAGATGCACTTACGATCTCAGTCTTTCCTCTTGAACGTTTGAAAGAGGTCTTGTGCAGCAGACATGCCTAATGCAATACATTGTTAGATTTTTTTGACTGCTGCTTCTATGAGTGTTGATGGCGGATCCAAGCAAAATGAAGTTTGACAATTTCAATCTTTTCTCCATTTATCATGATGTTATATATTGTTCCAGTGATGGGGATTTTTGTTTTATTTATATTGAGGTGCAACACATACTAAATTCAGGTTGTTGTTGTTGTTGTGTACCATGGAGTCGGTTCCGACTCATAGCGACCCTACACAGGGTTTCCGAGGCTGTAAATCTTCACGGGAGCAGACCATCTCATCTTCCTCCTGCAGAACCGCTGGTAGTTTCGAACTGCTGACCTTGTGGCTCGCAGCCCGATTTGTAACCACTACACTACCAGAGCTCCTTAAATTCAGGTAGAATATATATATATATATATAATTTGAAATTGAGAGAGAGAGAGTAGCGTAGTTGTTATGAATCAGGCGGCTGCTAACCTCAAGGTAAGCAGTTCAAGACTACCAGCCATTCTGCAGGAGAAAGATGAAGCTTTTTGCTCCTGTGAAGATTTCTGCTCCTGTAAAGATTTATAGCCTCAGAAACCCTTTTCAGGGTCACTATGAGTCGAAACCTACTCTACAGTGTATATATATATATATATATATATTACAATATGGAGTATATTACCAACACAATAATTTTCCTGATTTTATTTCCACCTTTTATTATAAGCCATGTACTCCAACAGAATCATGTTCTTTCTCCATTATTTTTCTATAACAAAAAATGCTCTTATTCTAGTTATATCAAGAATTAAATGTTTGGCAGCTATTATAATTTGTAAAACATCTTTTATATATGTTGAAATAAAAACATTAACAACTTGGCATTCTCCCCACATACGCCATAGTCACTGTTTTGTAAATATCCAAACAAATATGGACACAGGCAAACTATTGGCCTTCACTTCATGTGCTGTCATCCATGAAATCATCTCTGTTTCTCCAATTGATTCAGGACCAGTCTCAGCCATAGACACACAGAACCTTTGAGAAAAATGTTAAAACAATATTTTTTCATCATCAATATCTGACTAAATTTATTGTTTATATTTTCTTTCCTAGTAATCAAAGGTGTCTTGAGGTGCTGAGTATAGGCAAACCATAAAAGTAGAAATATATGTAATAGACAATATTCTGTAATAGACAAATATATCAATTCTACAATGTTTCATTTTGGTGCAATGGCTAAGCATTTGATTGCAAACCAAAGGGTTAGTAGTAAAATCCACCAGTGGCTTCTCAGAAAAAAAAAAAAAAGACCTGGTGATCCCCCAAATATTACAAACACCTTTTGGAGCAGTTCTGTTCTGTCCATTAGGTTCACTATGAGTTGGAATTGACTCAATGGATCACAGATATTACAAAATTAGAACTTCCAATATGCCCAGGTTGTGGCTGACACCAAATTGTGGTGTCTAATAAGTTCTACTTATGGATACTCTGGGAAAAGCTGTTCCATTTATCCATTTTTCTCTTGTTTTGAATTGTTTTTTTGCATTTGTATAACCACATAAGATTATTAAACACTTCGGAGAGATTCAAATATCAATTAAGATGATACAGAAAAGTTGTACTATAGTGCAAGCCAATTCCCACTCATAATGACCCATGGGACATAATAGAACTGCCCCATTATGGCACTGTAGGATAAACAGTAGACCACAAGTTCAGTTTGAACAGCAAAGTTGGCAGTTCAAACTCACCAGCTGCTCCTCAGAAACCCTAACAACACTGATCTTTATAGAAGCAGATCTTTTGCTCTTTCTCCTGGCAGGTTTAAACTGCCTATCTTTCAATTTGCAGCCAAGTGCTTAACCATTGTACCCTTAGCGTCCCTTGATATTTATTTATTAATAAACATTGGTTATTTTTCTATATACGTGAATGCAAAGGCAATCTCAAAACAATCAAATGGTCTCTAAAGTCTGATTTCTTGGGACCAAGGTTACTGTTTTAGGTTCAGTTCTCTAGAGAAGCAAAACCAGGGAAGTGTAGTCTTTGGAAGCCTTATACAGGGTTGCTATAAGTTGGAAACGACTAAACAGCCCTAAACAACAACAACAACATATATACAGATATATGTTAAAAACAGAACAAAATGTATCTCAACATAATGGTTCACATAGATGTAGAGGTTGGCAAGTCCCAAGTCCATGAATCAGGTATCAGGTTGGAAGTTTCTTCTGACTCACATAGCTGCAGGGGCTGATGAATTCATCAGCAGATCAGATGGCAGACTGCTGGCTGATAGACTATTGAGGCTGATAGATCCCAAGCACTGTATGTTAAATAATGAAAAGTCAGATGCAGGATGCAAAACAAGTCATCTGGAATTTCTACATACATATTAAATGCACTTCACATCCTCAAAAAAACAGATTGATCACATCAGATGAAATCATGGAGGATGATAACATCATTACATTACTGCCAAATTACATCATTACAGAAATGCCAAGCTATAACATTTCATAACTGCCAAGCCACTGAGACTAATGGCTCAACCAAGTTGACACACAACCTCAATCATTATAGTTAAAAAGACCAAATTTCATTTTCTTCTTTACTTTGATTTTCATAATATTTGAGATCTCTTGGTGTGACACTGTACAATAAGTACTAGACTGCTAACTACAAGATCAGCCATTCAAGCCCACCAGTAACTCCTTGTAACATTTATACAGAGTTGCTATGAGTTGGAACCTACTCAATGACACTTAACAACAACAGTGGCAAATATATGCATAATTTACACATTAAAATCTTAAAGCTGGATTTAAGATTTAATACAAATAAACTCAGAGAAAAACAAAAAACAACAGAAAAAAAAAAAAATTCAGTTATGTACCACGTTCCTTTGTTGCCTCTTTCTGTATACCACCCTTAGTCCCCTAGTTTCAAGACAAAACAAAAGAAAGTTGAAATGAGATGGGGCATCAACAGCCTGTCTGCCCTCCCTAGATAGCAAGACAAAGAAAGGTTTGAGTATTTGTAACAAGATAACATCAACACAGCCTGAAGCAGCACTGTCAGCACCCTCCCCAAGATGCCAGGGAATTTCTGGGAGTGCCATTGCGCTGGTGCCAATTTGCTGCCTGGGCTTCTTCACAAGCCACATCAAAGTATCTGCCAAATTCTAAACTTCCTCTATGGGTTTGTAAAAGGATACCAGGACATACTGGATGGGCTCAAATGTCTGGTTCCCCACATTACCCTCTCTACCTCACTGAAGGCAAACTTGAGTGAACCTTTATCTTTCCCTGTGTTTGTAGGACTGTTTACTGCATAAAAAATGTATTCATAACAATACTTGAAATCTATGGTCATTTGTGAGAAACTTGCAATAAGTTGTCTAAAATGTGTTTTGTACTTTTTAGTAAGAATTGACTACATTTATGGAAGGTTCAATAAATAAACTTTCAAAGATTCAAATGCACATCATTTATTTTAGGCTGTTCAAGGAATACTATTCCATAATGTAAAGCACAAGACAGACAACTGGTTAAGGATGCTGCTTTATTAATACAGTAACTCCCTTCAATCATTGGTTAAGATCTGATCCCATAACTGGTGAAACCCCAGCACTTCCAACCTGGTCACGTACAAGCAAATCATTCATACATTTAGACATTGAAATCTTAGTGCTGTATATTTCAATGTAGTTCTGGGAAAAGCCTTAGAGACAAATATGAAGATGCTGGTGATTGAAAGTCAACTGAAGCATTCCAGAGTGTTGAGGTCCATCCCTTTTATCTCTCAGATCTGCTTGCACATTAAATTAAACATAATAATGTAGCTCATCGTTGAAGTTATTGGATGATCACAATTTCTAAAAAATAAAAAGAGACAGTGAAGACTTGTAGTAGTGTTGTGCTATGGACTTGATTTCTACTCATAGTGACCTGGCCAGTAGGGTCAGTAAATCAGGCTATAAATCTTTACAGGAGCAGAAAACTTCATCTTTCTCTCGAGGAACAGCTGGTAGTTTTGAATTGCTGACCTTAAGGTTAGCAGCCTGACTCATAGCCACTATGCTACTGGAGCTTAGTTTTAGGAGAGTGAGTGGCCTAAATTGAAGTCCATGTTATTACAGTTGGGATCCTCTCTACTATATCCCTTCTATATAACTTCTTCCCCATCCCGCGCATCTTCGTTGTTTGTCTGATGGAGCAGGCCAAACCTCATGCCTGAGGGGGATGAGCCCCTAGATACCAGACCTTTGATAATGCCAGGCTGAGATTTTTATTACTCTTTTATGGATCCCCAATACTTGTTTGTCAGTTTGTCATATGGTGGTGGCTTACATGTTGCTGTGATGCTGGCAACTATGTCACCGGTA
>NW_006408549.1:12424995-12426537 GCF_000296735.1 Chrysochloris asiatica | reverse complement strand
CTTTTTCTCTGACCCTCCATCAAAACATCATAGAGAAGAAAGCAAAAGATTATTAAGAAAACAAGAAAGAACAGACCAAAATGGATGTCATAAGAGATTCTGAAACTTGCTCTCCAGCATAAAAGTGCTAAAGCAAATTGAGGAAATGAGGGGGTAAAAAAGCTGAACAGAAAAATTTAAAGGGCATCTTGAGAAGACAAAGTCGAGTATCATAATAAAATGTACCAAGAAACTAAAAGGGAAGAACATGCTCAGCATTTTTCAAGCTGAAAGAACTGAAGAAAAAATTCAAGCCTTGACTTGTAATATTGAAGCTTTCTATGGGCAAAATACTAAATGATGCAGAAAGCATCAAAAAAAAAGATGGAAGGAATGCACAGAGTCACTTACCCAAAAGAAATAGCCAATGTTCAACTGTTAAGAGGTAGCATATGGTCAAGAGACAATGATACTGAGGAAAATAAACCAAGATGCACTGAACACATTGGTAAAGCGCAAGTCTCTTGGAATTGATGGAATACAAATTGAAAATTTTCAACAAACTAATGAAGCACTGGAGGCACTCACTCAACTTTGCCAAGAAATTAGAAGACAGATACCTAGCCAACTGATTGGATGAGATCCATATTCATGTCCATTCTAAAGAGAGATGACCTAATGGAATGCCGAAATCATCAAAAAATTTTATTAATATCACATGAAAATAAAATATTGCTTAAGATCATTCAAAAATGGCTCCAACACTACATGCACAGGGAACTGCCCAAGTTTCAAGTTAGATTCAGATGAGGACTAAGTATGAGGGATATCATTGCTGATGTCCAATGGATCTTGGCTGAATGCAGAGAATACCAGCAAGATGTTTACCTGATCTTTGTTGACTATTCAAAGACTTTTAACTGTGGATCATGGCAAACTATGGACAGCATTGCGAAGAACAGGTACTTCAGAGCACTTGATTGTGCTTCTGACAAAACTGTGCATAGACCAAGAGTCTGTCATTCAAAAAGAACAGTGGCATGCTGAATGATTTAAAATAAGGAATGGTGTGTCCCAGCATTCTATTCTTTAACCATACTGATTCAATCTGTTTGTTAAGCAAATAATCCAAGGAGCTGGATTATATGAAGAATGTGGCCTCAGGGTTGGAGGAAGACTCATTTGCTACCTGCGATATATTGATGATGCAACCTAGCTTGCTGTTAGCTAAGAGGACTTGAAATACTTGTTGAAGAAGATTAAATTCTACAATATTCAGGAGATGATAAGCAGTTCTGATTGATGGGTTACTTGATGTTTCATAGCCAGTCTCTAAATATTCTACCAAGAGAAAACAGAAGAATATAAGAACTATTGTTTCCATGTATATACCACATTCTTACAGAGCATGCCCCAAATATGCAAGATATCCTCTTTAAGCTAGTGGTTTGTTGTTGTTGTCAGTTGTCATCGAGTCGGAACCGACTCATAGCGACCCCATGCACAGCAGAACGAAACAATGTCCGGATCCTGGGCCAACCTCACTACCGCTGCCACACTTGA
>NW_006408549.1:12423073-12424373 GCF_000296735.1 Chrysochloris asiatica | reverse complement strand
TACAACCTACGATATGCAGATGATACAACCTTGCTTGCTGAAAGTGAAGAGGACTTGAAACATTTACTGATGAAGATCAAAGAACACAGCCTTAGGTATGGATTGCATCTCAATGTCAAGAAAACAAAAATCCTCACCACTGGACCAATAAACAACTTTCTTATCAATGGAGAAAAGACTGAAGTTGTCAAAGACTTCATTCTTCTTGGATCAACTATCAACGTTCACGGAAGCAGCAGTGAAGAGATCAGATGACGTATTGCATTAGGCAAATCTGCTGCACAGGAACTTTTTAAAGTGTTGAAGCTAGTGGTTTAGTGGAGCCTTTATGAGGCCATTGCACTCACCATGTAGTATTGTTTTGGCTAATTCATTTAACATGCTGGCTAAGAATAATAGAAGTGTTTTGAAGACTTCCACTTGGTTTTTCCTAATGTTATGGATCTTGGTGTGCCATTGTGGGGTAATATACTGGACCCCAAGGCTGGTTTGAAATGAAGGTCAGCAGTTTAAATTCACTAGCTGCTCCTTGAAAACCCTGTACTGGGTTGGTATGACTTGGAACCAACTCAATGGCACTTAACAATAACAACATATATATTTATTCCTCTAGTCTAGGAACCAGTGTGAGAGAGCTGCTTATGATTTAATATATTCATTCCAATTATGCATTCAGAAACTGGGAAAATAATCATTGGACTAATTACAAGGCAGACTTGAGCCAAGATCCCATATATCACCTGTCCTCATCCTAACAGGGGGCCATGAAAGGACCAGTCTATAACTGTATCTGCATATTTAATGTGTATGTGAAGAGTGTTAGAGGTTAGCATTTATTTCATTATTTGTTTATTATTCATAAATTAATGCTTAGTATAATTCATTTTACTTCAACTAGTATTAACTGATAGGTACCGTAATATCTATTGGTAATATAATTTTTAATTCAATTTTTATTTTTATTTAGACCATAAGGAGCCATATTTGAACTTGATTAAATGTCTATAAAATGTCTTTGAAAGTTTCTGGTCAGCTCTTTTACTTCATCATTTCTTATATTCTATATTCAAGAGCAAGTTTCAGAGTGTCTTCTGACATCTTTTGATCTTTTCTTTCTTTCCAGTATTTTAAATGACCTTTTGCTTTCTTCATCTGTGATGTTCCTGATATTGTCCCATAACTCTTCTGGTCTCTGTTGTTGTTGTCAGGTGCCATCGAGTCAGAACTGACTCATAGCGACCCCATGCACAGCAGAACAAAACAATGTCCGATCCTGGGCCAACCTCACTACCGCTGCCAC
>NW_006408549.1:12418811-12421788 GCF_000296735.1 Chrysochloris asiatica | reverse complement strand
AGAGAGAAATAAACACTTAGAGACCAGAGTGGATACAAGCTGACAGGCAGATAGTTCTACTGCCAAGAATGCACACAGAACTATCTCTACCCCAGTCTTTTATTAACTTTTTAAGGAAGAGATCTTTACAGAAGAAGAATGGGATTATTCAGATAAGACAATGCTTAATGATTCAGATAGACAATCTTTAAGATAATTTCTGAATATATCATGAGTTTCTTACTAATCTAACATTTTTATCTCTATAGGGAAAGCTATTATAGATTAACGTTTAGGCCTATATGACCTAGGGCAGTGACTTGTACTCAAGGACGTCTAACATACTCTTAACACTTAATCACTAGTGGGTAAAGGTGAAAGACTTAAAATCTCATATAAAGGTTGATTTATAATTTCTGAAGGGACTTAAGCTGTTTTTTCTCTGCTTTGCAAATACATGTGTTTGAACGTGATTTCAAACATTTAGCTTTATTTGTTAAGCTAGTAATCCTTTCTTCCTTACTGGTTTTAACCTTTCTAATGAAGGTGAGGTTTTGCCTCCACCTTCCTTTTCCTTGTTCCGGGTTCCATATCCAAATGCTACAATGTTTACTGTATTCTCAGGGGGAAGAAGAACATCTGGATCAAACTGATTATACCCAAGGGCGGTTTGAAGGGGCTGCCATCATTGTCCCTTAATCCAGTATTCCCAGAATTTCCCACTCCATCTCAAGTGAATACCCCTGGCAGTTCCTCTCCAGAACTTCCCTGCATAATCCCAGCAAATCTGCCCTTGTTCGTCCTGAGTCATATGAGGAAGTTTTACTGCCTCAGTTCTAGGGGGAAGTTCGGTTTTAATTATTGTACATGGACATCAAGAGCTTTTAAGTTAATATCAAACATAACTGAATAGTTAGATAGGGAGCAGTTCTGACATTCATCCCAGGTGGCTATAGCCAGTTCCTCAAAAAGATTTGTTCCAAGGACCCCACGCACTGCTAATACCTACAAGGCAGTGACATTTACAGTGGAGCCATTAAAAGACGCATTACGTACATTAACATGTTCCCAAAAGCTACAATTACCGGAGTTAGAAGCATAAAGAACAAGTGCAGAATGAACAATATTAAGACTAAAGAGAATTGCACAGAGGTAGCCATCTAGTGAGTTCACAAAAAACCTATGAACCCGGGACGTCAGGAGGACACTTCCTTGGCCCTCAGGGTCCATGTGAACCCGGGACGTCAGGAGGTCACTTCCTTGGCCCTCAGGGTCCATGGTCCGGACAATCTCCAGTTATTTCTGTCATCCAGGCCGTATTTTCCAACTACTGATCCTTTCTCTTTGTTTCAAATGTTCACATTCCAATCACATTGTCAATGCATATTGATTGCATGTTTTATCAGTTTCAGTCTGAAGAAGTTGGTAGAATTCTTCAGTTTCTTTTTCACTGGCTTTAGTGATTGGTGCATATATTTGAATAACAATGGTATTATCTGGTCTTTCTTGTATATGTATGGATATTATCTTATCAAGGACATCATTGTGTTTCAAGATAGATCTTGAAATGTTCTTTTTGATGATGAATGGGATACTATTCTTCTTGAATTTGTTGTTACCCACACACAAAAATATGATTGTCTGATTAAAAATGGCCAATAATTGTACATTCAGCTCACAGATGCCAAGGATATTGATATTTACAAGATCCACTTAATTTTTGATGACTTCCAATTTTTTAAATTTCATACTTCAAACATTCCACATTCTGATTATCAATGGATGTTTACTGCTGCTTTGTCTCATATTGAGTAGTGCCCCATTGGCGAATGAAGGTCCTGAAATCTTTACTTCTTCCAAACATGCCATTAAGGTCAACTCTACTTTGAAGAGGCAACACTTCCTCAGTTATGTTTTAAGTGTCTTTCAATCTGAGGGACTCACCTTCTGGCACTATATCAAACAATATTTCCTGCATTTCATAAGGTTTTCAGGAGCTAATCCCTCCGAAGTGGACCACGTATTCCTTCTTCCTAATGTGTTCTTAGTCCAGAAGCTCTGGAGAAACCTGTCCACTGTGGGTGACCCTGCTGGTATTTGAAATGCAAGTGACATAGCTTCCAGCATCACAGCAATATGCAAGTCATCACAATATGAGAAACCAATAGACATATCAGTTTTTGTAGTATGAAATATTCTAAAAATAGTCCCCAAGCTTCCACACCCTAGTTGCCAGAACTTGCAATTTTCCAGAATTATCATTCTCCATGGTACAGTAAATTAATCTTAAAAAACAGAATTTGTCTGGGTAGGCAATATCTAATCCAATGAGCCATTAAAATGTTCTTATTTTCAGATTGATAGCAGAAGAGGAGGTCAAATAAACTAAAAGTTGGAGAAAAGATATTTCACTTTTGCTGGTTTTGAATTTAGAAGGGCCACATAACAAAAAAAAAAAAAAAATGTAGGCAGCCTAGAAGATGAAAACAGCCTTGTATAATAACCTGGAAATAGAGACCTCAGTCCAATATCTATAAGGAACTGAATTTTGCCAACACTGAATAAGCTTGGAAGAAGCCTGCTCTCCATATCCTTGCAATATGAGCACAACTGTTCACACCTTGATTTTGGCCTTGTGAGGTCCTTAGTGGAGAATCAAGTTAAACAGAGTTAAACAGCAGGAATACTGAAATAATAAATGGGCATTTTTTGAACTTGATAAATTTGTAATAAATTGTTACACAGCAATAGAAAATGAATATAATTTTTAAATATTCCTCCTACTCTTTTTTAATTTAATTCTCATCTTCAAAAATACCTACTATTTATGCAGAATTTTTCTTGGGTTTAATATATATATTTCTTTATATTTTTAATCCTTTGTTCATTGCCACTTAATTTTGAATGATTTTCTTAATCCTGTTATCCTTATCCTTTACTGTATATTTGGTAGTCTCTATGTGCTTCTTGGAATCCTGGTGTGGCGCTGTGGGCTAAT
>NW_006408549.1:12412680-12418411 GCF_000296735.1 Chrysochloris asiatica | reverse complement strand
GATGATCTCTTCTGTGGTTTTCTTTGATACTTTCTGCTCTGGAACTCCAATCACCCATAGGTTATTCCTCTTCTTATTATCCCATATGAATCTTAGGCTTTCTTCAGATTTTTTCATTCTTTTTTTTCTGCTTGCTCTTCAATCTTAGCAGTATAGAGATTTGTATTCAAGCTTGCTAATTCTGGCTTCCATCCCTTTAATTCTACTCCTTTGTCCTTTCAGAGTATTGTCCATTTCTGATATTTTAGTATTGATCATCTGGACCTCTTTTTGCAGTTTCTGTATCTTTGAAGATCTGTCAGCCCTCTGCAATGGGAGTGCTCTCTTGGCCCTCTATCCACTCATTCCCATTCAAAATGGTTGTGGCAGGACTCATTGGCCATCCCAAATAAGAATCCACCTCGTTTCTTACATCTGCTCCAAATCTTACTCCTGGTAAGCACTTGATCCCCTTATTTATACTTTTATATGAAACGTAGAGTTCCAGGACCATCCTCTGAATCTGTTTCATGTGGTATTCCGTGTATTTACTGGTAGGGGTCTGTACAACCTTTCTGCCTAGTCTGTCATCAATTGTCTTTTTAAAGACTTGTTACTTTCTTCATGTGTAATGTCCTTGATGTCATCCTACAAGTTGTCTGGTGTTTGATTTTTAGTCTTCAATGTGTTAAATCAATTTTTGAGACCGTCTCTAATTTCAGATAGAATATACTAAAAATCAAGGAGCCCTGGAAGCATAGTGGATTATGAACTGAGTTGTTAACAGCAAGGTCAGTAGTTCAAATCTACCAGTTGTTCACAATAGCAAAGATGAGACTTTCTGTTCCTGTAAAGATTTACAGATTCAGAAACCCTATACAGGTTGCTATGAGTTTGAATCGACTTAAGGGCACACAATGACTACCACCCCCATCTCAAAATCCTATTTTGGCTCTAGTGGACTTTCCCTCAGCTCCAAATTGATCTTTAATATGTGCAATTGATAATCTGTTTCTCAGTAGACATCTGGCTTTGTTCTGACTGATGATATTGAACTTTTCCATCGTCTCTTCCCACAGATATGGTCAAATTGCCCCTGTGTATTCCACCTGGCAAGGTCCATGTGTGTAGTTGCTGTTTGTGTTTTGAAAAGGCATTTTCAGTGAATGAATCATTGGTGTTGCAAAATTATATTATGACATCTACAGCATTATTTCTATCACTAAGGTTATATTTTCCAACTACCAGTAATTTTTTGTTTCTAACTTTCGCATTCCAGTCACTAGTCAACAATGGTGGTGGCTGGTGTTTGTTGTGTGGCACCAAGTTGGTTCTGACTTATAGTGATCCTGTATAGGGTTTCTGAGGCTGTAGATATTTGCAGGAACAGAAAGTCTTGTATTTTTCCAGCAGAGCAACTGGTAGATTTGAAGTATTGATCTTGTAGTTAGAGCCCAGGGCTCATTTAGTAAAAATAGTCAGCTTCTTCATCCCAGCACTAGTGGTTGGTGTGTACATTTGAATAATAGTTGTAGCAACCTGTCCATCCTATCACTGACAATGTTGTACTTCAGGATTGATCTCGAAATGCTGTTTCTTGCCATTAATATGAGGCCATTCCTTCATTTTTTCATTCCAGGATAACAATAGACCATATAATTGTCTGATTCAAATAGCCATTACAAGCCCATTTCAGCTCAGTAATATCTTGGTTATTGATCTTCTTGCATCCCATTTCATTTTCATGGAGCTATCAGCTTTGCTAGTTTTATATATGGTGCATTCCACATTCCAATTACTAATGAATATATTTGCTCCTGCTTTTGAGTAGTACAACAGCAGCAAATGAGTAGTGTCAGAATCCACATCATTAGAGTAACTCTATTTTGTGGAGGTAGCTCTTCCATAGTTGTGTTTTGAGTGCTTTGTAACCTGAGAGGCTCTTCTCTGGCATTATATCAGTTAAGGTTCCACTGCTACTCATAGGGTTTTTCTGAATAGTTTTTACTCAAGTAGATTGTCAGGTCCTTCTTTCCAGTCTGTCTTAGTTTGGAAGCTCCACTGAAACCTGTCCACTATGGGTGACCTTGCTGACATTTGAAATACCAGTGTCAAGTCTTCCAGCAACAGATAAGCCACTACAGTATGACAAAATGACTGATGCGTGCTGGATATCTTCTCCATACTTCCAAATTTCCACTTTAAACTCTTACTTTTAAAAGATATTGTATTTTAAGTTCCAGCAGTAAGTCTGGTCTAAATTTTTACTTATTTTTCAGTACTATTTTTCTAGTAAATGCTTTTCATCTATATTTGTTTTCCCTGTTCTTTTTGTCCTTTATACTAATAGTATTTTTGTATATATTCTGTGTTTTTATCTTTTTATTATTTTTCAGTTTTGAATGATTATGCCTTTCCCTTGGACCAGCAATTTGGAAGAGGTCTAATTAGGGCAAGATTCCAATTTAGAATTCCAGGTCAGCAGATATTCTCCTGTAACATACTGACACTTCTTGGGATAAAGGATTATGCATGAGAGTAACTTCTTTATTTTTTATGCCTCCTCGGCAAGGAGCTCTGGTAGTGTAGTGGTTATGAATCAGGCTGTGAACCTTAAGGTCAGCAGTTCGAAATTACCAGCTGTTCCACAGGAGAAAGATGATGCTTTCTGCTCCTGTAAAGATTTACAGCCTCAGAAACCCTGTGCAGGGTCACTTTGGGTCGGAATTGACTCGACAGCATATAACAACAACAGCAAATATGATTATCAGTATAGGGTTGCTGCTAATTCAAAGAGTTCCTCTTGCATTCTGCCTTAACTCCAAATTCTCTGCAAAGATGGAAATTTGATAGATCTCCTATCCAGCCACACTGCATTCTCTTCACTTCTTCACTCTTGTCACTCTCCTGTATCCCCTGTTTCCATTGTTCCAAATAGAGAATTGTTTCTGTATTTTGTCAGGTTGTGCCTCTACTTTGAAGAATTGTTTTCACTAGCTTGTTTGAAATCTACCTTCAGGCTTTCTTTCAATGTATTTTTCTAAATCTTGTTCAATCTTAGCTCTATTCAACAACTCTTAGTCACATTTTGTGCATTAAATCAATCCTGGAAAAGAATGAGGGAAAGACGCCTTTGACCAAGTGAGGTTCATTTCAGACTATTAGAATTTAATAGATAACTCTTATATAATAGAGAATAAGCAGGAGATGCATATGAACAGATAGAACAGTCCAAAATGTGCATAAAACCATTAGAAGAACAATTTAAAAATGAGACACATTATTTATAGAGAATTTGTTGGCAAATATTATGGGTGTACTGTAAAATATCCTCATAAACCCTATAGTTATTAATTTTGAATGCTAGTTTCAGATATACTACATACTGTTGTTGTTGTTGTTAAGTACCATCAAGTCAGTTTTGACTCATAGTGGTCCTGTATAGGGTTTCCGAGTAGCAGCTGGTGATCTTGCAGTCCAGTGCGTTTACCTACAGCACCATACCAAGGCTCGGTTATTGTTGTTAGGTGCCATCAAGTTGGCTCTGACTCATATCTACCCTATGTACCACAGAATGTAACATTACAAGACCTGCACCAACCTTGTAATTGTTGTTACACTTGAGCCCATTGCTGCTGCCACTATGCCAATCCATCCCACTGGGGATTTTCCCTTTTTTGATTACCCTCCACTTTACTAAGCATGAGGTCCTTCTCCAGGGAGTGGTCCCTCCTGATAATATGTCCAAAGTATGAATTACGAAGTCTGCCATCCTTGCTTCTAAGGAGTATTTTTGCTGTACTTCTTCCAACACAGATTTGTTTGTTCTTCTGTCAGTCCATGGTATTTTAATAGTCTTCTCCAACACCTTAACTCAAGTGCATCAATTCTTCTACAGTCTTCTTTATTAACTGTCCAACTTTCACATGCATATGAGGCTGTTGAAAATAGGCTTGGGTCAGGTGTGCCACAGTCCTCTAATTGTTAGTTTTGCTTTTGAACACTTTAAAGAGATTTTGTGCAGCGTACTTGCCTAATGCAATATGTCATTTTATTTCTTGACGGCTGCTTCCGTGATTGTTGATTGTGGAACCAAGCAGCATGAAAACTTTCAAAACTTCAATCTTTTCTACATTTGTTATTATGTCGTTTATTGGTTCAGTTGTAAGGATTTTGTTTTCTTTATATTGAGGTGCAATTCATACTGAAAGTTATAGTTTATCTTCATCAGTATTTTAAGTCCTCTTTGCTTCCAGCAAGCAAGATTGTATCATCTCCATATCGCAGGTTGTTAATGAGTCTTCCTCCAACCCTGATGTTCTTCTTCATATTACCAAGCTTCGTGGATTATTTGGTCAACCCACATATTGAATAAGTATGATGAAAGACTACAACCCCGACACTGGACTTTCCTGCTTTTAAACTATTCAGTATCCCCTTGTTATATGCAAATGACTGCCTCTTGGTCTATATACAGGTTCCTCCTCATGAGCACAGTTAAATATTCTGTAATGCCCATTTTTTACGTTATCCATTGCTTGTCGTGATACACACATTCAAGAACATTTGCATAGTCAATAAAATATAAGTAAACATCTTTCTGGGATTCTCTGCTTTTAGCCAAATTCCATCTGATATGAGCAACCATATCCCTTGTTCCACATCCTCCTCTAAATCTGGCTTGAATTTCTGGCAATTCCCTGTTGATGTACTGCTGCAATAGTTTTTAAAAAATCTTCAGAAAAAAATTACTTCCATGTGATATTAATGATATTGTTTATGTCCACTTTCCATTAGGTTACTTCTCTTTGGAATGGGGACAAATATAGATTTCTTCCAATTGGTTTTCCAGGTAGGTGTCTTCCAAATTTCATGGCATAGATGACTGAGTACCTCCAGTGCCACATCAGTTTATTGAAACATTTCAATTTGTATTCTGTGAATTCCTGGAGCCTTGTTTTTTGCTAATACCTTCAGTGCAGCTTATACTTCTTCCTTAGTACCATGGATTCTTGGTTATATGCTACCTCTTGACATGGTTGACACTGATCATGCTTTTTGGTAGAGTTACTCTGTGTATTTCTTCCATCTTCTTTTGATGCTTTCTGCTTCATTAAGTGTTTTGCCCATAGAATCCTTCAATATTTCAAGCTAAGGCTTGATTTTTTCCCCCTACATTCTTTTAGCTTGAGATATGCTGAGCATGTTCTTTCTTCCCTTTTGGTTTTCTAACTCCAAGACCTTGCACATTTCAAAATGATACTTGACTCTGTCTTCTCAAGCTGCCCTTTGGAACTTTCTATTCAGGTCTTTTGTTTCCTCATTCTTCTCTTCACTTCAGCATCTCTATGCTGAAGAGCAAGTTTCAGAGTCTCTTCTGACATCCATTTTGGTATTTTCTTTCTTTTCTCTCTTTTTAATGACCTTTTGCTTTCTCACTGTATGATGTTTTTTAATGCCATCTCACAATTTCTCTGATCTTCAGTCATTAGTGACTAATGCATCACATTTTTCTTGAGATGGTCTTTAAATTCAACGTAGGATATATTCAAAGTCATGTTTTGACTTTCATGGACTTGTTTAATTTCCTTCAACTTCTGCCTGAACTTACATATGAGCAATTGATGGTCTTCTCCACAGTCTGCCTTTGTCCTTGTTTTAGCTGATGATATTGAGCTTTGCACCATATCGTCCCACAAATGTAGTTAGTTTGATTTCTGTGTATTCTGGTGAGATCCATGTGTATGTTGCT
>NW_006408549.1:12402123-12404275 GCF_000296735.1 Chrysochloris asiatica | reverse complement strand
GTAACCACTACGCTACCAGAGCTCCTTAGTCTGTATTAATAATAATCAACACAAGGTTGATCCTTACAATGCAGGTATAGCGTGCATTTCAGTTTCCCACTTCTTCATCTCTGACACTGGCCACACATGACCCCTGCTCTCTCTTTGACCCTAACCATCCAGAGTTAGTTCTTTATTAAATGACTGCTTCACATCCCTCTTCACCAGTCACCTAAGGCTGGGGGTCTTCAAAAATTAGGTCTCTGTCCTTCTGATCACTGCCAGATAGGCTGATTTCAGACCTACTAGCTCTTACTCTCCCAGGTGGGTTCATTAATTTGCTAGAATGACTCACAGAACTCAGAAAAGTCATAGAGTAGAATGCCCCACAGGGGTTCCAAGGTTGAAATTTTTACAGAAGCAGGCTCTGTCACATCTTTCTCCTGTGTATTAGTTTGTTAGTTTGAACCACTTATCCTCTAGTTAGCAGCCGGGAGCTTTAACCTCTGTGCTACCAGGATCCTTTTCGCATTGCTGGCGGTGTGTCGTGGGGTTGGTTCCGACTCATAGTGACCCTGTACAGGGTTTCTGAGTATGTAAATCTTTATGGGAACAGAAAGCCTCATCTTTCTCCCACAGAAAAGCTGGTAGTTTCGAACTGCTGAACTTGAGGTTAGCAGTGCAATTCGTACCCACTGCGCAACCAGAATTTACCTTTTAAGTATAACTACATAAAGACATATATGAAGAGATACACAGACCAGATCTGTGAGGAAATTTTGACATGGAGCTTCATGTCTGAGAGATGTGTCAGTACTCCCATATGCACTGTAAATCTAGAAGCTCAAAAGGCTCCAGGACTCCTTATAGCAACTGTTGGGGCCACAATATATACTGAGGTGTGACTGGGGCTTTAATGAATAGCTAATGCACAATCAAATCACTGAATATGCATAACTGACTTTATCATGTCTTATCTCCTTTTTAAAAGGGGTCGTGGTGTGGCACTGTGGGTTAATGCACTGGACTGCAAAGTCAGTTTGAACTGCAAGGTGGGCAGTTCAAGCTTACCTGTAGCACCTCGGAAACCCTATACAGGGTCACTATGGATTGAAGCAACTCTAAGGCACTTAAAGCAAAAATAAAATGTTTCCTTGCTGTTTAGAAAAACAAATACACCTTTGATTGCTGGGGGATCTCAAGGACTATTTTCAGAAATAGTGACAAAAGACCCCATTGAGTTCTTTGTTCCACACAAATCTATTCAGTTGCTTTTCCTATCTTTTCTCCTATGGATGGAAAATGGAGTACTGCAACATCTTTCATTCATTCTCTTATTTTCCCATATTTGAAATGTGAAAAATACTATTTAATTGTTAATCAGAATTATATACAGTTAACTTCACTATGGTTGTTGATGTTGTTAAATGCCTTCAAGTTGGTTCCAACTCATAGTGACCCTGTATAAGGTATCCAAGGAGATGCTGGTGAGCTTGAACCACCAACTGTGAGATTCAAACTAACCTTGCAGTCCAGCACATTAACCCAGTACTGTTACATAATCTTAGTATGTTGTTGTGAAGTGCCATTGAGTCGGTTCTGACTCATACCGACCCTGTATAGGGTTTCCGAGGAGCAGCTGGTGAGCTTGAACCACCAACCTTGCAGTTGAAATGGCTTTGCAGTCTGGTGCATTAAACCACAACGCCACACGACATTGAAAATAACTTCTCTAAATTATGTCTTTCTCAAGTCTACCATGTATGATATCAAAATATCTACATAATACAAAATAAAATGCAGAAGTTGGAAAATCTTTGAAAAATATGTAATATACCCAAATTCAATTTGAACTACTTAGCACACAATAGTTTGCTCAGCCACCAAAGCTTTACTGTCCAATCTCTTCTTTCCCCCTTTCCAATAAAGGCTTATTTCCTGTCAACACAATGCAATTTAAAAGCTATCAACTATCTGCAGTTTCTTTCTTTTTTCCACTCCCAGTTGAGTCTACCACCCAGTTCTCCTCAGTTCAGTCAGTGAGAAGTGCTTCCAAGGAACTGATTAATCTCAACACATTCCTTGTAGTCCCGATGATCTTCCTGTGACCATTTCTAAACATCCTCCAAGTCACTGTTTATTTAAACCTCACTCTTATAAGGAATTCTGGTAG
>NW_006408549.1:12399945-12402023 GCF_000296735.1 Chrysochloris asiatica | reverse complement strand
TTGTTGTTAGGTGCCATCGACTCAGTACCAACTCATAGTGACCTTATGCACAACAGAATGAAACACTGCCCGATCCTGGGCCAATCTCAGTATTGTTGCCACGCTTGAGCCTATTGATGCTGCCACTTTGCCAATCCATCTTGCTGGGGGTCTTCTTCTTTTTCTCTAACCCTCCATCTATAGCATTAAATATTTCAAGATAGGTCTTGAAATGCCATTTTTGATGATGAAAGCAAGGCCATTCCTCTTGAATTTGTCATTCCTGATATAGTAAAACATGATTGTCTATTTCATTACTAATTACTTGTCCATTTCAGCTTATTAATTCCTAGGATGGAGCCCTTGTATGGCACTGTATGATAACCACTGGATTGTTACCCACAAGGTTGGTGGTTCAAAGCCACCAGCAACAGCTTGGAAACACTTTACAGAGTCACTGTGATTCGAAACGAACTAAACAGTGGTTAGCAACAATAATGCCTAGGATATTGAACATTTTACTCTAACAACTTTCAGCTTTTCTAGATTTATGCATCTTAATGCATGTTCCAATTATTAGTGGCTATTTACAACTGTTTGTCCTCATTTTGAGTTATTTCCCATCAGTACATTTAGGCCCTGAAAGCTTTACTTCATTCATCTAACCATGGTCAGCTCCACTTTGAGAAGGGAGTATTTACCCAGTCACACTCTGAGAGCCCTCCAACCTGATGACTCATCTCCCAGCACTGTATCTGACAATGTTCCACTGTTATTCATGAGGTTTTCATTGGATACGCATTCAGAAGTAGTCCACTTCTCCTTCTTCCTCTGGAAGCTCAGGTAAAACCTGTCCATCACGGAGACCCTGCTGGTGTTTAAAATTCCAGTGACATAGCTTCCAGCTATACATATACCTCTACAGTATAATGCTGTGATAATCGAGTTACAAAAATGCTAATTTAGAGTAATTTATCTGGAGTGATTGAAATCTCTGATAAACTACAAATATCATTTTTTTCCAATAGTTCTCAACCCAGTTTAACCTTGTATTATACCAAAAACCAAGTAACTAGTTTCTTTTCCTTTCCTCCATAAAGATAAATAGACCAATTGTTGTTATTAAGTGCCATCAAGTAGGTTCTGATTCATAGCGACCCTGTATAGGGTTTCCAAGAAGTGGCTGCAGGGTTTGAACCACTGATCCTGCAGCTCAGGTCAACCTTGCAGTCCAGCACATTATCCTGCAGTGCCACAGCGGGACTCCAAGTAGACTAATGGAAAGGGAAAATAAGAATAATTCCATTCTGTACAATCAAAAACTGACAGTCAAATATATTCTTTGTCTGGAATAAGGAACACAAAACATTTGTTGAAAGGTAGAACTGCTGCTCAAAAACTAAAAGTTCTGTTTATCTTCACTGCTTATCAAGTAAGATCTTCCCTTAGGAACTTTAGAAACAAAATGCTTTAAAACTTCAAGTGCCTGTATTATTTACACACACACGAAAAAAACGACCTCTGCACAGTTTCCTCCAGCCATCGCATTGATCCATTCGCCCACAGCCTGAAAGCTATTTGAAAAGTCATTTTTTTCTTTTCTATCCTTTTTCTTTTTACTATTTTTTGAAGTGTTTAACTGTTCACTATAAGCTACCCAGATGTTCTTTAGACTATTTTAGAATTATGTCCTAAATATCCTTTTCTTTTTGCTTTTATTTTTTTCTCTAACGAAATGATCTTCTCTTTTCTCTCTTAGTTTTTGTCTTGAATGAATATATCAGTAATAATCTCATTCTTAGTCTCATGAGCAGTAGAATTTATTAAATAATGCTTTGAGAAACTTCCAGAGGCTTCTTACAATCTTACAAATAGTATGCTCCATGCTGCATCTGCTACAGTACACTTTAATCTTTTTTTGTTTTTGTTGTTTACTATGATTGCAATGCATTATAACTCGTTATAACTCGTTAAGTCTGGAGGTAGTAAGAAATAGAGGAATGGGATGATTTCTAGTTGAGAAGGGTGAAGAGAGGAGGTAGAATAAAGAGGAGGTTAATGTGGTGTGTAGCACTGTAGTAGCACAGTGGTTACAGATT
>NW_006408549.1:12393389-12394890 GCF_000296735.1 Chrysochloris asiatica | reverse complement strand
TATGAGTCTGAACCGACTCCATGGCACATAAGAACAACAACTTCAGAGAGGTGTACTCAATATACACCTCATGCAGTCTATGTGGAAAAAAAAAAGTTGACTGCTCAGTGTGCTTTGCTAAGAACTGGGAAAGCAATGTAAACATGATATTCACAAACCCTTCCCTCATAACATGTACAGCCCCAAGGAAACTGCATATAATTGTTAAGTGCCATTGAATCAGTGTTTATTCCAAGGAGAGGCTGGTGGTTTTGAACCACCAACCTTGTAGTTAGCAGTCCAGTACTTTTCCTACAGCGCCATGCCAGGGCTCCACTGTGTATAATAAGGCTGGAGAACTATGGGCTGCTACTAGGGCAGAGACAAAAGGCACTTAACCCCAAGAACAGTTCAGGCATATGAATGATAAATTTAAACTAGTCAGGATAAGAAAACCGATGAGATGATCAGATGTGGGAAGAGAATGTAAGCAAAGACAAACAAAAATTTTGAAGCTTCAGAAGTGAACAGGTGTTGGCAAAGTCAAGAAACTCAAGGTGGTTCGAGTGTTTAGAACACAGAAACTGAAAAACAGGTTGGTATTGGAGCTTATATGGTAGCAAGACCAGAACACACCAAGCTTTGTAAACCTGATTAAGAAAGTTAATCTTCATCTTAAATGCAACCACAGCAAAGGATTTAAACTCGGGATTCACAGACTGCAAATTTTGTTTTAGAAAGATCCCTCTGGACTTATTACAGAACAGAGATTGGAGAGGAATATAACCAGAAACAGAGAGAGCGGTAAAGAAGCTATGACAATAATATAACTCCACGCCAAATTCTCTACAGCTCCAGCCATGCTGTTGCTGATGACTATGAGTTGAAACTGGGTCACTTCCAGCTCGTAGTGACCCAATAGGATAAACTAGAACTTCTTTATAGGGTTTCATAGGCTTTAAACTTTACAGACCACCACTTGTCTGTCAGTAGTTTGTTGTACTGTAGACTGGCAGAAGTACAAACAAATCTGTCTTGAAAGAAGTACAGCCATCTTATGTGCTGTGGATGTTATCAGGAGAGACCAGTCCCTGGAAAGACATCATGCTTGGTAAAGTAGAGAGCCAACAACAAAAGAAAGACCCTCAATGAGGTAGACTGTTAGGCTGCAACAATGAGCTCAAACAGCAATGATTGTGAGGGTGACACAGGACTGGACAGAGTGTTGTGTACATGGGGGGTGGGTGACACAGGACTGGACAGAGTGTCATGTACATAGGGGGGGTGACACAGGACTGGGCAGAGTGTCGTGTACATGGGGGGGTGACACAGGACTGGGCAGAGTGTCGTGTACATGGGGGGGTGACACAGGACTGGACAGAGTGTCGTGTACATGGGGGGGAACACAGGGGAGGGGACAGAGTCGCGTACATGGGGGGTGACACAGGACTGGGCAGCGTGTCATGTACATAGGGTTGCCATGAGGTGGAAATGACTCAACAGCACCTAACAACAACAAAAA
>NW_006408549.1:12389809-12393289 GCF_000296735.1 Chrysochloris asiatica | reverse complement strand
CTCCTTGGAAACCCTACACAGGGTCACTATAAGTCGGAACTGACTGGATGACACCAACAGCAAGGAACATCAAGGCCGTCTGTTAAGGAACATGAGGTGTTTGCCAAGTTTCAGAAGATGAACAGAGATTGACTCAAGTCCTAAATGAGGCGTAAGCCAGCGTGTCAAAGAAAGTTCTAGAAATAAGCCCATCCTTTTTGTTTAGTGATGAGGCTCACTGGTCTCATTCTCTTTTCCCAGAGCCCTTTTAAAAGTAACAACAATAGAGTAACCATAACAGTTGTTGTTGTTGCTAAGTGCCGTTGAGTCAATTCTGAACCTTAGCAACCCTGTATATAGGGTTTCTGTGGAGTGCCTGATGAGTTTGAATCACTGACCTTGCAGTTAAAACCGACCTTACAATCCAGTGCTTATCCTATAGTGCCACATCAGCACTTTAAGCATAACAGAGAGCACATAAATGCTACCTCCAATGGAATTCTTGGTCGAAATTTCTTTCCAAGGCTTCATTCAGAACCTTGCTCCAAGAGATGTACGCTCAGCAATGGGGAGAGAGGGGCAGAGTCCACTAGGGTGCTGATTCCTTGACAACTTCTTACTGCTAAGTGTTCATAGGGACCTAAGGTAACCAAATAAAATTGCCACCATAGGGTTTTCTAGGCTGTATCTTTACAGGAGTAGATGACTGGCTCTTTCTCTTTGGAGTTGCTAGGTGGGTTTGAAGCTTCCAGCCTCTCAGTTAGCTACCAAGGACTATCAGCACTCCTTATGTTAACCATAACCCTTCACAAATCACTTTTATTGTGGACCAAACAAATATAAGGTACAGTCATATGTCAGAGGTTTACCTCTCCCTGCTGTGCACACTCAACAAGAACAACTCCTTATGAATTTTGCTTCTTAAAGGACATTATGTTGTTGTTAAGTGCTGTCGAGTCAGTTCTGACCCATAGTGACCCTGTATAGGGTTTCCAAGGAGCACCTGATGACATTATAGGTCATGATATTTTTTCCCCTTAATTAGAAATCTTGGCTTATATTACACCATTGTTTACTGACTTTTGTACTTTCTTGCAAAATTCTAGATCTTTCACCTGCCTTATGTCTTCTCCATACATTAATGATTTTTAAATGTTATATTAGCCTTGCATATTTGACATAATTTCCACTTAGTTGTGGTGTATAATTATTTTACACATTGTTGGATTCAATTTGCTATTTGATGATGATTATTGTATCTATGTTAATGAGCAATAACAGTCTGTAATTCCCTTCTTTTCAATGTCATGGTCTGGTTTTAATAGTAGGGTAATGTTTGTTTTCTAGAATGAGTTAGAATGCTAATATTATATGGAAGAGTTTGAGAAGGAAGGTTGTTAATTCTTCCTTAAATATTTGGTAGAATTTACCAGTGGAATCCAGTACTTTTTGTTTCATAAGGACATTAGTTATCAATTCAGTTCTTAAACAGATATAGACCTATTTAGATGATCTGTTTCTCCATATGTGAGTTTTGGTAAATTGCATCTTTAAAGGAATTGGTTTATTTCATCAAAAATATCACATTGTTGGTGGGCACAGAGCTGTCTGTACATAGTGTTCCTTTTTTGCCTTTTTTAATGCCCATGGTGTCAGGAGATATGGCCCTTTTTCATTTCTAATAGTAGTAACTTTTATTTTTCTTTTTCCCTTGTTTAGCCTGACTACAGGTTTATAAATTTTATTGATATTGTCACATTTTTGGTACAAGTTTTCTCATGCTTTACAAATAAAGTATACAAATGCTATTTTTATTAACATCACAAGAAAAGGGTCCTGATGTGGTGCTGTGGGTTAATGTACTGCCCTGCAAGGTTGGTTTGAACTGCAGGGTAGTGGTTCAAGCTCACCACTTGCCCCTCAGAAACCCTATACAGAAGTCTCTGTGAGTCAGAACTGACTCGAGAACATTTAACAACAGCAGCAGTAACTTGCAAAATACTTAGAAAAGTAAGAAAGGAATACTTTTATTCCAAATAGCTTAAAACTTGGAGGAGAGAAACTTAAGTCAGTTCCATTGAATATGTGCTTGAACATAGCCTATGCCTAGTATAGAACTCCTTGTGTGGTGCTGAAGGTTCAGCAGTGGATTGTAAAACACTAGATCAGAAGTTCAATCCCACCATCTGCTCCACAGAAACCCTATGAAGGGTCACTTTGAGTCAGAATGGACTCAACAGCACTTAACAACAACATGCCTAGTATAGTGTTGGGCATACCTCATTATTATGGCTTATTATTATGGCTTTCCTTACAAAAAACAATCCCAGGGCAATGCACAAAGCATAAAACAATTGAAAATGCAATTCAACAATACAAATGGAGGTTCAGAAAACTTAGTGTAATGAAATTAGAAAAGGGATAAGTCATTTTGGACTAGAACCATAGGACAGGCTGTATAGGGAACATGAAGCATCTGACAGGTTACAGAAGATGAATGGAGGTTGGTAAGCAGCCAGAAGGATGAGTACACCAGCATGTCAGATAAACAGCATTAGATTTGAAAGCCATATCTTTTCCTTTAAGTTTTTTTTTTTTTTTTTCTTTAACTTTCCTTGGGGAAACAGAGGTTTATACAGATTTTGAAACTCTGGCTTTGAGTGTCTAATCATGTCCATGAGTAAAATCACCAAAGGGATGCTACTGTAGAGTCACGGGAAGAGTACCAAACTGAGGATGGAACATCTGGGTCCTAACTTCCACATTGTCACTAATGCATGGCATGACTCTACTCTGATGACTTAACCACTGGGGGTCACAGTTTCCTTATCTGTAAAATAAAGACCTAAAGCTTGATGAATTTGACAGGTTCCTTCTCACTTGGAATTCTGCTTCTAAGACTGCTTGTTCTCCAAGCTAAATGTTTTACTCAGCTGCAATAATCATTTCATACTAGGTTCCTCTGATTTATGCTGACACCTGAATGCCAAATTTATGCAGAGTGTGTGAAAAATAGCTGGTGGTCCTCTGAACAGAATTCAAACAGATTTATATAGCATTCTCAGTGGTTCTACAAAACACAAGAGGCTGCTGTTTCTTCATAAAGTCTGGCTTTGCCTTGTGCATATCACAGAACTATCCACACACTATTATCTGGTTCTGTATCTTCTTCACATATGAAATATGAAATCCATGAAGGCAGGAGTTACATGTTTAACTTATTTATGTCTCTACTATCTAGCTTGATGTTGTTAAGTCAGTTCTGACTCATAGCAACCCTGTATAGGGTTTCTGAGGAGCAAGTGGTGAGTTTTGAACTGTCGACATTATGGTTCCAACCAACCTTGTGGTCCAGTGCTTAACTTACAGTGCCACACCAGGACTCTGATTTAGTTTGGTGATGGTGGTAGTGTGCTATGGAATCGGTTCTGACTCACAGCCCCCCTGTATAGGGTTTCTGAGGCTGTAAATCTTTACAGGAGCAGAAAGCCTCATCTTTCT
>NW_006408549.1:12375927-12379669 GCF_000296735.1 Chrysochloris asiatica | reverse complement strand
GGACTGGGCAGAGTGTCGAGTACATGGGGGGGTGACACAGGACTGGGCAGAGTGTCGTGTACATGAGGGGGTGACACAGGACTGGACAGAGTGTCGTGTACATGGGGGGGAACACAGGACTGGGCAGAGTGTCGTGTACATGGGGGGTGACACAGGACTGGGCAGCGTGTCATGTACATAGGGTTGCCATGAGGTGGAAATGACTCAACAGCACCTAACAACAACAAAAAACTTTGCAGAAAGAGCCCTGGTACCACAGTGACTAAAGTACTTGGCTAATAACTGAAGGGTTGGTGGTTTGAAGCCAGCAGCCACTCCACAGGAGAAACATGTGGCAGTCTGCTTCCATAAAGATTTACAGACTAGGAAATCCTATGGAGCAGTTCAACTCTGTCCAATAGGAACACTACGAGTCAGAATTGACTAATCAACAGTGGGTCATCTTGACAGGAACAGATGACTGTGTCTCTTCTCCTTCAAGGCAGCTGTGGGTTGAAAGCACCAACTTTTCAGTTAGCAACCCAGATTTAATGATTGTGCCAGCAGGACTCTTGTTATAACCATAACCCAAAAAATCCACTGCCATCAAGTCACTTCCAATTTATAGCACCCTGTAGGTTTTGGGGACTCCTGGTATGGTGCTGTGGGTTAATGCACCAGACCGCAAAGCCATTTGAACTGCAAGGTTGGCAGTTCAAGCTCACCAGCCACTCTTCAGAAACCCTATAAGGGTTGCTATGGGTCGGAACCGACTCGACAGCACTTCACAACAACAACAACATAGGTTTTGTATTAATGTTACAGAGTCCTGCTGTGGCACTTTAGAATAAGCACTGGTCTGCTAACTATAAGGTTAGCATTTCAAAACTACCAGTCGCTCCTCAGACACCCTATACAGGGTTGCTATGAGTTGAAACTGACTCTCAAAAGTGCTTCTTCAGTAACAGGATTATAGGATTATGCCATAGGATAGATGAAAGTAGATCAAATGAACTGATATTTAACTTACAAACCTACTGTAATGACAGAATAATGAGGCTAGAATTGATGGCCTGTATTTCAATAATGCCAGTCATGCCAGGCCACCCTAGTCAATATGAACCTTCTCCCTTCTAGACCTCTAGAAGCATCTCCCATGTCCTTCTCATGTACCATGTGACCTGAATTCTGTGCTTGAACTCATTATCTGCTTATGTGCATATTGCTAATTAGCCCTATTGGAATATCATTAGCACCATGGTTATTGGTTGTGTTTATTTCCTCTGTACTAGTACGTCAAAACAAACTCTTTTTGTGCTTGGTAACTTCCTCTATGAAGCCATCCCTGAATCCCCTGGCAGCCATGAAGTCTCCTTCTAAGTTCTCACTGCAGTGTTCTCATATTGCCATTATCTGAAACCCCACTAGGTTGTAAGGATTTTTTCTTCGTGTCTTTTTATATTTACCTCTCCAGCGCCTAGCACAGTGCTAGAGAACACAGTGCGCATTTCTTTTATGTTGATTTGATATATAAATGTGTCTGTTTTGTAACAGGATTGGCATTGTGGTTTAGAAAATCCAGGATGTTACTAGGACTAGTGTGGTGCTTCATGGTATCACTCCCCATCCCCCTTCCATGCCAGACCATACAGAATCCTAGTAATGTTTTCTTGTACTAACGTTGCTCATAAATCATACTTCCCATATATCATGGGACGTAAACAACTGGCAAAATTTAAATTAGACTTTTAAATTACAATAGTGTTTTGCTGTGAGGATGAAACCACGTGATTCTAAGCATCATTGTAAATGGATAATAATGCGCCTTGACTGGAGGGTATTAGAAGGTTCAAATAGTACATTAGCATAGAGTTTTAGCCCTAGGGGTATGCTGATACATGTAAGCTGGTCTTATGAAAAAATGTTTTCGTTTGTATAACTGCAGGGATTTTTTTAAATAAAAGATAATAAATCTCTGCTGAACACTGTACAGAAATTTTATGGATAGTCATTTTGGTGTCACATCCTCTGACAGTATCCTCCTCCCTTCACCAACCTAGTGATGCCACTGAAAAAATTTCTTTTCCTGACGTGGTGAGGAACTCTGTTAGAGCAAGTAGATGCTGTGTCTCTTAAGTCGATTAAGCATTTATATTAATTTACAATGAGAAAAACTATCATGGGAAATAATTCTAAAATGTTTCCCCAGCTATTTATTCTGCATGTTGATGGAGCCAATAACATGAAGGGCAATGAGTATGAGGAGGTTATGCTTTCCTAATGTTCCACACTCCAATCAGATGAGTCTACAATACCAGCGATTTATAATGTCCTTCACTTCATATTCAGGCACTGACAATCAGAAACTGATGCTGAAATGCAATGATTCATTCAAAGCAGGCCTGACATACAAACCTTTCTGAGGTGCTCATCTGCATAATTGTATGTGTTATTCATTTTCTCTCTCCCTTAGTCATTTCTCACTCTCTACCATGAAAATGCCACTATCTTATATTTGCCACCACGGTCCTCAAAGCCTGAAAAATATGAGCGCTGGGAAGGGGTAGGGGGAGGAGAGAAGACCACAAATAAAAGCAACCTGCTGGAAGCATTCACATCTTCATGTCCTTTCCTGCCAGCCAGCCTTCCATCTACATCTGGATGCTGGTTCTATCAAACTTCTGTCTTGTATCAATTTTTAGCAGCATGGATAATTTATTGCATCTAGGATGATAGAAAACCAGCTTTATACATCATTCAGCTTGCAAAAGATGTGTAGCTTCAGTTCCTTAATGGTGTCATTTTGGCTGAATGCTATTAACAGATTACCCCTGCCTAGGGCAGTGGAGCATGTGCGGCAGAAAGATAACCTTGTGTTCGTAATTTAATATTAACTGTTTTCTCCATAGTACCTCTTTCCAGTACATTAACAACAAACCAA
Source organism: Chrysochloris asiatica (assembly GCF_000296735.1). Lineage (NCBI taxonomy): Eukaryota > Metazoa > Chordata > Mammalia > Afrosoricida > Chrysochloridae > Chrysochloris > Chrysochloris asiatica. The sequence goes on along the minus strand of NW_006408549.1, from coordinate 12,376,749 downwards.
TATGGCCTTGTCCCCTGCGGTCGTATTCTTCAGCAAAAAAATGGATTACATGATAGCAAGTTCCTGAAGATTTCCAATGAAGTATTACAAATCACTCAACACCCGCTCTACAGAAATGAAAAATAAACAGGCTTAGATTCAATCAAGTTTAATTCCTCCAATTTAGCTTTAGCGCACTTCAAAGGGTGTTCTTATTAATGTCTTGGTGAACAAATTTAACAGTCATCCCCGCTTCTTATACGAAAGCCTCCAGTTCTGTTTAACATATAGTGAGATCAAGAAACTTTTATTTTATTTTAGTTTTTTTAGTGACTACTCTGTCACAGTTTGATATAAAAGTGTAAGCCATTTACAGAAAACTCTTTATGGAATTTTTATCCTATTCCATTCCCAGGAGCTAAATTTATATCCTGCATTAGCTATCATAGCACTAGAGTATTAGTCTTTTCCCTTTGCCAGCAGTTCAGGGCAGTTGGAGGCCCTATCACTCTCCACCACTCACATACAGAGGCATTATGAGTTTATCTCATCTTCTGCAGCAAGTGCCAGGCCCAATTCATTCCTTTAGGCTACTTTACTAATAACCTATTCCTTATCAGGGCCTCTCCACCTCAGCCTGTGATCAAAGACCCAATTAATGGAATGGAGAAAGGTGAAGCATTCAAATAATGGAGACAGCTGTTTTTCTCTGTTAGAGAAAATCCATTTGTATTGTTATCTCACTCACAAGTTGTGCAGCTCCTGTTTAATTCAGTCTTTCTCTATTTCTGCTGATGATAAAAAAAAAAAAAAAAATCACAATGAACCCCGAAGAGAATGGCA
>NW_006408549.1:12373417-12375827 GCF_000296735.1 Chrysochloris asiatica | reverse complement strand
TTCTTACCATACAGATTAGCTTGTTTTTCTAGCAGTCCATGGTACTTTAAATATTCTTCTCCAACACCATAACTGAAATGCATCAATTTTCTATGGTATTCCTTCTTCATTGTCCTATTTTCACATATATATGAGACCATGGAAAATGCCATGGTTTGGATCAGGCACAACATGCAAGGCACCACAGTACAACAAATTGACAGACAAAATGTGGTGACATATATAGCAATAGTTAATCATCTTCATTGTTAATATTATGGTTATTATTCTCCCAAATATTTTTAGTTACTGTTATTCTCCAGATATTTTTAATGTATTATTTCAACTAGTCTTCCTCAAAATCCTATAGCATTATTGTTGTTGTTAAGTTCAGTCTATTCCATTCCAACTCATAGCAACCCTGTATAGGGTTTCCAAAGAATGACTGGTAGGTTTGAACCACTAATCTTGCAGTTAGAAGTCTGGTACTTGCCTTACAGTGCCACACCAGGGCACCTGTAACCCAGGTATTGTAATTACCCCATTTCACAGATGAGGATACTGATGTATGTAAAGATTAAGCAAAATGCCCAAGGTCGCACAGTACTAAGTGAAACAGAGATCACTTAAAATCAGGGCATCTGGCTCTAATGTTCATTCCATTAAATACTTGAAGATGCTTGATAAATGTTTACTTGAAAAATGAATGCAGAATATTTATGACTACTGAAGCACAGGAGAAGGAGCCCATGACCCCAAAATGGGAGGAAATGGGGGTGGCATCTGGGAAAGAGATTATGTCAGTCTGTTTTTGATGTGTACATGTAAAGGAGAGAAACTGCATTGTGTTCAAGAAGGAATAAACAGTTTGATGTTGGAAGAGTTGGGGAGAAGATTGGTGCTGGAGAGATAAGCAAGGATGATCTCACAAGACCCATTTTTCCTTGTGAATAATCAGGGCAGCCAGAACCATTGACAGGTCTGATGAGTAGAAGTTTTGGTTAGTAGGCAAGTGTTTACATTAGTTAGTTTAAATGGACTGATATTGGCCATTTTGAGTCAGACAATTGCATGGCTTACTATGCTGGGATTGACAAATTGAGGAGGAATGGTGTCACATTTATTATCAAAATGAACACATGAAGATCTGTCTTGAAGTACAATGCCGTCTGTTATAGAAAAATATCCATATGCCTACAAGGAAGAACATTATTGTACAAATTTATGCACTAACCACTAAAGCAAGATGAGGCTTTCTACTCCCGTAAAGATTTACACCCTCGGAAACCTTGTACAGGGTCGCTATGGGTCGGAACCGACTCAATGGCACTTAACAACAACAACAACAACAACCACTAAAGCCAGTGATGATTAAATTGAAGAATTCTACCAGATTTCTTCAGTCTGAAACTGATCAAACTTGTAATCAAGGTGTATTGATCATTACTAGTGATTGGATTTCAAAGGTTGGAAACAAGAGGAGGGATCAGAAGTTGGAAAATAAGGCCTTGATGAGAGAAATGATGCTGGAGATCGCATGATGGAATTTTGCAAGACCAAGGCCTTTTTCACTGCAAAAACCTTTTATAAGTAATATAAAAGATGACTATACACATAGACCTCACCAGATGGAATACAAAGAAATAAAATTAATTATATCAATAGAAAGAGACAGTGGAAAAGCTCAATATCATCAGCCAAACAAGGCCAGGGAGAGACTGTAGAACAGACCATCAATCAGTCATATGAGAGCTCAGGCTGAAGCTGAAGAAAATTAACACAAGTCCATGAGAACCAATATATGTCCTTGAACATATCCCACCTGAATTTTGAGATCATCTGAAGAACAGATATGATGCGTTAAAAACTAAAGACTGAAGACTAGAATAGCTGTGGGATGACATCAAGAACATCATACAGGAAGAAAGCAAAAGATCATTATGATGACAAGAAAGAAGAAAAAGACCAAAATGGATGTCAGAAGAGACTTTGAAACTTGCTTCCCAGCATTTCTTGTTATTGTTGTTAGGTGCCGTTGAGTCAATTCTGACTCATAATGACCCTCTATAGGGTTTCTGAGGAGTGGTTGGTGGGTTTGAACTGCTGACTATGCAGCTCAAACTGATCTTGTGGTCCAGTGCATCATCCTCTAGCACCACACCAGGACCTCTAGCATGGTGGCAGTAGTGGTTGTGGTGGGTAGTGTGCTATGAAATTGGTTCCAAATCATAGCAATCCTTCATAGGTGTTCCAAGGCTATAAAGTATAATGGGAACAGAAAGTCTCATTGTTCTCCAGAGGAATGGCTTGTAGTTTCAAACTGCTGACTTTGAGGTTAGCAGCCCAATTAATAACCACTATGCTACCAGAACTCTTTCCAGCATAGAGATGCTAAAGCAAATGGAAGAAATGAGGAGGTAAAAGAACTGAA
>NW_006408549.1:12350546-12363407 GCF_000296735.1 Chrysochloris asiatica | reverse complement strand
AAAAAAAAAAAAAAAATCACAATGAACCCCGAAGAGAATGGCAGAAACATCACCATGTTTCCACTCAGTCTGGGAGTTATCAACTAGAAAGTGAAAATACAAGCTGATAAGGGGAGGAAATGTCCAGCAAAGACCATATCAAAAAAATTTTTTTAAGTTTGTTCAAGCAGCATTCTCTATTCATCATTCTGATGTTTTTCTTTTTGTTAATTTTCTTCCCTATACTGTATTATTCAACTGTCTACCTCAGCAAAGAAGAGACTGATAATATCTTGAGTTCCACATCAGTTGAAAAGTAATTAAAGGCAGAAAGTAATCATAATTGGTTGGTGGGGACATGCCAATGAACTTCATGCACTTATGGGTCGAGGAAACATTATTAGAGCTCAGACATGAAGTAGGTTATTTCCATGTAAGTTATATCATTTTCCCCAAGCAGAGTTTTATACTGTCTTTTGTTTTTGTCCTTTAAACCTTACTGTCCTCAATGACATGCATGTTTTTCTTACCTGAACCTCAGCATGAATGATTATATCGGTGATTCTCAGACACAAAGTCGTATGACCAGGGACTCATCGTTCCTCTACTAGGAGACTTCAGTTGGCTTGCTCTCTACCTTTGGCCTGATAATGGTCTTAGTGCTGTTGTGTTTCTATTTTCTCTTAATAAAAGAGAATCAGATTCAAAAACTGGAAGAGAAACAAAGGTAGTCCTTTGCGCTTACTTTGTATAGAACATATTTCCTTGTAAGGGTCTAAATTCAAGATTGTTTTTGGTTTTGTCAAGTAAGAAGAGAAACATGTACATTGTTTTTCTTCCCTCAGGAGAATTCCCTTGGAAGGCACGAATGAGAATCACATATTTGAATTCCTGCCTGAACACATAAAACTAGCAAAGTAAACACGTACAATGCTATAGTATATGGAAGGAATAGAGACACAGAATCTTAAAGGGCTGTCCTCCCAGGTTGATAGCTCACAGGAGATTCCAGGATGTCTGTGAGACTGACTAGGAAAAAAAAAAAAGCATTATGTATTTGCGTATACAGTGCACATTTAAAAGAAAATTTTATGAAAAAAAAAATAATATGTCTGAAATATGGACCAGTAAACAGATCTGGTTTCCCCACAATTTTTTCTTAACATCAATCTTTAGAAACAAACATTTAAAATTAGTTTTTCATTTCCAGTATAAAGCAAACCTTTCTTGATTTGTACATCCTAGATCTTTATATCCTTTTCTTAATATTGAACTTAGATCAAACAAATATGAAATAATAACAAATCACCATTCTCAAAAAGATATGAAATAGCAAAATCAGAACTATCAATTTCCGTTAGGCATACTAAAAATGGAGACCCTGTTAGTGTCAATGAAGTAGAGAAAAACAAAACAAATGACAAAATTCAGGCTTAATTCTGCACTCTCACACTCTCACAAAATCTACAACTCTTTTGTTTTTTTAGTATATTTCAACTTGATCTATCTAATGGTAATTAAATTGCCTTATAGTAATGTAACTAACAATCACAGGATTATGTGGAAAATTCCTTTTTTCCCGTTTTTTTTTTTAATAAAACGTTTCCGTAAATCAGGACAAACCAGAATATATTGTCCTAACAGAACGGCAAAAATCTTAGTGGTTAAAAATAACACGTATTTCTCTTTTTCTCAGGGATTAGCAGGGTATGATGTAATCATGATTGTGTAGCAACACAAAACACAAAGGTCTCACTATCTTATGATGGCACCTTTTAAACATGAAGTTTCAGGATCTACTAAAGCAGGGGCCAAGAGAATGGAGAATTACCCACCAACCATTCCATGCTTTTATCTAGAAGTAGTCTTCATCACTTTCACTCACATTTCATTGTTCAAAGCGAGTCACTTGGCCACCTCTCATATGAAGGGTATGTATGTGCAGAAGGAGAGCCAGGAATCTGGGTGAACAGTAATGTCTACCACAGGAACTGTTGGTATTTGTTACAATGTTTAAGAAAGAAGAGTAAATATCAAATGCTTTTGTTCAACCCCCAATTATAAAAGATGCTATAATAACAAGATGCCAGGAGAGTCAGGGTTCAGATTTCTTGTTCCTTCTTCTTTAAAAGAAAAAAAAAAGGTCATACGTATGTAAAATATATGTAACATGTCTATTTTTAAATATTTTAAAATTTATGTTGAATGGAGTTTTGGTATGGTTAGCATTGGACTGCTAACCACAAGGTTGGTAGTTCAGACCCACTAGTCACTCCTTAGAAACCGTATACAGGGTTGCTAGGAGTTGGAACCAACTTGATAGTACTTAACAACAACAACGATATATGGGATGTATAGAAGACTGGACCCTATATAAAGAGTTACATAATCTGTAATACAGAAAGAGATTTATCCTGGTGGAAATTTACCTTATTTTATAATACAGAATTCTTGAGGACACATGTGGAATTGTCCTGATTCAAATATAGTAGATTTACTGATATTTCTCTCATACTTCAGATATGTTATCAGATATATCCTTTCTAGACAAGGACATCATGCTTGGTAAAGTGGAGGGTCAACAAAAAAGAGTAAGACACCAACCCGATGGATTGATACACTGGCAATAACAATTGGCTCAAGTGTAACCACAATTGTGACGATGGCATAAGACCAGGCAGTGTTTCATTCTGTTGTGTCTAGGGTCACTATGAGTCAGAACGAACTTCTTGGCACCTAACAGCTCTGGTAGCGTAGTGGTTACGAATTGGGCTGCGAACCGCAAGGTCAGCAGTTTGAAACTACCAACTGCTCTGCGGGAGAAAGATAAGGCTTTCTGCTTCCATAAAGATTTATAGCCTCGGAAACCCTGTTCAGGGTTGCTATGGGTCGGACCCGACTCAACGGCACTTAACAACAACAGCAACTACAAGACTGGCAATTCAAACCTACCAGCTGCTCCTTGGAAATCTTATACAGGGGGCACTATGGGTCAGAATTGACTTGAATGTACTTAACAACAACAACAGCAAAAACAACTAATCACAACTGAATAAAAACATTATGCTCTCTCTGATTTATATTTAAATTATATCATCTAGCTGATAGTTTTTAATATTATATATTCTGGCTGAAGGTTTTAAAACTATATTTTTATCCTGCCTCCATTTATCCACACATCATTCATTCATTTATATTTCTTCCATAAAAAAAGATTGAGGAGAGCCTTTGTTTAATATAGTCAAGCACTCAATCTTTTTTTTTTTTTTTTTTAATTTAATACCCAAGGTTCCTGCTGTTTGTTGGGTGCCACTAATTAGATTCCAACTCATAGCAACCCTATAGAAAAAGAGTAGATTTAGCCCATAAGATTTTCTTGGCTGCAGTCTTTGCAGAAGCATATCATCAGCAATTGGTCCCAGGGGGTGACTCGATGTGATCTATTTCAGCACTAAGATTCCTTACCAAGTTGCTGTTGTTGTTATTAGTAAGTGCCATTGAGTTGCTTCCAATTAATAGCCACCCTGTGTAGGGTTTCTGAGGAACAGCTGATAGGTTTGAATAGTCAATCTTGTGGTTAGCAGTCTAGTGCTTTCTCTATAGCAATACACCAGGACTCTAAGTCCCTTCTTATTGTTGTTAGGTGCCATCGAGTCAGTGCAGACTCATAATGACTTTAAGCACAACAGAACAAGACACTGCCCAATCCTGGACCAACCTCACTATTGTTGCCACGCTTGAGCCCATTGATGCTGCCACTTTGGCCAATCCATTTCACTGGGGGTCTTCCTCTTTTTCTCTGACCTTCCACCTTACCAAACATGATAGCCTTCTCCAGTGACTGACCTATCCTGACAACATGTCCGAAGTATGAGAGATGAAATTTGGCCATCTTGGTCTCCAAGGAACACTCTGGCTGCACTTCTTCCAACACAGATCTGTTGGTTTTATGGACAGCCCATGGCACTTTCAATATTCTCCTCCAACACCATAACTCAAAAGCATCAATTCTTCTATGGTCTTCCTTATTCACTGTCCAACTTTCACTTCATCTGAGGTTATTAAAAATACGATGGGTTGAGTCAAGTGCACCTTAGTCCTCAAGCTGACATCTTTGCTTTTCAACACTTTTAAAAAGTCTTGTGCAGCAGGTTTGACAAATGCAATACATCGTTAGATTTCTTGACTAGTGCTTCCATGAGTGTTGATAGTTGATACATGAAGAATGAAGTCTTTGACAACTTCAATCTTTTCTCCATTGATCAGAATGTTGTTTATTAGTCCAGTGGTGAGGATTTTTGTTTTCTTTACATTGAGATGCAATCCATACTGAAGGCTGTGCTCTTTGATCTTCGTCAGTAAATATTTTAAGTTCTCTTCAGTTTCACCAACTCGGAACATGGAATGTACAAAGTATGAATCTGGGAAAATTGGAAGTTGTCAAAAATGGAATGGAATGCATAAACATTGATATCTTAGGCATTAGTGAGCTGAAATGGACTGGTATTGACCATTTTTAATTTGACCACCACATTGTTTACTATGCCAGGAATGACAAATTGAAGAAGAATGGTGTTGTATTCATTGTCAAAAAGAACATATCCAGATCAGTCATGAGGTACAATGCTGTCTGTGATAGGATAATATCCATGCACCTACAAGGAAACCCAGTTAATACCACTATTATTCAAATTTACACACCAACCACTAAATCCATTGAAGATGAAATAAAAGAATTCTACCAACTTCTTCAATCTGAAATTGATCGAACATGCAATCAAGATGTGTTGATCATTACTGGTAATTGGAATGCAAAGAGGAAAGATCAGTAATTGGAAAATATGGCCTTGGTGATAGAAATGATGCTGGAGATCGCATGATAGAATTCTGCAAAATCAATGATTGTTTCATTTCAAATACCTTCTTTAGACAGTATAAGAGATGACTATACACATGGACCTCACCAAATGGAATACAGAGAAATAAAATTGACAACATCTGCATAAAGAGACGATGGAAAAGCTCCATATCATTAGTCAAAACAAGGCCAGGGGCCCACTGTGGAACAGACCATCAATTGCTCAAATGCAAATTCAAACTGAAGCTGAAGAAAATAAAAACAAGTCTAATTTCCTAGCCCTCACAAAATCCAATTTAGAGAATGAGTTCTAAATTGAACTGCAACTATACCATATGAGAAGAAAAGAGAATAATTGTTTTAATTTTTAAAATTTCTATTCTAAGTCCTCCTCCTCACAAGTCATGTTAAGGGTGGCAGTGGCATCCCTTTAATTTAATTGTTGAATTCATTTATTTATTTGTTTGTTTTGCTCAATCCCTGAAGGCTACTTCCTGAGCTTACAGAATTGTCTGAGTTGTGCATGTTTGGATTTTTGTTTGTTTATTTGTTGTTTGCTGTCTTCCTAGGAAGCCATTATTTTACAAAGGAAATTACATACCACCTGTTAATTGAATGAATTCATAATCTATGCCTGACTCCCTTCCATTACACCCCCCCATTACCGCACCCTCAGGCTGCCCATTTTCTAACATCAGTTACTTCTTGTTTGTTGTTGTTGTTGTTAAGTGTCATCAAGTCAGTTCTGATTCATAGAGGTCCTGCATAGGGTTTCCCAGGAGTGACTAGCAGGTTTGAATCACAGACATCATGGTTAGCAGTCTGGTACTTAGCTTACAGTCTGTGTTTGGAGGATATAACCTATTTATATGTTTATTTAATTGCCTTCCAATTGTCATCCAAGTTAACACTTGTCAGCACTGGATGCTAATCACAAGTTTGGTGGTTCAAAACCCATCAGCCTCTCCGTGGAAACTCTATAGGGTTGTTATGAATCAGAACTCACAGGCACTTAACAACAACAATCCTCTAGCCAGTGAATAATTCTTTCTTTCCTCTCATCCCTGGTAGCCATAAAAGAATGCTTCTTTTAGCATGAAAACCTTTTCTTGACGTTTTACAATAATGGTCTCATACAATATTTTTCCTCCTAGTGTGGCACAGTAGAATAAGCACTGGACTTCAAGGTGGATTTGAACCACAGCATGTCTCTCTTTTAATAGGTTTCTACCTTAAGCATTTAATGTTCACCACTGTCACCTCACTGCCATTGAGTCAATTGTGACTCCTGGTGATCATATAGGACAGAATAGAACTGCTCTTTAGGGCTTCTGAGTCTAAATCTTTAAGGGTGCTGACAGCCTCATCTTTCTCCCGGAGAGCAGATGGTAGGTTTGAACTATCTTCCTTGTGATAAGCAGTTCTACACTCAACACACAGCACCACCAGGACTCCTTCAGTTAGTGGTTGTTGCTGATGTAGGTGCTCTTGAGTCAGTTCCAGTTCATAGTAACACTATGCACAACAGAACAAAACATCGCCCAGTCCCATGTCATCCTCCCATTGTGCCTGCCACTGTGCCAATCCATTTTATTGGGAGTTGTTCTCTTTTTTGTGGACCCTCCACTTTAGAAGCATGACATCCTTCTCCAGGGATTAGATCTTCCAAAGTATGAGAGAAAAAGTCTAGCCATCTCACTTCTAGGAGCTTTCTGGCTGTACTTCTTACAGTGCACATGTGTTTGTTCTTTTGGCAATTCATGGTATTTTCAATATTCTTCCCTAACATCATAATTCAAATGCATTGATACTTCTATGGTCTTCCTTAATCACTGTCCAGCTTTCACATGCATACAGGGTGATTGAAAATCTATTTAATGGTAGGCACTACTTTAAGCCACTCACTTCATTTTTATTATGCAAGTGGCCCCAGGTTAATTAGCATTAGTAAATATGTACAGTCCCTTCATCCAGGTCAGGCCTAAAACCAAAACATAATCCAATGTCAAGTCAATTCTGACTCATAGTGACCCTATCGTTCTGAATAGAACTGCATCTTAGGGTTTCCCAGACTGCAAATCTTTATAGGAGCAGACAGTCTCATGTGGATCATGAGATGGGTTTGAACCACTGACCGTTTGCTTTGCATCCCAATGCCTAATCACAGAGACACCAGGTCTTCTTAGCTCAGGCTTGTGTATTCTTTTTCCTAACTTCCCTGCTTCTGTGTGTTGCTGTACATCCAACCACCTATCAAAGTGACTACACAGCTTGCCTGGGTGCTGCCTCCCTTTGGCTCTAAGTATCTTCTGTTTCTTCATTTCCCTCTTTTTTAGTGTTCTAATCCATGGTTTCTTCTCCTCAGTCCAATTATAAACTCTGAGCCCTTTATTATAGTTTTGCTATATGACTATTTTATACAAAAATTTCTGTCTGTTGACAGAGACATTTTATATAATCTTTAGATATCTGAAGTCAAGAGTCCTTTGCCTCTTGTTTTCACCATGGCATGATGCTCAATCATGAGTTTTTACCCAATTTCTATATCTGTATCTCCATTTGCCTTAATAGGCACTTAAAATTTTGAACTTTACTAGACTACGTCATCCGCAAACTTAATCATCTTCTTATGAAACTGGTTCTTCCCTCACCATTCTTACTTTTACTAATGCTATATCAGATATGAAACGTTTGGCTCACCTCTTCGTCTCCAATTCACTCACTAAATACTTTGAGAGTCTTTCTATAAACATACAGTTCTCCCTTTTCTTCGTTCTGCCACTATTGTTTTACAGCCTTTGTTACATTACCTTTCTGAGTATATTTTACAACTCATCTGTCAGTTTGTCGTCCTGGGTGACTTGCATGTTGCTATGATGCTAGAAGCTATGTCACCAGTAATTTAAATATCAGAGCAGTCACCCATAGTGGACAGATTTCAGCTGAGCTTCTAGACTAAGAAAGACTACTAGGTAGAAGGAGAGGCTGATTACTTCTGAAGGTGTAGCTTCTGTAAACCTTATGAATAGCAGTGGAAAACTGTCAGATAGAACCAAAATATTGAATGCTGAAATGTTGTTATTATATATAAAGAACTCTGATAGTGTAGTGGTTATCAATCGGGCTGCTAACCTCAAGGTCAACAGTTCGAAACTACCAGTTGTTTCATGGGAGAAAGATGATACTTTCTGCTCCCATAGAGATTTATACCCTCAGAAAACTTGTACTGGGTAGTTATGAGTTGAAACAAATTTCCTTGCACATAACCACCATCATCACCATTGTCATATGTTGTTGTTGTTAAGTACGGTCCAGTCGATTCTGACCCATAGCGACCATGTATAGGGTTTCCAAGGAGCAGCTGGTGAGCTTGAACTGCCTACCTTGCAGATCAAATGACTTTGCAGTTTGACACTTTAGCTCACAGCACCACTATACTACCAAAATATGAGTCCCTCAGGTTGGAAGGCACTCAAAATATAACTGGAGAAGAGCTGCCTCCTCAAAGTAGAGTTGAACATTATAACACTTTCAGGACCTCCATTTGCTGATAGGGAACAACTCAAAATGAGGGGAAACAACTATAAACATCCATTAATAATCAGAACATGGAATGTTTTATTAAACTAGGAAAATTAGAATTTGTCAAAAATGAAATTGAACACATAAAGATTATATGCTAGGCATTGTTGTTGTTGTTGTTAGGTGCTATTGAGTTGGTACCGACTCATAGTGATCATATGTACCGAAATACTGCCCGGTCCTGGGCCAACCCCACAATTGTTGTCACACTTGAGCCCATTGATAAGTGAGCTGAAATGCACTGGTATTGGCCATTTTGAACCTGACACATGGTTTACTATGTCAGGAATGACAAACTGAAGAAGAATGGCACCACATTCACCATCAAAAATAACATTTCAAGGTCTATTCTGAATTATAATGCTGTCTGTGAAATGATCTAAAAGGGAGATCAGTTAATACCACTATTACTCACATTTATGCAACAGCCACTAAAGCCAGTTAAGATGAAATTGAAGCATTCTGCTAAGTTCTTCAGACTCCTGGTATGGTGCTGTAGGATCAGCACTGGACTGTGAACCATAAGGTCAGCAGTTCAATCCCATAAGCTGCTCCTCAGAAACCTTATACAAGGTCACTATGAGTCGGAACCGACTCGATGGCACTTAACAACAGTAACACTAACTTTTTCTGTCTGAAATTGATCAAACAAAATCAGGGTGTATTAATAATTACTAGTGATTGGAACTCAAAGATTGGAAACAAAGTGGAAGGTTTAGTAGTTGCAAAATACTGCCTTGGTGATAGAAAGAATGCTGGAGAGCACATGATAGAATTTTGCAAGGCCAATGATTTATTCATTGTAAATATATTTTTAAAACAACACAAAAGACAACAATACTCATGACCTCACCACATGAACTACACAGAAATCAAATTGATTACACTTGTAGGAAGAGACAGTGAAATAGCTCCATATCATCAGCCAAAACAAGGTCTGGGGCAAACTCTGGACAGACCATCAATAGTGCTTATGCAAGTTCTGTTTGAAGCTGAAGAAAATTAAACTAATCCCCAAGAGTCAAAATATGACCTGGAGCATTTACTACCTGAATTTACAGATAATCTCTAAAATAGATTTGACACATTAGACACTAATGTCTGAAGATCAGAGGAGTTATGAGATGACATCAAGAACATCATGCAGGAAAAAGAGCAAAAAGCCATTAAGAAGACAAGAAAGAAGGAAAAGAACAAAATGGATGTCAGAAGGGACTCTGAAACTTGTTTTCCAGCATAGAGATGCTAAAGCAGATGGAAGAAATGAGGAGATAAAAGAGCTGAAGAGAAAATTTCAAAAGGCAGCTTGAGAAGACAAAATCAAGTATTATAATGAAATGTGCAAAGAACTGGCCAAAATATAATTCTCTAATATTGCAAGTCAAGGTTTGAAGTTTTTTGTCACTATGTGTTGGAACTTAATAACAACAACATGGGCAAAATATTGAATGATGCAAAAAAAAAAAAAAAAATCAATAGAAAATGAAAGGAATATACTGAGTCACTGTATCAAAAAGAAATGCTCAATGTTCAGCCATTTCAAGAGGCAGCACATGGTCATGGAGCCAGTGGTAATGAAGAAAAAAGTCCAAGGTTCACTGAAGGTTGGCAGAGAACAAGACTCAGGGAATTGATGAACTAGAAATTGAAATCTTTCAACAAACTGAGACAGCACTAGAGTCACTGACTTATCTATGCCAAGAAATTTGGAAGATAGTTACCTGGCCAATTGATTATAAGAGATCCATATTTCTCCCTATGTGAAAGAGAGATGACCCAACGGAATGCAGAAATCATCAAACATTTTCAAGATCACCTGCAAGCAAAATTTTGCTACAGATAATTAAAAAATGTTTGAAACAGCTGTTAAGCTTTAGATGAGGACATGGAATGAGGAATATTATTGCTGATGTCAAAACATCTTGGCTGAAAGCAGAGAATACCAGAAAGATGTTTACCTCTGCTGTATTGTTTATGCAAAGGTTTTTGACTGTGTAAATTATAACAAGCTATGGATAACATTGCAAAGAATGAGTATTAGGGAATATTTAATTAATTGTGCTCATGAGGAAACTGTACATAGACAAAGAGGTAGTCGTTCAATCAGAAAAATGTACACTGAATGGTTTAAAATCAGGAAAGATGTCTGCTCTGGCTATATTCTTTCACAATAATTATTCAATCTATAAACTAAGCACATAATCTAAGAAGCTGGATTACATAAAGAAAAACAGGGCATAAGTATTGGAGGAAGACTCATGAACAACCTGAAACATGAAGATGATATAACCTTGCTTGCTTAAAGGAACAGGACTTGACATACTTAGTAAAGAAGATCAAAGACCACAGCCTTTTACTTCTCAATGTAAAGACCAAAATCCTTACCACTGGACCAATAAGTAACATCTTAATAAATGGAAAAAAGATTGAAGTGGTCAAAGACTTCATTTTGCTTGGATTCACTATCAATACTCAAGGAAGTAGCAGTCAAGAAACCATATGACATATTGCATTTGGCAAATATGCTGTACGAGACCTCTTTAAAGTAATCAAGAGCAAAGACGTCAGTTTAAGGTCTAAGGTGTACCTGACCCAAGCCACGGTATTTTCAGTTGCCTCAAATGCATCTGAAAGTTCGGCAATGAATAAGGAAGACCATAGATGAATTGATGTATTTGAGTTATGGTGTTGGAGAAGAATATTGAAAGTATGATGGACTGCCAGAAGAACAAACCAATCTGTGTTGGAAGAAATATACCCAAAATGCTCATACTTCAAACACTTTTGTTATTCCTGTGTAAGTATGCTTCATCTCTTCAAATAGACTCGAGCCATACCTCCCAATTATTTCCTAACTTTTGCAACGAAAGTTCACAGAGTGTTTCACATATGAAGATCTTAATAAATACTTGTTAAATGTGGTGCCATAAGATAAGCGTTAGACGGTAAGTTTGGTTGAACTACAAGGTCAGCAGTTCAAACTCACCAGCTGCTCTTCGGAAAATGTGTACAGGGTCGCTATGAGTCAGAAATGACTCTATATCACTTATAACAGCAGCAACAAACAGATGAGTAAAAAGAACTAAGATCTCTTTCAGTGTTTGACTCATTCTCTCCAGTCATAATAACTTCTTTAATTTTCCATTTTAATTAAAAGTATGCCTTTAAATCATTTTATATCACTATTACATGTTTTCCTAAATATAACCTAAAAGCACAAAGATGTGTCATAATGTTAGAGGAAGGCATTAAGTAGGTATAGCAAATAAAGTCTATAACTGCAGCATAGTTCAAGAGTATGTTTTAAAAACATTTTATATTCCTCTTACATATTTTCCTAAACAGTATCTGAAAGTGCAATAACATTTAAAAATGTTAGAGGAGGGTAAATGAGCATAACAAATAAAGGCTATAACTTCAGCGTGGTTTTAAAAGGGTTTTGTAGACAGTATTAACACAATTTTCAAAGCACATGTTAGTAGTGATTTGGTCTACTCTAGAAAAATGTCAATGCTTCAGTGATGGATTCCAGGTAACACCTCTCCTTTCTTATGATGGCAACAGGTGACCTCTCTTAACCCTAGTTTAGTATCAGGTAGCCATTTTTTATATGTAAGAAAGTGATAAGCCAGATGCCGAAGCTCATTATTTGGAAAGGAAATTTGAGGATGTAGACAATAAAGCCCATTTAGATTTGAAAATTGAGAGTGCATGCTGCTTCAGTAACTATATTCTTCTTTATTCCAATCTGATTTTATTTTCCAATCTTTTTTCTAGTCATCACATAGAGTTATTTTAGTTTCTGCCATTTGTAACAAATGCCTTTTTCATTTGAAGAGCTTGAATCTGTTCTAGATAATTCTGTACCGGGAATACATTTCCACAGATTCGCCAAATACCCACATATATAAAGATGCCATGTATTTACAATTTGCTCAAATGTATCAAACCATTAATATACACATATGTACCATTCTGTCTCATCTGATAGGAGCTCTAGTGGCACAGTGGGTTAAGATTTCACCTGCTACCTATATAGGTCAGTAACTTTAACCAACCCATCACCCCATGGGAGAAAGATGTGGCAGTCTGCTTCTTTAAAGATTTACGGCCTTGGAAACTTTACGGCACAATTCTACTATGTTCTGTAGAGTTGCTATGAGTAGGAATTGAATCACTGACAAGTTTTTTGTTTGTTTGTTCTTACCTGATGAGTACTGAGAGTTTTTCTTTCCCCACTACCATCTCTCTGGGTAGCAGGGATAACACCTTCTATTTAAACAGGCTCTTGAATGTGTTTTAGATAGGTTAAGAGATGTTGCTGTTGTTGTTAAGTGCCACTGAGTTGGTTTTGACTCACAGCAACCCTGTATAGGGTTTCCAAGAAATGACTGGTGGGTTTAAACCACCACCCTTGCAGCTAGCAGTCTAGTGTGTATCCT
>NW_006408549.1:12336852-12350351 GCF_000296735.1 Chrysochloris asiatica | reverse complement strand
CCCCCCCCATACACACACACAGTGCTGACTTGGTCTCATTCAGTTCTTGATATTGTGCATTGGCTCAACTGGGCAGTCTTCTGATGCTGTTTTTTCACAGTCACCACTACCTCATTTTGTACTTGGAGTAAACTAGAAGAAAATATTTTTACTCAAGACAGTTTCCTTCTATCTGTCAAAAAATTGTCATAATATCCTAATTTTGTTAGAAAGGAAATTGTCATGTCAACTATACAAATCTGTGATGTCTCTCATGTGAATGACACCCTCTTAGATATACATGCATCTGCCCATCTTTATGGGGAATGTCCTGCTGATATCCATCATCTCTCCATGGCCCTCCTGAATTCAACTCATCATCTCAGGGCTTATCAACCTTCTCCTAAGTCCTGCTTCGTCCAACTCTTTTGACATCACTGGGCATCTATGTCCTGTTCTTAATACAGAGTTCTGTAAATAGTAGAAAAATTAATTCTTCTAGTATCTGTTTATTTAATCTGGGCTTTGGTTTAAAATACCTATGTTATTCATCATAATAATGAAATATCCATCTAGTTCTATTTGTGAATATGTATCTTTAATAAGAAATAAACTTAAAAAATAATCAATAAAAGAGAACAAATCGCTATAACTCCTTTTAAGAGCCTTTAGAAAAACCTTTAAAAACTTTAAATATATACTTTTAATAAAATGTAGTGATTCTAGTTCCAGATATTTAACCTATTGCTTTGCATATATACAAAGATATGCATACAAGGATATGCAATATAATAAGAAACAGTCAAAATAACTTAAATGCCTTTCACTAGGGAATTGATTAAATACATTGTGGTGAATACTTCTAACAGAATATTAAAGCGGGTTTAAGAAGAATAAATTATAATAATATGCATAAATAAGAGAAGATTCTTCAGATTCTTTCACTCATTTTCCCCATCCATGTATTGCTTTAACAGACATTTATTGATTCCTATTGTATCCTGAGCAAATCATCTGAGAAACTGGATTATATGAAGAAGAACATGATATCAGGGTTGGGCGAAGGCTCGTTAACAAACTGCAATATGTGGATGATACAAACTTGCTTGCTGAAAGTGAAGAGGACTTAAAATACTGATGAATATTGAAGAATGCAGTCTTCAATATGGATTGTACCTAAATACAAAGAAAGGAAACATCTTCAAAACTGGGCCAATAAATAACATCATGATAAATGTTCTCTATTTTTACTTCATTTTATTTTGATACATAATCAACATTCATGGAAGCAGCAGTTAAGAAATCAAATGACGTATTGCATTTGGCAAATCTGCTGCATAAGACCATTTTAAAGTGTTCAAGAGTAAAGCTGTTAGTTTGAGGATTAAGGTGCACCTGATCCATGCCATGATATTTTTAATAGTTGCATGTGAAAGTTGGACAGTGAATAAGGAAGACTAGAAAAAAAGGTGCATTTGAATTATGGTGTTGAAGAAGAATGTTAAAAGTACCATTCTCAGAATAATTTTAAAAGTACCATTCCCAGAAGAACACACAAATTTGTGATGGTAGAAGTACATCTACAATACTCCTTAGAAACCAGGAAGGTAAGACTTCATCTCTGTTACTTCAGACATGTTATCAGGAGAGGCCAGTCCCTGAAAAAGAACATGAGTCTTGGTAAAGTGGAGGGTTGTCAAAAAAAAGGTGGGGTCAGACCCCAACGAGATGAAATGACACGGTGATAGCATCAATGGGCTCAAGCCTAACAACAATTGTGAGCATAGCAAAGAACTGGGCAATGTTTCATTCTATTGTGCATAAGGTCACGTGAGTCAGAACCAACTCAACGGCACATAACAATAATAACAAATGCATGAAAGACACTGGTCGAAGTAAAATTTTGTCTCAATTTCACAATGAACAAGATAGAAGTGTTTCCTGTCATCATGGCACATAAGTAGTAAGTGGTTGTTGTGATTATTAAGTGCCATCAAGTTTGTTCCAACTCAATAACCCTGTATAGGATTTCCAAGGAGATGTTGGGCAGTTTGAACTGCCAACCTTGCAGTTAACAGTTCAGTGCTTATCCTACAGTGCCATGCCAGGACTTCTAAATAATAGGAGGAAACAATGTAAAACAAACTGATAAATAATATTAGATAAAAAGTAGTATCATAAGGAAAAGCAATGTAAAACAAGGGAATAGAGAGTAATTGAAGCAATACAATTTTGGATGGAGCCAACTGGAAAAGTTCTGGAAAGTTCTTTCTGAAGACACACTATTTAAGAAGGTACCTAAGTAAATGAGGAAGTGGGCCTTGCAAATGTCAACAGGAAAACCATCCAGGAGGAGACAACAGTAACTGCAAGGGCCCTAAGAGAGGCAGGTACTTGAATATGGTGGCAACACTGAAGAATGCAGATGGTTGGAACTTGTCGGAGAGGTGAGAAATACAGGATACCATTGGAGAAATAGTAGAAGATACTTAAGTTTAATTAAGTTTACATAGTTTGACATCTTTTTAAACAAAAGTAAAAATCAATTTGACAAATCAATTAATAAAATATTATAATATGAAAGGATATTAAACTTTTTTTTAACATTCTTGGTAAAAGTTATTAAATTATTTTATATTGGAGTCCCTGGAGTGGCACAAACAATTAAGTGTTTGACTACTGCCTGAAAGATTGATAATTCAAATCCACCTCGAGGTGATTTGGGAGAAAGGCCTGGTGATCTGCTTCCAAAAGTCCACAACCTTGAAAACACTGTGGAATGTTGTTCTATATATACACAGAGGATTCCTGAGACAGGGTTGACTTGAGAACAAGACCACATTTATACCAAGTTAAACATAGACCTGTAGTGTATAAGTATTCCTACCTTAGTCTATCCTTACTATATTAAAACTGACAGCAATGAAGAAATGGGCTGAGTTCAAGCACGTTCCACAGACTCCCGTTGACCTGGAGATGAGAAAGAGAAGAGGAAGGGCTGGTTGGTCCAAAGTGTGGTGAGACCTGGGAACACCTGAGCCTATGGACAAGGACACAGTCACAGAGGGCCAGAGCTGAGAGTGAAGCATCCAGCTGATATGAAGTGAGAGGAGTCGCACAAGAACAACCAAACTTGTAGACAGTACCCATTTGACCTAGCCTCAATGGCTTGATAATCAGAATTGACTAGAGGAAGATTAAAAAAACAAAAAAACAATTTTGATAAAGGAAACAAGAATGAATGGCAACAATTTGATGAACTTGACCTATACTGTTGGAGGTGATATGGTGGTCTTGGTGTATCGTGGAGTCGGTTCCAACTCATAGCAACCCTGCATAGGGTTTCTGAGGCTATAAATCTTTACGGAAGCACAAAGCCTCATCTTTCTCCCACGGAACCTCTGGTACTTTTGAACTGCTAACTGTGAGGTTAGCAGCCTGGCTTGTAACCAGGTGGTAACTCTAAATACCAACAGAGAGGGAAGGAGTCTTCACATCAAGTATGAATGATGTGTCCTCTGTAAACAGGGTAGATAGAGATGGTCAACTTAGACACTGGCTACCTAAAATGAGGGGGTGATAATGGCACAAAGTGACTGGCTTACAAGTTTTCAAGGGGGAGTTTAGATTAATAGTGCATGGGGGAAGAAAGAGTCCCCACTGGATAGTTTTCATCTTGTCTATATGGGTCTGGTTAAAAGAGATGAGGATACAATTCTTAGGACTCAATAATGAGTAATTGTTATCATGATTAATTGCAACTCTCACAATTATAAAGGTAGAAGTTTTGTAACAAAAATGGAGGAGAGTTTAATCTTAAAGTCCAGAAACAGAGGACCCTAGGAGCATCAAGGAAGAAGAGCACAACCGGGATGTGGGACCTAATCCAGAGAAGCAGCAACACCAGAGGTGGAGGCAGAGATGGGGGCATGAAGAGAGGGAGCAGCTGAGGACTCTAGATTCATGGGAAGAGAGAAACTAAGAGCTGGCAGCCAGGAGGTAGATTTTCAGAATGTGCCCTTTGGTGGTGTACATTATTATATATGCCTGAGTGTTTAAAGAGAGAGAGAGCTAAAGTGAATAGAGAGAAATACTGTTGACTGATGCTACATGGAGGGGATTAGAATCATTGAAATGAAACAAGGTGTATGATTTGTTGAATGTAAAACTGATGATCTGCCCTATAAACTTTCATTCAATCCACAATAAAAACCTTAAAAAAAAAAAAACAACTGATCATTTGTGTTGCACTCATTACTCTCATATATTTTCCAGATCCAAAGCCATGATACGCCATGATCTCCATGTGTTTTCTTTCTATGACATCATACGTTCTTCAGTAGTGTGCTGAACAAGAACTAATTGTAAACTTGCCAGGAGTTTAGCTGGCTAGTTGTTAAACCATTGGTAGTTTGAAATTGGCCATGAAGAGAGTATCCACACCAAGGAAATTGGTCTAAGCTGTGAATCAAGGTTCCTTTCCCATTCCCAGAGAGCCAGTTTACTGACATACTGCTGGTCTAAGCAAGCTCTTGTTTGAAGTTTCAAAATAATAAACACAACGTTATTTTCTATGAGAATTTTTAGAGACCTTAAAAGCTTTCCTAAGAGTTTAGTGCTTTCCTCTAAGTACTCGGTTAGATATTCAGACTTCCATATTCTGCCATGATGGAAGCAGTACTTTCAGCATGGAAGCACAGAGGTTAAAAGACCTTGATTCAGTGTATAGTTCCCTTTTGAGAATCTCTTCTGTCTCTCAGCATTGCTATTTGGGATATATATTGCCTCTGTGGATTTTGTCTCTTACTCTGTTTAAGAACCAAGGTGGAACTCACTGAAGAAAAAAAAAAAAAAAGGAATGGATAGGATGCTGACTCTGCCATGAATATAGGATTACTGAAATGCTCCTCCAGAGTCACCAAGGTTAGTGACCAAACAATGATTTGGAGCCCAGTCCAGATTATCCATGTCCTCTGGTCAAAGGTTCAGAGATTTGGAAGCTTGGCTATCTCCCTGACATTTCTTCAGAAATGAAGCTAATAAACTTCCCAAATATAAAACTATGGTTCACAACATCCTCTTCCCTGTATTTTATAGACCAGTGCATTGGCTTCTAATGGAGTGTGTATGTGATTTATTGTATTTTTTGTAAATTAAATTATTTGGAAAACTTCATCTATTATGAATAACTAATAATATGGATGAGTGCACATTGCTCAGAAGAACTGCTTGATCATTTCATTTTCAAAGTCATTTCAAAATCAGGAAGGACTGAGACATAACAAGGAAATATAAAAATGCAAACTTAGTATTGATTTATTGAAAAATAAAACAGTATGATCAAAGCTGAGTAATAATCTACCAAAGTCGTTTAAGCATACTGAAAAACTATTTCTGTGAAATCCAGAGGAACACAGAATAAGCAATAAACAGCATGCATTTATAACAACCAACGGATGCCAGAGGAACTTGATTGATTTCCTTTCCATTTCATTACAAAATTAGAGCACAAAGGGAATCCTGTAGTAGACCTTGTGTATTTGAGCATTAGAAAAATACTTAATTGGATCTCATGAAATCCTGTTTTAAAATTGAAGTAAAATTGGCCTGCACACAAACACATTCACACAAATGGAAAAGGGGTGAGAGGAATATAAATAAGGAATAATGATCAACAACAACAGACTGAGTGTGTGAAAAGGTATCCAGTGGTGAGTCAAAAGAATCAGGCTTAGATTGAGTTCTATTTAACATAGACTATAATAATCTGCAAGAATAAACTGCCTTCCATGTGGTCATTAAAATAGTACAGGATACTGATTAGTGGAGTCCTTGAATCCTGGGGAGACTGGTAATCCAATCGGGTCAATAAAACACAAAAATATAAGCAAGATTCAAGGTGAAGTTTCCCAAGAAGACAATGAAAGATAAAGCACTGAGAATTAGAGGTGGAGTGTAGCATTGGAGAATAACTACACAATGATGTTAAAGCTTAAGCAAATGATTTCATATTGATTTGGAGACTGGAGTATGCTCTACTGTTGGAAAAAATCTCACTTGGACCCAGGATTTTGAAATAAATAAAGCCAACTAAAAAACAGGGAAGTAGTATTTCCCATTAATTTGCCTCATGAAATTAAAAATCAATGAAAACTTTGATTACCTTTCTTACAGAGATTCTTCAGTGGACTATAAAAGTCATTTTCATTGGCATATATCTTAAAGTAACAGGCCTCTTTCTTGGCATGCAGGCATACCTCAGAGATATTGCAGGTTCCAGACGACCACAATACATAAAGTGATTGTTGTTATTGTTAAGTGCCATTGAGTCAGTTCCGACCCATAGTGACCCTAAACAGGGTTTCCGAGGCTGTAAATCTTTACGGGAGCAGAAAGCCTCATCTTTCTCTCGCGGAGCAGCTGGTAGGTTCGAACTGCTGACCTTGCAGTTTGCAGCCCAATTCGGATTATCACAATAAAATTAGTCACAAGAATATTTTGGTTTCCCAATGTATTATGTTTACACTATACTTTTGTCTAACAAGTGTGCAATAGAACAGTATGAAAAAAATTGAAATATTATGAGAATTACCAAAATGTAACACAGAAACACTAAATGAGTACATGCTTGTGTGAAAATGGCACTCATAGATTTGCTTAATACAGTGTTGCCACAACCTTCAATTTTGTAAAAAAAAAAATGAAGTATCTGCAAAGTGCAATAAAGTAAAGAGCAATAGAACACAGTATGCCTGTTTGAAAGGTACTACTTACAAGCTGCTATCTGTCAGTTTTTAGCAACATGTGTGTTGCTATGATTCAGGAAACTGTGTCACTAATATACCAGCGGAGTCACCTATGGTGAACAGGTTCCAACAAATTTCCAGACTAAGCAGATTAGAAAGAAATGTCAGGTAATCGACTTCTGAAAATTAGCCAAGGAAAAACCTATGAATTGGATCAGGATATTGTCTTACAGGACTCAAAGATGCCAATGATCATGAAGATGAAGCAAAATTAGATACCAGTTGGTTCTGTCGAACATGTGATTACCTTGATTTGGAGATATCTTGACAGCAGTTAACAGCATTTGCAATAAGAGAGATTGTGTGACTTGATTGAAACACGTATATCCATTCCTTTAACAAATATTTGTGGTTGTTGTTGTTAAGTGCTGTCTAATCTGTTCTGACCCATAGCGACCCAAGTTGACACAGAACCCTAACTATTACAGTAGTCAAAGGGTTTCTTAAAAAAACAAAACAAAATATTTTTTCACCAAAAAGTTAAGGTACAGCTATAAACAACAAGGAGAGTCAGCAAATTGTAGTGGATAATGGGAACTTTATCTGTTACTCTGGTGAAATCACCAATAGATTGGTGATTTGCTCCGCATCAACCACTTTTTTCTTTGGTGTTTACTTTAGATAAAAAATGGCAAAAAGTCAATTGTTGAATCTGTGGAGGTTAGGAGGACTGTTAATTTAATTATTTAGAGAGGCTATCAAAGGTCAAGGGCAGGAGAGTAACTGAACATGGGGAAGGGTCCTGAGCCAATGGAAAGAAGAAGAAATAATGTGTGGAAGAAGGGAGTCTCTTGTAGATTTTTCTGATTCACTTAGAGAGTTGGTTTAAATGTAATCTTAAAATGATGACTTTAACTGTTCTCAACTTGTAATAAAACACTCTAGACCCAGTATCTCACATAATTTTCCCCTGGGCAATATCACTTCTCTTTGAAAAACAACTTTGAAAACATTTAAATATATGTGCAGAGAAAATAGCATTTTCTCTCTAAAATTACATTTATTTACAAGCATATCATGAAAAAAGAAAAAGAAAAAAGAGCTTCACTTTGTGTAGACATCTGGAATGGAATGCAGGAATTATCTTTTATATTCCACAAAATAATATACCAAATTATCTCCATTCACTCTCCATTTTCAGACTATACTCAACAGGCATATTGTACAGGAAACATCAGCAGTTAGAGGGAAATTGTGGAGAAAGAAATACTGGAGTTCACATATGTGCAGACACAGAGCAAGCTATGTGATCAGTAATGGCACAATGCATACTGGGAAAATCTTTGTGTTAATACTTCTACTAGGATAATTAAGAATGGCATTGTAAATTCAGAGGGAGAGATGAACTTCTAAAGGAAGAGTGCTTAGGAATTTCTTAGAAATAAAAATGAAGACATCATTCAGTTAATGAATATTTTTTTGTCTGGTATACACTGGGGCTACAAAAGACTTATTGTATATGAGGGAAATAGACAGTAAAGGGATAATTACCAAGAAGTTTGACAGCAATAGTAAAATTTTCTAATATTAATTGAATACTTACTACCATAATAAAAGATTTTCTATCTTTATGTAAACTTCACAAAACTTGAGATTTAAGTATACTATAAAGTCCTGGTGTGGCATCATTGGATAAGCACTGGTCTGCTAACTGCAGGGTCAGTGATTCAAACCCACTGGCCATGCCTTTAAAATCCTATAGATGGTCACTAGGAGTTGGAACCAACTCAACGGCACTTAACAACAATAACATAGAGTCTTTATGAGTCAGAATTGACTTGACAACATGGGTTTTTTTATTGTTTGCCCATTCATAAATGGAGAAACTGAGGCCCCAAACATCTAAATATATTTTTAAATATATTGAGCTAGTAAATAGAAGAGTGAAGGTTCAAACCAAGCTGCAGAGACTATCTCTTTAAATTGTCCTGTTTAGGAAAGAGAATGGATGGTTAAGAACATGGAGGAGGGATCCTTGGCCTAGGCTTGAGGATGAAAATGGAGTAATCCTTCATTGAAAATGAGGACTTGCTAATAATTTCTTTGGAGTCCTTTTGTGGTGCTTTAGGCTAAGCACTGGACCGCTAACCCCTAGTTTAGCAGTTCAAACCCAGCAGCTGCTCCTTGGTAATCCTAGATATTAGGGGTTGGGAACCAACTTTCTGCCAAAATTTATAACATAATTCACAGTCTGTACAAAATTACCAGCTTAAAAATCAACCTGCTATATTTGGTCAAACAATTAATGAACTGAACTCTAATGTGATGACTGCAACGGTAGTTGCCTTGGCAAGGCCAAGCTGGATATTCACCACACCTGCTATACAGGGTGACTATGAGTTGGAACCAACTTGATGGCATTTAACAACAACAGCAATGACTTCCTGAGCCTGGTGTGGCTCTGTAGGATAAACACTTGTCTAGTAACATCAAGCTTAGCAGTTCAAATCCACCAGCCTCTTGGAAACTCTATAGAGGGTCGCTATGAGTAGGAATCAACTGGGTAGCACACAACAGTGACTTCCTATTCTTTTTTATTCCCTTAGGGCTCATTTGTCAATTTCTCAGGAATGAAAATCTAGGAGAAAAACACTGCTTGGAATCATGTGAGATATTGCACAGTGTAAAGAGCTAGGACTCTGGAGCTAAATTTCTTAGGGTCCAATTTTTGTTCACCACTTAGGAGCTATGTGACCTTAGGAGAGATTCTGTAAAATGGAAATAAAAATTTCTACCTTATGGTATTATTATGCTTATAAGCTTATCTCTGTAAAATATTTACACATAGTATGAACTACTTAAATATTAAATAAATTTGCAACAGCTACAATATCCAAAATAACTACAGAGATTATTATTAATGGAAATTAATAACAAATGACTTTGTTTAAGAATGCTTCCTATTTCTCAAAACTCCTTTCTCATCTCAAGTGGAGTATCAATTTTATTGCTTGTTAATAGGGAGGAGTACCTTAGGATGAGTTCTTGAGTTTTAAGAAGAGTTTAGAAATTGGTTCAGACATTCTTCACTCTATTTCTTGAATCTTAGACAAATCAAATAATATCTTTATTCTTCTATATTTGTTGAAAAGATAAAAAAATTACAACTTCTTTAACTAAATGGAATATTTTCATAATAGATTTGATATCAAATTGGAATTAAAGTGGTGACTGCTATAAATATTACCTCTTCTTAGTAGAGCAATTTAGAGAAAATCAATTTATTTCTTAGTTTCACTTTTCTAATTTGTATCAAGATTTACTATTGTTGTTTTTGGGTGCCCTTGATTCCCTTTCTGACTCATAGTGACCCTGTGTACAACAGAACAAAACACTGCCCAATCCTACATCATCCAAACAATTGTTACATTTGAGTACATTGATGGTGCAACTTTTTTGGGATCTTCCTCTTTGTCCTACCCTCTACTTTTCCAAGCACCATGTCTTTCTCCAGAAACTGGTTCATCCTGATAATAAGGCTGAAGCATGAGAGACAAAGTTTTACCATCTTGGCTTCTAAAGAGCATTCTGACTGTACTACTTCCAACTTATTAGGTTGTTATGTGCCATGGAGTCTGTTCTGATTCACAAGGACCCTGTATAGTTTTTCCGAGGCTGTAAATCTTTACAGGAGCAGAAAGCCTCATCTTTATCCCATGGAACTGCTGGTAGTTTTAAACTGCTGACTAGGAGATTAGCAGCCCGACTCGTAACCACTATGCTACTTATTGCATGTTGCTGTTATTGTTGTTGTTAAATATCATCGAGTCTTTTCTGACCCATAGCGACCTTGCATAGGGTTTCTGAGTTACTCAGGGAGGTTAGCTGTGAACAATATGACAGTTTTGCAAACCCTCAAGCTAAAGTCACTTTTCAGAGGAGTTCCCCCACACTGGTAGGAATGGGCCAATAATACTTACCTCTGCTGTGCTCTGGCATTGACTGGGAACAGGTTAGGGAAAGTGTGCCTTGGCCCCGACACAAATATGATGGTGGATCTAGTATTTTCTGCTGTAGGAGACCTGAGGGGTGGCTTTTTATGAATCCTGAAGCTATAAAAGCCTATATAATCTGTTGTTAAGTGCTGTCTAGTCGAACCCTGTATAGGGTTTCCAAGCAACTGTTGGTGAGCTTGAACCACCTACCTTGCAGTTCAAATGCCTTTGCAGTGTGATGCATTAGTTTACAGCACCACACCAGGACTCCTCTGTATAGTCTAGTGCATACTTACTGTATTTTTTTTATTACCCACCTCTTTATTTCTAGTTTATCTATACTGCTATGCTGACCTATTCACTGCCTTATGAGCACACTGAATATGCACCTGACCCATGGTCTTTGCAATTATTAATTCATCTACCTGGAAAATTCTTCCCACAGATATCTGCATGGTCTGTTCACTCAATCTCAATTCCTGTTTAAAGATTTCTTTTTCAGAGTGCCTCCTTTGACCACTGTTTAAAATTGCATACCTTTCCTGGTCAATTACATATTTTCCTATTGTCCTTTGTATTTCAGCATCATGTCTGTTTGTTTGTTTCTGTTTATCACCATTAGAATGTAAGCTTCCTGAGAGCAGGGCCTTTTCTCTGTTGCTTACTAATAAATGATATGCCTTTAGATCAGTATCTATCTCATATTTGTTGTTGTTGTTGTTAAATGTGACCCAGTTGGTTCTGACTGAGAGTGACCCTGTATAGCAGGGACATCACTGTTAAGTGTCATTGAGTCAGTTTCAACTCATAATGACCCTGCATAGGGTTTCTGTGAGTGTCTGGTGAGTTTGAACCACCGAATTTGTTGTTCAAACCAACCTTGAGGTTGAGTGCTTATCCTGTAGCACCACACTAGGACTCCGTAGCAGGGGTAAGAAACCTTTTTTCTGCCAAGGGCCATTTGGGTATTTATAACATAATTTGTGGGCCATATAAAACTATCAAGTTAAAAATTAGCCTGCTATATTTGATCAAACATTTAATTAACTCACCCTTAAACTTAGCAGAAACAATGTGGTGACTAGAATTTTGATTGCCTTGGCAGGGAGGGCTAGATGAAATGACCTTCCCCAACTCTGTCCAAGGAACAGCTAATGGGTTTGAACCTCTGACCTTGTGGTTAGCAGTTCAGTACTTACTCTGTATCACCAATCTGGACTCATATATTTAATGCTCAGTAAATATTTGTTAAAAGGAGCTCTGGTAGCGTAGTGGTTACAAATTGGGCTGCAAACCACAAGGTCAGCAATTTGAAACTACCAGCTGCTCCGTGGGAGGAAGATCTGTTCCCGTAAAGATTTACAGCCTAGGACACCCTGTACAGGGTTGCTATGAGTCAGAACTGACTCCATGGCACATAACAACAACATTTCCTTGAAAACAAACTTCTCTAAAGATACAGACATACGTATGTTTCACTGGTTTTGTTTTTTCTAGAAAACTCAACCTGTGACACCTTCTAATCATCACAATATTACTTTTTAACAGTATTTTGTAGATAGTATTTCTAAGCTACGACTCATCTTTCAGTTTATCACAATGTAGTGCTTTGCATGTTGCTGTGATGCTGGAAGCAGAGTCAACCATGGTGGGCAGGTTTCAGCTGGGCTTCTAGACTAAGACAGATTAGGAAGAAGGAGAGTTGGATTGTAAATCTCATGAGTCATAGATTAGCATTGTCAGGTATAGTGCTGGAAGTTAAAACTTTATGATTAACACCAGAATATAGTCAGATATGTGCCAGAGATGAACCACAAAGTTTGGAAGTCACTGGAAATCAAACTGGGGAAGAGCGCTTTCCTCAAAGAAGATTTGAGCATGATGATTTGAAAGGACTAAAGCTTTTGCTACCTTCATTTGCTGATAGGGTATAACTCAAGCTGAGGAAAAAGTACTACAAATATTAATAATTAGAATATTAAATGTAGTAAGTATAAATCTAGGAAAAGTGAAAGTTGTCAAAAAAAAAAAAAAACAATGGAATGAATAAAGTACAATATCTGACGCATTAGTGAGCTGAAATAGACATTGAAGAATCTTATTGGCTTCTTCAGTACAAAATTGACCAAACATGCTATCAAGATGTATTAATAATTATTGGTGAAAGCAAAGGTTGGAAACAAAGAGGAAAAAACAATAGTTGGAAAATAAGGCCTTGGTGATAGAAATGTTGCTGGAGATCACATGATAGAATTTTGCAAGATCAATGACTTATTCATTGCAAATACATTTTTTAAACAACATAAAAGACAACGATACACATGAACCTCACCAGCTTGAATACACAGAAATCAAATTAACTATATTTCTGAGAAGAGACAGTATAAAAGTTCAAGATCATCAGCCCAAACAGGGACAAGGGCAGACTGTGGAACTGATCATCAATTGCTCATATCAAATTGCTTATATCAATTGTTCATATCATTCAGGCTGAAGATGAAGAAAATTAAAACATGTCCATGAAAGCCAAAATATGACCTGAACTTATCACACCTGAATTTAGAGATGATCTGAAGAACAGATTTGGCACATTAGAAACTAGTGATCAAAGACCATAAAGCTGTTCAATAACATCAAGACCATCATACAAGAAAAAAGCAAAAATTTATTAAGGAGACAAGAAAAAATGAAAAGGCCAAAATGGATATCAGAAGAGACTCTGAAACTTGCTCTCCAGCATAGATATGCTAAAACAAATGGAAGAAATGAGGAAGTAAAA
>NW_006408549.1:12329754-12331479 GCF_000296735.1 Chrysochloris asiatica | reverse complement strand
GGAGGTCCCTAGGACCATCAAGGGAGAAGAGCAGAGAGCGGACCCTACCCAGAGAAGCAGTGATGCCTGAAATGGAGTCAGAGATGATGACTTGGAACGATGGAGCAGCTGGAGACTTTAGATCCAGAGAGGGAGAGCGACTGTGTGCTGAAGACCAGGGGGTATGAGGGAAGGATTGCATGGAGAGGATTGAAACCATGGCAATGAGACGATATACGATAGAATGAATGTAAAACTAATGTTCTCCCATGTAAACTATGACATAATTCACAAACATTTAAGGAAAAAAAAAAAAGAAGAAGAAGATGGAAGGAATACACAGAATCACTGTACCAAAAAGAAATGGTCAATGTTCAGCCATTGCAAAAGGTAGCATATGATCAAGAATCAGTGGTACTCAAGAAAAATTCCAAGGTGAACTGAAGGTTTTGGGAAAGAACAAGGCTCTGGGAATTGGTGGAATAAAAATTTATGTCGGATGGATCTTGGTTTAGAGCAGAAAATATCAGAGAGATGTTTACCTGTGCTTTATTGAATATACAAAGACTTTCAACTGTTTGGATCATGACAAGCTATGGATAATAATGAGAAGAATAGGTATTTCAGAACACTTAATTGTGCTCATGAGAAATATGTACACAGACCAAGAGCAGTCATTCAAACAGAACAATGGGATAATAAATGGTTTTAAATCAGGAAAGGTTTGGTCAGGGTTATAGTCTTTTACCATACTTAATCAATCTGTATGCTGAGCAAATAATCCAAGAAGCTGGATTGTATGAAGAAGAACATGGCATCAGGATTGGAGGAAAATTCATTAGCAATCTTTAATATGCAGATGATACAACCTTGATTGCTGAAAGTGAAGAGGATTTGAAATGCTAATGAAGATCAAAGATCATAGCCTTCAAGATGGGTTGCACTTCAATGTAAAGAAAACAAAATACTCACCACTGGACCAATAAGTACCATCATTGTGAGTGGAGAAAACATTGAAGTTGTCACAGACTTCATTTGGTTTGGATCTGTTACCAATATTCATGGAAGCAGCAATCAAGAAATCAAACTACATATTGCATTAGGCAAATCTGCTGCACAAGACCTCTATAAAGTGTTCAAAGCAAGGACATCGGTTTGACAACTAAGGTGAACCTGACCCATTCTATGGTATTTTCAGTAACCTCATATGCATGTGAAAGTTTGAGAACGAATGAAAGCTGGACAAAGACCACAGAAGAATTGATGCATTTGAGTTATGATGTTGGAGAAGACAAGTATGACTTCCAAGCAAACAAGCACATCTGATTTGGAAGAAGTATAGCCCAAGTGCTCCTTAGAAGCCAGGATGTTGAGACTTGTCATTCAAACTTCAGACATTTTATCAAGAGGGACCAGTCCCTGGAGAATGACACCATGCTTGGTCAATGGGAGGGTCAGCAAAAAAAGAGGAAAACAATAAGATGAAGTGGCACAGTGGCAGCAATAATGGACTCAAGTAGAAAAGCAGTTTTGAGGCTGGTGCAGAAGTGGGCATTGTTTCATTCTGTTGTACATAGAGTCATTATAATTCAGGTATAACGTGACAGCACCTAACAGCAATATGTGTAAGGAGTTCTTGTAAAATAACACTGTTTCTCATACATTCTATTTAAAATATATATATATTTAAGGTTTTTATTGTGGATTGAGTGAAACGTTCTATTTTTATTATTTTATTTTATTTAA
>NW_006408549.1:12327400-12329122 GCF_000296735.1 Chrysochloris asiatica | reverse complement strand
AAAACTATTCAGTGGGGACTCTTTCTTTCCCCCCACACTATTAAACTAAGCTCCCCCTTAAAACCTTGTAAGCCAATCACTTGGTGCCTTAATTGCCCCCTCATTTTAGGTAGCCAATGTCTAAATTGCCCATTCCTATCTACCCTCTGCCCTCTGGTAGTGTAGTGGTTATGAATTGGTCTGTGAACCACAAGGTCAGTAGTTCGAAATTGCCAGCTGTTCCATGGGAGAAAGATGAGGCTTTCTGCTCTGGTTAAGATTTACAGGCTTGGAAATTTACAAGGTCACTATGAGTCGGTACCAACTCCAAGGCACATAACCACTACCATCTACCCTGTGCACAGAGGGGATACCATTGATACTTGATATGAAGACTCCTTTCCTCTCTGTTGGTATTTAGAGTTACTACCTCTGAATATAGATCAAGTTCATCAGATTTTAGCAATTTACCTTTGTTTCCTGTATCAAAAATTGTTTTGTTCTTTACAGCTCTAGTTGAGTTCTGATTATCAAGACATCAAGGCTAGGTCAAATGGGTACTGTCTGCAAGTTTGGGTGTTCTTGTACACCTCCTTTCACTGCATATCAGCTGGATGCTTCACTCTCAGCTCTAGCCCTCTGTGGATATGTCCTTGTCCATGGGCTCAGGTGTCCCAGGTCTCACCATATTTTGGACCAACCAGCCCTTCCTCTTCTCTCTCTCATCTCCAGGTCAATGGGAATCTCTCATACTTTGGACATATTGTCAGGAGGGACCAGTCACTGGAGAAGGATATCATGTTTGGTAAAGTAGAGGAAAAAGAGGAAGACCTTCCTCAGAGAAAAAGAGGAAGACCAGGATCGGGCAGTGTTTCGTTCTGCTGTGCATAAGGTCGCTATGGGTTAGTACCGACTCGATGGCACCTAAAAACAACAGTGGCTAATGATCGTGAACGTTTCTTCATGTTTGTTGGCTGCCCAAATGTCTTCTTGATAGAGTCTGTTCATGTCCTGTGCCTAATTTTTAATTGGATTACTTGTCTTTTTCTTGTAGAGGTATTGTAGTTTCTATAGATGTTAGAAATTAGTCCCTTGTCTGATATGTCATTGTAAAGGATTTTTTACCGTTCTGTGGGCACCCTCTTTACTCTTTTGATGAAATCTTTTGATGCACATAAATTCCTAATTTTTAGAATGCGACTGTCATCTATTTTGTCTTCTTTCGTTTGTGTAATTTTCACAGTTTCATAGTCTGTGTGATTCCAAAATTAGAGCCCTTAAATTTGTCCTTATTTTTCTATTGATGACGCTTATAATTCTGGGATTCACATTTAGGTCTTTAATCTATGCTGAGTTGCTCTTTGTATACGGCATAAGGTAAAGGTCTTGTTTCAATCCTCTGCATGTCGAATTCCAGTTCTGCCAGCACCATCTGTTGAAGAGACTATGTCTTCCCCACTCAGTGTACTTTGGCCCTTTGTCAAAGATCAGTTGGCTGTATGTGGATGAGTTAATTTCTGGATTCTCAGGTCTGTTCCATTGATCTATGTATCTTTCATTGTACCAGTACCAGGTTGTTTTAACCACTGTAGCCTTTAAGTATATTTTGAAATCAGGGAGTGAGAGGCCTCCAACTTTTTTCTTCTTCTTAAGCAGTGCTTTGCTTATTCTGGGTCTCTTTCCTTTCCATATAAGGTTTGTAATTGTTTTTTCCATCTCTCGAAAGAATGTTGTTGGAATATG
>NW_006408549.1:12322579-12323750 GCF_000296735.1 Chrysochloris asiatica | reverse complement strand
GGTCTTCCTTATTCACTGTCCAACTTTCACATGCATATGAGATTATTAAAAATACCATGGTTTGGGTCAGGTGCACCTTTGTCCTCACGCTGAGATCTTTGCATTTCAACACTTTAAAAAGGTCTTGTGCAGCAGATTTTCCTAATGCTATAGGTCCTTTGCTATAGGTCTGTTCAAGTTTTCTGCTTCACTCTGTGTAAATTTAGGTAGGCGTGCTTTTCTAAAAATGTATCCATATCCTCTAGGTTTTCAAATTTATTGTATTACAACTCTTCAATATATTCTGTTATTATCCTTTTTATTTCTGTTGGTTCTGTTATGACATCACCCAGGTGTTTTCCTATGTGTGTTATTTGTGTCTTCTCCCTCTTTTCTTTTGTTAGGTTTGCCAATGGTTTATCGATTTTATTAATTCTTTCAAAGAACCAGCTTCTTCTTTTGTTGATTCTTTCTACTGTTTTTCTGTTTTCTATCTCATTTATTTCTACTCTAATCTTTGCTATTTCCTTTTTTCTGTTGACTGTATGTTTACTTTGCTGATCTATTTCTAGTTGTTGGAGATGTTGTGTTAATGTGTTGATTTTGGTTCTTTCTTCTTTTTGATGTGTGCGTTTACTGCAATAAGCTGTCCTCTCAACACTGCTTTTGCCATGTTCCAAAAATTATGGTGTGGCTCTGTGGGTTAATATGCCAGACTGCAAAGCCATTTGAACTGCAAGGTTGGTGGTTCAAGCTCACCAGCTGCTCCTTGGAAACACTATACAGTGTCGCTATGTGTCAGAACTGACTCTACAGAACTTACCAACAACAACAACAACTAAGATTATGGTATGTTATGTTTTCATTCTCATTTGAATTCACATTTTATTTCTTCTACTACCCAGTCGTTTTTCAGCAGGGTGTTATTCAGTTTCCATGTATTTGACTTTATTTCCTTGGACTTCCTATGGTTGATTTCTAATTTTATAGCATTGTGGTCTGAGAAGTTGCTTTGTAGTATTTTGATGTTTTCAATTTACGTAGGCTTGTTTTATGGTCTAACATGTGGTCTATTCTGGAGAATGTTCCATGAGGACTGGAAAAGAATGTGTATTGTGCAGTTGTTGGGTTGAATGCTCTATGAGGTCCAGTTGGCTGATTGTGTTGTTTAGTTCTTCTTTGTCTTTGCCAA
>NW_006408549.1:12314855-12321527 GCF_000296735.1 Chrysochloris asiatica | reverse complement strand
TTTTTTCATTCAGGTTTTTACATATGTCTCCCCATTGCCTTCTTGTCTGCATTGTTTTGCTGAGAGTTCCGAGCTTAATCTGACTTGCTTGCCTTTATATGTAACACTTCTCTTTTCCCTACCTGCTTTCAGAATTGTCTCCTTATCTTTGATTTTGGAGAGCTTGATTATATGTCTTGGTGATTTTCTTTTGGGGTCTATTCTTCCTGGGGTTTGTTGAGCTTCTTGGATACTTATCTTTTCATTTTTCAGGATTTTTATGATACATTCTATATTACTGAGATAATATAAATCTCAGGCTTCATATGATCTAATTTAATCATGTCAAATTCTGGACTCCTGGTGTAGGGCTGTAGGATCAACACTGGACTGCAAACCACAAGGTCAGCAGTTCAAACCCATCAACTGCTCCTCAGAAACACTAGTGTTACTATAAGTTGGAAACGACTCAATGGCACTTAACAACAACAACATATGTCAAGTGAACACTTAATTACTGATTTGTTTGGAGTTTATTTTGATAGGTAACTTGGCTATGAAACTCTTGTCCCTACTGATACTAGTTTCAAAGGAAGTTTAGATGTTTAGAAGATTGTAATATAATGATAAAAATTATCAATAGAAGTAATTAATCAGGATATATATACACATTGTTATTGTTAAGTGCCATCGAGTCGATATTGACTCAAAGTGACCCTCTATAGGGTTTCCAAGGAGTGACGGTGAGTTTGAACCACCAATGTTGCATTTCGAACAGACCTTGCAGTCCAGTGCATTAACTCACAATGCCACATCAGAACTCTATATATACAGTTGATGTTGTTAAGTGCCATTAAGTTGGTTCCAACTCATAGCTACCCTGTATAAGGTTTTTGAGGTGTGGTAGGCAATTTTGAACTGCTGACTTTGCGATCAGCAGTACAGTGCCACACCAGAACTTCATACATACACTTTCGTAAAATAGTTTGTAAAAAATTTAAATGCATGTGAATTTAAAGAATATTAAACTCATTTGAAGTATGACAAAAAAAAACAAAACAAAAACAAAACTCATGCAAATTCTTAGAGAGAAATCCCTAATCTTTCCTCTTATATAAACTGTTCCTTCTGCTATACATTATTTCAGAACATTGAAAATGATACTAAGACACCAAAAATTTCAGGAGAAACTACTTGTATCCTAAGATTTTTTTCACTCTAAATTTATAAGTCATGAACAAACTCTGGCAACTTTGAGAACATATCATCCAAAAACACTGTCAAATCAAGCCAAGAAGGTTAACGATTTTTGAATGTGTGGGAGTCAAAGCATTGAGTTAGGGTGGCAACTATCTGCAGAAGCAGATGTGTGGCAAGCAATTAGTTGAAAAGATTCCTTGATGTCACTGACTTGAAATCACCTGAGGAGAGCTGTTCATGATACATCCTCTCCTTTAGACCCTACAATGACTCCTATGTGGTGCCTTATCACATCTCATATTGAATACAGACCTCATACTTTTCTCTCCAATTCATCTGTGTCTTTCTCTCACCTTGCCTTCTCCTTTGGCCTTCTTTGCGTTTTTTGAACATATGACATGTTTTCCTTCAGTACAGCTTGTATACATTCCTTTTCCTTTATATAGAACACTTCCCTCCCAATCGCCAAACATATATCTGCACCCTCAAACCATACCCTACCTCATATTGTGTTGGTTGATTCTTGTCCTTAGTTTTCATTTTATCACCATTTGTTTACCTTGTTGTTGTTATTGTTAAGTCAGTTCTGACTCACACTGACCCTATGTAGTGTTTCCAAGGAGTGGTTAATGAGTTTCAACTGCTGACCTTGTGATTTGCAATCTAGTGCTGATCCTACAGTGCCGTAGCATAGTTGGCCTATATGAGGTTGGTCTGTTGATTTTTTAATCATAGCATTGAGTGTGATGCTAGACTGCAAGATTGTTTTGAGCTGTAATGTCATTGATTCACACTCACCAGCTGCTACTCAGAAGTGCCTCAACAGCATTGAACAATAAAAAAATATAATTATATGTGTATTTTGCCTTTTGTCCGTTTACATATGTACTACCTTCCAAACCATTCCTTAAAGGTCATTTGTTTTCCAGTGTTTCCAAATGTATCACCATATATCAGTTTTGCATACATTAAGCACTCTTTAAATAAATGTTGAAAGTACAACTAAATGAATTAATGTGAAATATAAATAAAAATGAGAGAAAAAAAGAGGGATATAGCAACATGTCTGATAGGAACTGCCTCCTAAACATATGAAGAACTTACATTTAGCCTCATTGTCCCACACCAGATTTCCTCCATATTCTCAGCTCATTTGAGTCACATGGGAAATTGTTTAAAATACTATGTGAATAGACCTTATCTCAATTAAATGTGACTGTCTAGGGGAGTAGTATCTCAGATCTTGATAGTTTAAAATATTGTCCAGGTAATTCTAAATCCTGGTGTGGCTCTGTGGGTTAATGTGCTGGACTGCAAAGTCGTTTGAACAGCAAGGTCGGTGGGGCAATCTCATCAGCTGCTTCTTGGAAACTCTATATAGGGTCACTATGGGTCGGAACCGACTCAACGGCACTTAACAACAACAGCTAACATTGGCTATTCCAATGCTTCTCAAACTTGAGTATGCATCAGAATCTCCCAGAGAACTTGAAAAAACACAGATTGCTGGCCCTACTCCTAATCTTTCTAAGGGATGTTCATTTTTTAATAAATATTCACCGTTAGCATTTCTAACAGATTCTCCTAGACTTGGAACCACATTTTGAGATCTATTGGCCTATAATTTCATATAGGTTGCGTTGTGTTCAGCTTCTCCAATGTGGGAGAAGAGGGAATGCTGGAAGGGCTATTTTATGGGGGTGGGGTTTGAAAGAAAAATAACAGGATGCTCTAGGCATCATTTCCAAGTTAATCATTTCCATGTTGCTCACAATTGAATAGAGATGCCAGAAATCACAGACTGCCATTCAGCTGAGACATGGAGGCAACAGGCGAGCCAATGCACTGGCAACACACTCCATAATAATTGTACGTAGAGAAGCATGAAAAGAAAAAGGCCCAAGGCATGCTAATGAAGAAAGAATATGGCATGTAGGCTACAACTTCTCAACCACTACAGTCATAAACACAATTCTGGTATTAATGCTACCTTTGAACACACTGATTTCTATATAAGACTTTAAAAGAAATATCTTTACATCTGCATGTCATATGCAGTCTATTAGTTTACAGTAAGTTAACATGCAGTCGGAGCAGGAATTAACTGTGCTATTGCTTTAAACTTCTTCTTAATGCTTAATATTTATGCTTCCTCCTGAGTGTTCCAAGCAATTTAAGAGGGTCAGTTTTCTGCGTAAAGACAAGGCTGTAATGCACCTTTAAATGCAGAGTCTGATGTGCTCGCTAAGAGCTTCAGTACATCATTTTGCAATCACATATCTCCGAATAATTTATACAATCAATTAAATAGCATTATCAGGGGATGATTTGACAACTGTTACCATGCCAACCAGTGAAGTAGACAGCGCCTCTGTGTTTAAAGGCTGCACCTGGTGATGGATGTAGCAGATTTTGAGGACTCAGACAGAATCACAGATGTCCAAAGGTGTGGAGGGAACATGATTTAAAGCTTTGATGTTGTGCCATTTTTACTGGCAAAAGGGTGTTGATGGCATGTTGTTCACTTTCTCATTAAAATTCTGTCATTTTTCACAGTGTTCTGCATTCAGAGCTGAAAACTGAAGTGAGAATGCACTTTACAGACTGATAAAATATGATAGCAAAATGGATGATGTTCATTTGCAGGCTGAATTAATTTTTTAAAAAAAGTTTGTGTCAGTGCATTTACGAAAAGCCAGTTAATCAGACAGAACTTTATCAGTCTTAATGGACAAATATTAAATACAATTTTATTAATAATTAAAATTTTGGATAGCAACTGACTCCCAGTGAATTGAGTTTAAAAGTATCTTGAATGTGTCACTACAGAACAGAAAGTACACTTTTCAGTATCTATGCTGTTGTTAAGTACTATTGAGTCAATTCTGACTCATAGCAACCCTGAATAGGGTTTCTAAGGAGTGGCTGGTGGGTTTGAACCACTGACCTTGCAGTTAGTAATGTAGTACTTATCCTACTGCACCACACCAGAACTCCTATAAATTACCTAAATTCATGATGTCAATGGCTATGATGAAATCAACAATTCTTATAAACCTTGTAAAACAGGCCAGATTCTTTCCTCATGAATTAGTATAGACCCTATATAGAAAGCAACAGAGATGAGATTATTTCTGTGACATCAGCAAGTTAGTCTCTTCCCAGCATGACATAATTTCTTGGGCTATTAAACCATACCTTTCCATAAACAAGTTTATTATATGTTAATGTGTTTCAGATGCACTATCCACAACCTATTTTTAAACAGATGGTGGTTAGAAACTTAGATTGTAGACACAGACTACATTGGAATATCATCTCCACCACTTGCTAGTTATGTGATCTCTGCCTCAATTTCTTCATCTGTAAAATGGTAATAATAGTATCCACATTTTAAGATTGTTTTAAGGATTAAATGAGTTAAAATACGTAACGTACTTAGTGCCTGAAATGTTTATCCTCATAGTCATTATTATCATAATTATTATTTTATATTTTAAGGCTCTTAGTTTTTCTGTACATAGTTGTTGAGTCAATCACTAATTTCTGCTTTCCCTTCAAGAGTTTGAATTGATGTAACCTGGAGAGTAAATTACAAAGTCCAACCAATGATTTACTGAATACATTGAATGATCACAGGAAAAGTCATATTGAGTTAAAACAACTTTAAAGAAATAAAATGAAATAACAGGCCAAAGATATAGGCACAGGAGGCAGAAAAATGTCACAATGCAGCCTAATGTTCTGCAACAACATATGGTTTCCCTCTACCACCACTTCCTTTCTGGGATGGACACATCCCAAACTAGGATAATAGAATGGGTTTTTTTTGTAGAACATATAAAAGAAGCAGAAACTAATAGCAAAATAGCCCCAAAGTTGTGCTAAGAGGAAATTTAAATAGTGAAAATGCTATTTTTTAGAGGCTGGACCCTAAAGGTCTGTTTTTTTCCCCCTGTACTCTCCCAAGCATGAGGATACTGCTCACAGCTTGAGGGAAGCCAGAAGAAACCAAAGGATTGATGTTGTTGTTGTTGTTATGTGCTGTGGAGTCGGTTCTGACTCAGAGTGATCCTATGCACAATAGAACAAAACATTGCCGGTCCTGGGCCAACCTCACAATCATTGCTACATTTGAGTCCATTGTTGCTGCCATTGTGCCTTCCACCACTTGTCTGTCAGTTTTCTGCAATAATTTATATGATTATATGGTTATTTTACTTTGTTTTATTTATATAGTGGATTGCTTTGATTGGTGCATGCTAAGCCATCCTTGCATGTTGTTGTTGTTAGATGCCATAGAGTTGATAATCGGCTCTTAGCAACAATGTACACAACAGAAGAAAATGCTACCTTGTCTTGTGACAACCTCACAATCCTTGCTATCTTTGAGTACATTGCTGCTGCCAGTGTGCCAATCCATCTCGTTGAAAGGTCTTCTTCTTTTTCTCTGACATTCCACTTTACTAAACATGATATTCTTCTCCAGGGTCTGGTCCTTCCTGATAATATGTCTGAAGTATGAGAGACAAAACATGGCCATCCTGGCCTCCAGGGAGCTGTCTGGCTGTACTTCTTCCAACAGAGATTGGTTTGTTCTTTTGGCAGACCAAAGTTCTTTTAATATTCTCCTCCAACAACATAACTCAAAGGCATCAATTCTTCGATGGTGTATCTTAATCACTGTCCAACTTTCACACCCATATAAGGTTACTGAAAATGGCTTGGGTCAGGCACACCTTCATCCTCAAACTGATATCTTTGCTCTTCAATGCTTTAAGGAGGCTCTTGTGAAGCAGATTTGTCTAAGGTAATACGTCATTTGATTGCTTGACTGCTGCATCCATGAGTGTTGATGGTTGATCCGCTCCAAATCAAGTCTTGGGCAACATCAATCTTTTCTCCACCTATATGAATGTTGTTTATTGGTCCAGTGGTGGGGATATTTTGTTTGCTTTACATTGAGGTGCAACTCATACCAAAGGCTTTTTGATCTTTGATCTTCATCAGTAAGTATTTCAAGTCCTCTTCGCTTTCAGCAAGCAAGGTTTTATTCTCTACATATAACATGGTGCTAAAAATCTTTCTCCTATCTTGATGCCATGTTCACCTTCATATAATCCAGCTTCTTGGATTATGTGCTCAGCATACAGATTGAATAAGTATAGTGAAAGAATACAACCCTGGTATACACCTGTCCTGATTTTAAACCATTCAATGTTCCCTTGTTCTGTTTGAACAACTGCCTTGTGGCCTTGGTTCAGGTTACTCATAATCACAATTAAGTTTTACAAAATAGTCATTCTCTGCAATTTTGTTGATAGCTTGTCATGATCCACACAATTGAAAGCCTTTGCATAGTCAATAAAGCACAGGTAAACATCTTTCTGTTATTTTCTGCTCTCAGCCAAGATCCATCTGTCCTCTGCAATGATATCCCTCATTCCACATCCTCCTCTGAATCTGGCTTGAACGTCTGGCAGTACTCTGTCA
>NW_006408549.1:12298360-12313925 GCF_000296735.1 Chrysochloris asiatica | reverse complement strand
TGGTCTATTCCAGAGTCTGCCTCGACCTTGTTTTGGCTGATGATATGGAGGTTTCCACAGTCTCTTTCCACAGATGGAGTCAATCTGATTTCTGTGTATTCCATCTGGTGAGGTCCATGTGTGTAGTCCTCTTTTATGTTGTTTGAAAGAGGTATTTGCAATGAATAAGTCATTGATCTTGCAAAATTCTATCATGCAATCTCCATTATTGTTTCTATCACCAAGGCCCTATTTCCCAACTAAAGATCCTTTCTCTTTGTTTCCAATATTTGCATTCCAATCACCAGTAATTATCAGTACATCTTGATTGCATGTTGGATCACTTTCAGACTGAAGAAGTTCATAGATTTGTTCAGTTTCATCATCACTGGCTTTAGTGGTTTGTGCATAAATTTGAATAATAGCGATATTAACTGGTCTTCCTTCTAAGCTTATGCATATTATCCTATCATAGACAGCATTGTATGTCAAGACAGATCTTGATACATTGATTTGATGATGAATCAAGCACCATTCCTTTTCAATTTGACATTCCCGACTTAGTGAACCATGTGATTGTCAAAATGGCTCGTACCAGTCCATTTCAGCTCATGAATGAGTACGATATCAGTGTTTATGTGTTCCATTTCATTTTTGACAATTTGCCATTTCCTAGATTCATATTTTGTACATTGCATATTCTAATTATTAATGGATATTTACAGCTGTTTCTGTAAATTTTGAATTGTGCCCTATAAGCAAATGAAAGTACTGAAGCTTTTATTCCATTCATGTCATCACAGTCAACTCTCCTTTTAGGAAGCAGTTAGTCCCTAGTCATATTTTGAGTTCCTTCCAACCTGATAGGCTCATCTCCCAGCACTATATCTGACAATGTTCTGGTGTTCTTCATCATGTTTCAATATCCTGATGCTATCTGAAAGTGTTTCACTGTGGAGTTAGTCCATCTCTCCTTCTGCCTCATCTGTCTTTGTATGGAAGCTCAGCTAAAACCTGTCCACCATGGATGACCTTGTTGGTATTTAGAATACTGGTAGCATAGCTTCTAGAATTACAACAACACACAAGCCACCATAGTACGACAAACTGACAGATGAGTCATGGATCTACCCTCTACCCCATGAATTAGTCTCGCCTTCCTCCTACCCTTGATAATCATCAAATAATGTTTGTTTTAGTATGGAAACCTTTTCTTAAGCATTTACAGTAATGGTCTCATGCAATATTTGTCCTTTTGTGCTTTAGTAATTTTACTCAGCATAATGTCTTCCTGCTTCATCCATGTTGTGAGGTGTTTCACATATTTATCATTATGCTTCAAGATTGCATAGTATCCCATTGTGTGTCTGTCCCAAAGTTAGCTTATCCATTCTTCCATTGATGGGAACTTAGACTGTCTCCATCTTTTTGCTCTTGTGAATAGTGCTGTGATTAACATTGGTGTGCATATATCTTCTCATGTTCTCTCTTATTTTTCGTGTAGATGTATACCAAGTAGAGGGATTGCTGGGTCGTAAGGTATTTCTATTTCCAATTTTCTGAGGAAGCACCATACTGCTTAACCATTTTAAAGTCCCAACAGCAATGTAGGAGGGCCCTAGTCTCTCCACACCCTTGTCAACATTTGTTGTTTTCTGTTTTTTGGAACTTTGCTGTTAATGTTTGGCTAAGTCCTGGTGTGGCACTGTGGGCTAATGCGTCAGACTGCAAAGTTGTTTGAACTGCAAGGTCGGTGGTTCAAGCTGCTCCTTGGAAACCCTATACAGGGTTGCTATGGGTTGGAATCGACTTGACAGCACTTAACAACAACAACAACAACAAGATGATACCTGGTTTGGCACTGTAGGATAAGCACTTGACTGCAATGTCAGTTTGAACTGCAAGGTCAGTGGTTCAAAAACACCAGCTGCTCCTCAAAAACCCTATACAATGTTTTTATGAGTAAGAACAAACTCAACAGCATTTAACAACAACAACAATAAGTCATTATGATTTTCTTCTTTCTTATTATGGTTGGAAAGTTTATTATGTTTCTTAATGATTACCATGCTATTTAATTTTGCCTTCTCAAGTTAAAAACAATCTGTTCTATGTTGATATCATCCTTACTTCCTCAGTAATAATACCATTTTGTCCCTCATTTTGCTTTATTTGTTGTTGCTGTTAAGTGCAAGGTCAGTGGTTCACATCCACTGACTGCCCCTCCTAAACCATATATAGGGCTGCTGTCAGTTGGAACTGACTTGATGGCACTTAAGAAAAATAACAACAGCAACAAAGGGTTAATATTTATTTTTGAGAATTCTCTTTGGAGGATGGTTTGGAGGATGGTTTCTGATTGTTGTTATCA
This sequence comes from Chrysochloris asiatica, assembly GCF_000296735.1. Lineage (NCBI taxonomy): Eukaryota > Metazoa > Chordata > Mammalia > Afrosoricida > Chrysochloridae > Chrysochloris > Chrysochloris asiatica. The sequence continues at coordinate 12,311,575 of NW_006408549.1, read as the reverse complement.
AGAAGGTTAGTACAGGAAAGATGAAGGTAGTAGGAGACTCAAGGAGGAATGCAATAGTAAAAATGAATAGATGTTATTGTTGCTGTTGTTAGGTGCCATCGAGTCGGTACCGACTCATAGTGACCTTATGCACAGGAGAATGGAACACTGCCCGATCCTGGGCCAACCTCACTACTGTTGCCATGCATGAATCCATTGATGCTGCCACTTGGCCAATCCATCTCGTTGGAGTTATCTCTCTTTTTCTCTGACCCTCAACCTTACCAAACATGATATTCTTCTCCAGCGACTGGTCACTCCTGACAATATGTCTGAAGTATGAGAGATGAAGTTTGGCCATCTTGGCTTCCAAGGAGCACTCTGGCTGCACTTCTTCCAACACAGATCTGTTGGTTCTTTTGGCAGTCCATGGCACTGTCAATATTCTCCTCCAACACCATAACTCAGAAGCATCAATTCTTCTACAGTCTTCCTTATTCACTGTCCAGCTTTTGCATGTGTATGAGGTTATTGAAAATACCATGGCTTGGGTCAGGCGCACCTTAGTCCTCAAGCTGACAGCTTTGTTCTTCAATACTTTAAAAAGGTCTTGTGCAGCAGTTTGCCTAATGCAATATGTTGTTTGATTTACTGACTGCCGCTTCCGTGAGTGTTGATAGTTGATCCAAGAAGAATGAAGTTCTTGACAACTTCAATGTTTTCTCCATTGATAAGAATGTTGTATATTGGTCTAGGGGTTGGGATTTTTTTTTTCTTTACATTGAAATACAATCCATAACGAAGGCTGTACTGTTTGATCTTCATCAGTAAATATTTTAAGTCTTCTTCACTTTCATCAAGCAAGGTTGTATCATCTGCATATTGCAGGTTGTTAATGAGTCTTCCTCCAGTCCTTATGCCACATTTTTCTTCATATATCCCAGCTTCTCGGATGATTTGCTCAGCATACAGGTTGAATAGGTATGGTGAAAGAGTACAACCCTGTCACACACTTTTCTTAATTTTAAACCATTCAGTGTTCCCCTATTCTGTTTGAATAACTGCCTCTTGGTCCATGTACAGTTAAGTGTTCCAGAATATTCATACTTCACAATGTTGTCCATAGCTTGTCATGATCCACACAATCAAAAGCCTTTGCATAGTCAGTAAAGCATAGGTAAACATCTTTCTGATATTCTCTGCTTTCAGCCAAGATCCATCGAACACCAGCAATGATATCCCTCATTCCATGTCCTCTTCTGAATTTGGCTTGAACCTCTGGAAGTTCTCTGTCAATGTATGTATTTTTGTTTGTTTGTTTGTTTTAAGGTTTTTATTGTGGATTGAGTAAAAGTTTACAGGGCATATCATCAGTTTTACATACAACAAATCATACACCTTGTTTCATTATAATGATTACAATCCCCTCCATTTACCATCAGATAACAGTATTTCTCTCTATCCATTTTAGTTTTTTATAAAACAAACCAAAAACTACTCAGGCATATATAATAATTTACATCTCCAAAGCCATGCTTTGCAAGTCTGCCTCCTGGCCACCAGCTCTTAGTCCCTCTCTTCTTAGTCCATGAATCTAAAGTCCTCAGCTTCTCCCCTCTACATGCCCTCATCTCTGGCGTCTCTGCTTCTCTGGATAAGGTCCCTCATTCTGCTTGTGTGCTTCTCTCTTGATGGTCCTAGGGTCCTCTGTTTCTGGACTGTAAGATAAACCACTCCCCCCCCTGCTTTTTTATTTTACAAAACTTCTACCTTTATAATTGTGACATTCGCAATTAGTCATGATAACAATTATTCACTATTGAATCTTACGAATCTTATCCCCATCTCTTTTCACCAGACACATCTAGACAAGATGACAGCTATTCAGTGGGTCTGTCAATGTATGTTTGCAGCCGTTTCAGTATTACCTTTAGTAAAATGTTACTCACATGGGATATCAAAGAGATTGCCCGATGATTTCTGCATTCCATTGGGTCACCTCTCTTTGGAATGGGCATAAGGAATTAGTAAACACAAAGTCAACAACAACAAAGAAAATGAAAAGATCAGATACCAAAATTAACTTAGCATAGAAAACTATGCAGAATAAAGAACTCATCAACACCAAAATAACAAACACAAAACAGTAACAGCAATAAGTTCATACCTATCATTATATATTTTGAATGCCAACCAACTAATATCATCAGTCAATTACAGATACCCTCTACCCTAGAATAGAAAAGTAAAGACCAATCTTGACTCTTCCTTTTGGTATTCACCTTTCTCCAAGTCTGATTAAAGAAATACAGAAGCCTTTTATTTTGTCTCTGCATAAACACAGACAAACAGCCAGATATACTTACTCTACTATAAAAAAAAAAAAAATCGACGTGATAAAACATGCAACAGTCTATACTTTAAGAAGTTAAGGTAATAAATGAATGAAAAGTTAGATACGAAGACAGTGAAATAAGCATACCACAAGGTGGTTTAGAGTTATCTGTTAAGTGAGATGCATGAGACATATGTAAGGTCAATATTTCTCCAGAAACAAAAAGCTATTTCTCTTGAGCTTTACATTTATTCCATTTCCCTTTTCTTTTCACCTTGATTCCCAGACATTTCTTTATTTTCCATTTTATTTAATATATCCAAGATTTATTTTCCCCTTGATGTTAAAAAAGTCATAACTGATTATTTCCATATGTTATTCAGTATCTTGGAATAATAGATTTTTACATTTAGACCCCTTGGAAAGAGAATTTTCTTTCTGGAAATTGGTTTCAGTTCTAGCTGTGATAATTGTCATAATCTTTTTGTATTTAGAAAAAGAAAAAGTTCCATTGGCTAATATTATACATTCATTTAGCAAGCATTTACTAAAAACGTAACTATTTGCCAGGCACCAAGATTACAAAGAACATAAGAACATAAGTCAAAATCCCAGCTCTTGAGACACTATTGATTTTTAAATGCAAATAAAAAATTATAGCTAACCAGTTATCAATCTCCAGAGATCATTGAGCAATACAAAAATGTTGAAGATGTAGACGTTTCTAAAACTCACTAAACTTGCTTTGTCTCTGTATTGGCCACACCTTGTCTTTTCTTGGAGGGGGTAATTTTTCTGGATGTTATTGGTTGTTTCACTAAATCTACCCAGATGTCTTGGAAATAGCCCTTAATTTGCAGCATCCTGGGTACGTGAGACAGTATCTTCTGTGAATATTTCTGCACTTCTTTCTCCTGGAGCCATTAGTCTGGAAACCATTCTGGCAAAAGAAGAGGAAAAGGAGTAGTAAAGACACAAGGAGTAAGATGCACAGGCTTACAAAAGCATGTTCCACTAGATGGACAATGAAAGTATTGTCCTAAAGAACTAAATAATTCTCACATTAAACTTTTCACTTGCCTTCATCAGGCACTGTTCAAGACACAGAGGTCTCGTTCCTAACTAGAAGACAAGTTAGAGGGTGCGTGTGAAAAGTTTTCCCCCAAAAAACATGAAAGCTTTAGGGGAAGGGATTTCAAAACTAGTGGTTAAAGGAAATGAAATACACATGGAAAGACAGAGAGATAAAATGTTAATTCAGTTCAAAGTTACTTTACAACATACATATGACTTGACTTAAAAAGAGCTGAGACACAAAGTAATTATGAATTTACTCATAAGTCTGAAATGCTAAAGCACTGCAAAGATTAGACTTGCATAGAGTAAAGGCCTTTATTTTCCCAACTCCTTGGTCTGTCTTCTTCAAAGTTCAAGTGCAAATACTTTGTAAAGAGTGATCACTTATGTTGATTTCATGGTCAACCTATGCAATTTTTGTTTAATTTATCTTTTCAGGTTTTCAATACCATGAGGACACAAGAAAGATTAGTTCATTTTAAATCCTACAATACCAAGTGTAGTTAGAGAGCTTTAAATAAGTGATTTTCATTTTTAATGTTGGCTCTTAAATATTATTTGTAGAAATGTGACTTCTTAAATGTGAACCTTATTTTAAAAAGACATTTTGTATGCTTCATTCTGTTATTGTGCAACTAGAATTCCTCAGTAATAGGTTTTAAGCTTATGTGTTAAAGATGGGTAATAGTAACAACTATTTTAATGAGTTTAAATACAAATTCTTCCATTTTCAAGCCTGTCATGTCTTGTATTATTCAGCGTCTTTGAAAAGCCCAATCAGCGTTAAAAATTAGATAGATAAGAAAAGAGGAAAGAACTAACTTATTGAGCATTTAAAGTATTCAAGGGTTGTGCTAGATGCTTTACATATGTTGCCAGATTGAATCTTTGTCTGTGATGGAGCCTTGATCAACTCAGTTACTTGCTCAATAACCCAATTTACTTATCTTGAAAATGAGATTAATAGTAGTACCTAACACATAAGATTTACATGAGAATTCAATGAGTTAATATATGCAATACCTTCATAACAATTAACTATTATTTATTGCTTCATTTTTTCTTTTTTTATAATATACCCACTTTATGGATGGGAAAAAATAGCTTCTTAGAAGTTAACTAACACATAATGAAAAATTATCCCCTCAAAAAACCAAAAAAACAAAAGAGATAGTACTTAATCAGAACAGAGATCAAGTGACTTTGGAAGACTTGGAAAATATTTAAATTTAAATCTTCAAAATGTTAATCTCTGAAGACTGATAACTGGTTAACTCTCATCCCTTATTTCCATACATAATGACTAAATAATTGAGTGGAATTTGAATCCAGATCTATCTGACTTAATATGCAGGATGAATGAAGAGAAGAGTTTTCTATTCAGTCATTTAGTTAACAACTATTGAGTGCTTAATTTTGTGCTTACTACAAAACTAGGCACTTTGGGTGGGAAAAAAAAGCAGTGTGAAAATATTTATTTAGGGTACAAACTCACAAAGTTATATAGTAATAATAATAATAATAGCTATTAAGTGACAATAAATGACTATGAGATATATGCCAAAGGGCAGGAGGAAATCTGATTCCATAAAAAGCAATGGAAACAATATGGGTGAATGTGGTGGCACTCTGGGCAGAAAATGTTGAATTTACCCTGGACTGTGGAAAATACATTTTTTAAAAAGAGGAGAAACTGAAAGTAGATTACTATTATAAGAGTTGTAGCCACAGTAAAAGGATGTCAATATGATTAAAATGAATGCATCATTTTACTCCAGAGATTATAAGAACCAAAATTCTTATAATCTCTGGATTAAATTGAAAGATTCTTTGGGGGAAATTATTGAGTGATGCAGAAAGCATCAACATAAGATGGAAGGAATACAAAAGGAAATGGTTAATGTTCAACCGTTTCAAGAGGTACCATATGATCAAGAACCAATGATACTGAAGGAGGAAGTCCAAAGTGCATTGAAGGAATTGGCAAAAACAAGGTACCAGGAGTTGATGGAATAAAAATTGAAATCTTTCAAGAAAGTGAGGCTGCAAGGAGGCACTCACTCATCTCTGCCAAGAAATTTGGAAGACAACTGTCTGGCCAATTGATTGGAAGAGATCTGTGTTTGTGCCCATTCCAAAGAGAGGTAACCCAACGGAATGCAGAAATCAATGGACAATCTCTTTGATATCCCATGCGAGTAAAGTTTTACTAAAGGTAATACAGAAATGGCTACAATCATACATTGATGGAGAACTTCCAGAGGTTAAAGCCAAATTCAGAAGAGGACGTGGAATGAGGGATATCATTGCTGATGTCCGATGGATCTTGGCTGAAAGCAAAGAATACCAGAAAGATGTTTACCTGTGCTTTAATGACTATACAAAGGCTTTTGATTGTGTGGATCATGACAAGCTATGGACAACATTATGAAGTATAAGTATTCTGGAACACTTAATTGTGCTCATGAGGAATCTGTACCTGGACCAAGAGGCAGTTGTTCGAACAGAACACGAGAACACTGAATGGTTTAAAATAAAGAAAGGTGTGTGAAAAGGTTGTATTCTTTTACCATACTTATTCAACCTGTATGCTGAGCACAGAATCCAAGAAGCTGGGTTATATGAAGGAAAACATGGCATCAGGATTGGACGAAGACTCTTTAAAAACTTGTGATATGCAGATGATACAACCTTGCTTGCTGAAAGTGAAGAGGACTTAAAACATTTACTGATGAAGATGAAAGAGCACAGCCTTTGGTATGGATTACATCTCAATGTATAGAAAATAAAAATCCTCACCACTGGACCAATAAATAACATTCTTATCAACAGAGAAAAGATTGAAGTTGTCAAGTACTTCATTCTTCTTGGATCAACTATCAACACTCATGGAAGCAGCAGTCAAGAAATCAAACGATGTATTGCATTAGGCAAATCTGCTGCACAAGACCTTTTTAAAGTGTTGAAGAGCAAAGATGCGCCTGACCCAAGCCATGGTATTTTTAATAACCTCACATGCATGCAAAAGCTGGGCAGTGAATAAGGAAGACCATACAAGAATTGATGCTTTTGAGTTATGGTGTTACAGGAGAATTTTGAAAGTGCCATGGGCTGCCAAAAGAACCAATAGATCCATTTTGGAAGAAGTGCAGCCAGAGTACTCCTTGGAGGCCAAGATGGCCAAACTTCATTTCTCATACTTTGAACATGTTGTCAGGAGGGACCAGTTGCTGGGGAAGGATATCATGTTTGGTAAGGTGGAGGGTCAGAGAAAAAGAGAGAGACCCCGAATGAGATGGATTGGCAAAGTGACAGCATCGATGGACTCAAGCATGACAACAATAGTGAGGTTGGCCCAGGATTGGACAGTGTTTCATTTTGCTGTGCATACGGTCTCTATAAGTTGGTACTCACTCGGTGGCTCCTAAGAACAACAATAAGGACAACAACAAGAGGAATGATAAAGAAAGAAAGAAAAAAGAATTCTGGAGTAAAGTAAATGTCATAAAATGTGTGTTGTGACAGGCACGAATTTCTTAATTATCAAAGTCACGATAATTGATAGGGCACATCCCACCTCTTGAATATCTAACAGCCTTCTTGGGTAAGAGTCAATGGGAAGCAACATGGAAACTGAGGAAAATAGAAGGTGAAACCTTTGGCAATGGAATGCTTATGGTAAAGAATTGTTGGGAAGTCACCTGAAAGGCTATGGGAGGATTAGCAGAAGACCCATTCTTTCTATGGATACTTTCTCAAAGGTTAGTCAAAGAGATGTATCTTCTGATCCAGATGATGTCTTTCCAGGTCTATTTCTTTAGCAGGAATACAGTAGGAAGTCTATCAGTTGTGGTCAGATCCGCCTACAATTTATATACTTGGATGCCCCACTCAAATTCACCCTCTTTTTTTAAACACAATTTATTATCCTCAGTAAAAGTCCATGTTTCTTCCTTCTCAACACAATAATAGAACACTCACTTCCTCTCATATTGTCCTGTTCTTTTTCATCAGCAACTGATCTGTAATTCCTACTTCTTAATGTTTTCATTCTCTTTGTACTTTCTCATCTTCCCTGATACTGCTTTAATTCAGCTATTAAGTAGCTATCATCCAGATTTCTACAAGAGTGTTGATGTGGCACTGCAGACTAATGTGCTGGACCACAAGGTCAGTTTGAGCCACATAGTTGGTAGTTCAAAGCCACCAGCCACTCCTTGGAAACCCTACACAGGGTTGCTGTGAATCGAACTGAGTCGATGGCACTTAACAAAAATTTTAGATAGATAAACTTTCTGTCGTATTATTTTCCATTTCATTCCCAATCGGTTTTACAAAAAGCTACCAGAAAAATCTTTTTAAAAGATCAACCTGCCCATGTTATTGTCTCTATTTTCTTTGGAATTGGGTCCATACATTATGACCAACAAGACCCTTCATGGAGTTTCTTTAGGTCCATCTCTCATATACAACATCAGTCATGCCAAATGCCCAGTCATGCTCCATTGAGTCCGACATTTTCACCTTAATGCTTCTGTTAACTAGACTCCTTCAGCAAAGACTGCATGTCCCTTCTCTGCATGGTGAATATCCACTCATTTGTAAGGTTCAACTGACAACTACTCTTAGAAGTTATTTCTTACTGTCCTCTATAAAGAACAGAAACACTCTTCTTTTAATCTCTAATGTACTACTATCAGTGTACTTAATTATTCCTTTATATTTACTTACTTTCTCAGCTGTTGTGATTTGAGGTCCTTGAGGTCAGAATTTTTTGTTTTATTAAAATGTTTAACTTTGCATCAGGACAGTTCCTGGACTATTGCAAGTTTTAATAAAGTTTGCAGAAAGAATGAATGATTGAGAAAATTAGATATGATCTATATCATACACACATGCACATACATAAATTCATATGCACATATAAAATGTACACTCTTATCTTTCCAATGGTGTAGAAAACCATTTTCTCATAAAAGTATTCAGAAAAAAATTAGAGGAAGCTATTAAAATACTGGGAAAAAATGAACTGGGCAATGAAATTGTTGAGCTGACTGGCCCCAGGAAACTGCCAATTTTACAGACTTATCTGAAAAGCTTAATATATTATAAACATTTATATTGGTCACTGTAATAGGATTCTGTGTCAACTTGACTAGGCCAGGATTCCCAGTGGTTTCCAAGAGCTCTCTAAAAGAATGAACCAGTTATGGTGTCTTAGACTGTGTTGTCTAGAGACGAAAACCAGTGAAGTCTATGTTGCATATGCTGTTGTTATTGTTAAGTACTGTCAAGTTGGTTCCGACTCATAGCAACCCTTTATGGGGCTTCCAGGAAGTCTCACCTTCCTACCACAGAGTGGCTGCTGTAAACTTATCCTACAGAGTCACCAGTTTCCCATGTGTATATGAGGGAGCTTCAAAAGTTTTTGGAAAGTGAAATTAAAAGATAATGGCATTTCTCCATGAACTTCTTGTAGTACCCTACTATATTTAGAGACTTCAGCCTCATCTTTCTCCCTCATAGTGGCTGGCAGGTCTTGTGGTTCACAGTCTAGTGTTTGTTGTATGAGGCCACTGTGCTCCCCATATGGATATATATATAGATGTGTGTGTATGTTTGTGTGTGTTTGTATTGTTGTTGTTGTTGTTAAATGCCATCAAGTCGATTCCAACTCATAGCGACCCTTTATGGGGTTTCCAGGAAATGGCTGGTGAACTTGTACTGACCTTGGGGGTTAAACTGACTTTGCAAATCAACGCAGCATTAACCTACAGAGCCATATTGTTGTTGTTGTTAAGTGCCATTGAGTTAGTTCCAACCCATAGTGACCCTGTGTAGGGAGCAGCTGGTGAGCTTGAACCACAAACCTTGTGGTTCAAACTGACTTTGCAGTTCAGTACATTAGCCAACAGCACATACCAGGACTCCACAGAGCCATATATATTGACCATACTTTTCATATCTATATCTATAGCTATATCTAGATCTAGATCTAGATATATGCATATGAAGAGCATGGTCATATATATAGTCCTGGTGTGGTGCTTTTGAGTAAATGTGCTGAACTGCAAAGTCAGTTTGAACCACAAGGTCGGTGGTTCAAGCTCACTAGCTGCTGTCTAGGGAATGACTCATGTATTTGTAGATGCTGGTAAGTACCAAGTCTATGGGTCAGACACCAACCTGGAGGCTTCTCTGAACCCATGTAGCTGCAAGAGTTAAGGAATCCAAGATTGACAGGTTAGTTGGCAGACTGCTGGGTGTGGAGGCTGATAAATTCAAAATTGGCTGGAAAGGTGGCAGGCTGCTGGCTCACAGTCTACAGAGGTTAAGAAATACCAAGATTATCAAGCAGCATGGGAGACCACTCATTCAAGTCCAAAGAACTGGAGGTCATGAAGAGAAGTCAGATGCAGAATCCAGATCAAGTGAAATCCAGAGAGAGTTTTGTCAAAATGTCCACATATAAGCCATATCCCTGTTTAAACTTCCTTTAAACTGACAGGGTGCTCATAGTGGAGCTCATCTTAGAGGTGACGGCATTATATCAGATATCATCATGGGGAATGAGGACATCATTGCCAAGCCACATCAAAACTGCAAAACCCTTGAGGATCATGGTCCAGCCAAGTTGACATACAACCTTACTCAGAATAGATGGTTACTAGAATAAAAAATAAAATAAGAAGCTCTGGTAACGAAATGGTTATGAATAGGGCTGCTAATCTCAAGGTCAGCAGTTTGAAACTACCAGCCATTCCACAGGAGAAAGATGAGGCTTTCTATTTCTGTAAAGATTTACAGCCTCGGAAACCCTGTGCAGGCTCACTACAAGTCAGAACCAACTCCACGGTATTAACAACAACAACAAAAACTATTATTTCAAAATCATAGAAACCTTTATTAAACAAAAATATAAAAATATAAAGCTATTGCTTCTTGACATGTCCTCCATGTAGTTCTATACACTTCTGAAGGCAGTGTTTTGAACTCTCTACCCATTCCTTGAAGAATTCCATGATCTTCAAATTACACATCAAAATGACATTGTTGGCATACTTAAAAGTCTCAAAGTATTTTGAGTTTTAGGAACTTAAAGAAATCTTATCCTATCCACTCAGTGCTACAGAATGGATGGAATAAGATTTCCCAACAAAATTCTCACAGAACAGCCCTTACTGTCTGGAAAAAATGAACAGATCCATTGTCGTGATGGAAAAGGTTCCTTGGTGCAACTTTCCTGGCCGTTTGCCCACCAATGTAGTTTTCAGTTTTCCTAAAACATCTTAATAAGCTTCTGCGGTTGTCCTGACTGAGATAATCTACCAGTATTACTGGTTTTGAAATCCCAGAAAACATTCACCATAACTTTTTGAAGTGACCTCTCTGTTTGAGTTCATCTTTGAGGTCTTCCTGACCTTCCAACTTTCCTTAAAATAGTTGATCCATCTGAAAACTGCTGTTTTATGTAGGGCAATATTCCTGTAAACTTGTTGCAAAAGTTCAATAAAATTAGATGGCCACTTAAGTTTAGTTAAAATTTTCCTAGTAACTACCCTGACCTCAAAATTGTTTTTTTCATGGCACATATTTTTTGAGGCACACTACTGAGGTTAATGGAGTCCTGGTGGGGTGCTCTAGGGTAAGCACTGGACTGCAAGGTCAGTTTGAACTTCAAGGTCAGCAGTTCAAACTTAACAGTTGCTCTTCAGAAACGCTATATAGGGTCGCTATGAGTCAGAACTGACTCAGTGGCACATAACAGCAACAAATGAAACTGAAAGAAGTGTGATCATTTTGTAAGATAAACACTAGACTGTAAACCACAAGGTCAGCAGTTTGATCCCACAAGCTGTTCTATGGAAGAAAGATGAGGCTTTCTGCTCCCACAAAGATTTACTGGGTTGCTATGAATAGGAACCAACTCAAAGGCACTTAACTGAAAGAACATGACTATAGTCATGCACTGATTGTACAGATATGTTTAAACATATTTTATTTGGAATAAGTCTGTACATATATGGATTGGAACTCTAGTAGCAGTATATTTTTACTTACCCTCATATATGGGCATTATAAGATATCCAGGAATGGTTTTTGTAACTTTCCATCATACTACATAGGGAAAGAGGCACCCCTTCCAACTGGAACCATATCACATTTAATAGAAGAGTTGCACTCTGGAACAATCTTTCCAGAGATATATTTGGCTTCAGGGAGTTAAGCCTCATGTGAAGAAAATGGAGCTGAGCTGATCTTGTCCCATCAGGGAGAAGCCTACAGGATTTACTTGCCCTTTTCCAGCTCTGCTTTCTTTGACTTCCTAGTCCTAAGAAATAAAGTTTTTAAAGTCTTATTAAAAAAAAAAAAAAAAAAAAGACTCATGAGGATTTTTAGTCATTGAATTACTCTTACAAAACAATAGCATGATGAGTTAAGTGAAAATTAGAGCCACATGTCTAAAGTTTCCCTGAAAAATACACATATCCTTTAAAATGAAAGAGAAAAGTGCCAGGAAAAAAATATGTTCTTAATTTGTTTGAGTTGAAAATATTTGAAACATATTTTTAGGCATTTGCCAAGGATTTTCCAGAAACCATTGAGTTTCTCATAATCCCCAAAAGATGTCTTTCTTTTTAGGAATGTCATGGAGCAATGGGCTCATTTACTGACTCAAAATCCTTCCTTCCATTGATTTTCACCGGTACTATCCCCCTCCTCCATTTCTAAGTTTCTTATTTGAGTTAAAAATAAAATACCCACAATAACTTTGTAGGAACAAGGAGGCACATTTTCACTTTCCTATCTTTTACACTTAAGAAAGAGTTAATAATCATAAGGAATTTGGCTTGGGTATGGGAACTCTAAAACGATGGTTGATTATCTTTATCAGTCAGATAATGAAGAACTAGTGACTGATCTACTTGTTGCACGCTGCCAGAAATCTCCATCATGGACACAGTTACGTTTTCTACCTTTCCCTATAGGCTCAGAAAACCCATTGAGAAGAGCCACTCATATGCTAATGAATTAGAAGACATTTTCTGTGGAGAAATTACTCACATGACAACTGTTAATGGGCGCTCGTCTTCATTAATTGTCAGTGCAGATTAGTTTATCAGTTCTACTCTTTGACCCCTTGGTCCTAAGAAGAAACTTACAGTCTTTAAATTGCAAATTTACAAAGTTCTACCATGCCAGAGAATAGAGACTTTTCTCTGCACAGAACAATGGAGTATTTTTCATGTGTCCTGAAAGTTTGTGTGTGTGTGAGAGAGAAAGAAAGAATGTGTTGTTGAGGGTGTATGTGTGTATGTGCAGACATAGTAGCAAGCAGGAGAGAAGTGATCAAGTAAATCATCAAAGGAAAACTCTCATTTGTAACCTCAGATGTAGATGTAATATAATGAAAAGAGTTCCGCGATCAAATTAGGGGTATCAGAATTCAAATCCCATTTGAATATCTAATTATGAGACCTTGGAAACATGTTGAATGTATCAGTCACAATTCCTGCTCCACACTCACTTTCTTTAAAGGGAAGCTTCTCCTAACTGAAGACCCTAGAGACTAAGTGGCAATATTTGAATTTTGTAAAGTCTTCCTCCCTGAATATGGCTGATTGGACTAGACGTCCAATTATTAGGAAGCACATTGGACTGTGAGCAAAAACTGCTCAGTTCCCTGTACCGCTCAATTTTGGGAGTCCTGGTGTGGTGCTGTAGGCTAATGCGTCAGACTGCAAAGTCCTTTTATGTCTGATTTATTTCACTCAGCATTTGGTTTTCAAGATTCTTCTATGTCATAGCAGGTATCAAAACTT
>NW_006408549.1:12284522-12285286 GCF_000296735.1 Chrysochloris asiatica | reverse complement strand
GATATTTTCAAGGTCATATTTTGGCTCTTGTGGACTTGTTTTAATTTTCTTAAGCTTCAGCCTTAACTTGCATATGAGCAACTGATGTTCTGTTCTACAGTATGCCCCTTGCCATGTTTTGGCTGATGGTATGGAACTTTTCCACCTTCTCTTCTACAGATGTAATAGATTTGATTTCTGTGTATTCTATCTGGTGAGGTCAATATTTATAGTCATCTTTTGTTTTTGTTTTTCAAAAAAAGATATTTGCAATGAAAAAATCATTACCCTTGTAGGATTCTATTATCTGATCTCCAGTGTCATTTCTATCACCAAAGTTATATTTTCTAACTACTGGTAACTCCTCTTTGCTTTTAATCTTTGCATTCTAATCACCAGTGATTACTAATACATCTTGATTGCATGTTTGATCAATTTCAGACTGAAGAAGTTGATTGTTGTTGTTATTAGGTGCCATTGATTTGATAACAACTCATAGTGACCTTATGCACAGCAGAGTGACGCACTGCCCAATCCTGGGCCAACCTCACTATCATTGCCACACTTGAGCACATTGATGCTGTCACTTTGTCAATCCATCTCTCTTGGGGTCTACCACTTTTTCTCTGACCCTCCACCCTAACAAACATGATATCCTTCTCCAGCGACTGGTTCTGCCTGACAATATAGCCAAAGTATGAAAGATGAAGTTTGGCCATCCTGACCTCCAAGGAGCACTCTGGCAGCACTTCTTCCAACATAAATCTGTTGGTTCTTTTGGCAGC
>NW_006408549.1:12278427-12284422 GCF_000296735.1 Chrysochloris asiatica | reverse complement strand
TATGTGCCGTGGAGTTGGTTCCAATTCATAGCAACCCTGTACAGGGTTTCCAAGGCTGCAAATCTTTATGGGAGCAGAAAGCCTCATCTTTCTCATGCAGAACAGCTGGTAGTTTTGAACTGTCGACCTTGTGGTTAGCAGCCTGATTTGTAACCACTGTGCTACCAGAGTGCTCTCTTTCTCTCTATATATATTTATATCTATATCTATGTCTATAGATATAGACATAGATATAGATATATAGAGAGAGTTCTGGTGTGGTGCTGTGGGTTAATGTGCCATACTGCAAAGCCATTTGAATGGCAAGGTCAGTGGTTCAAGCTCACCAGCTTCTCCTTGGAAACCCTGTGGGTCAGAACTGACTCAACGACACTTTGCAACAACAACATATATATCTATATATATATTTATAAAACATATTTTGCTTTTACATTCCTTTCTTGATGGACACTTGTGTTGTCTCTATCCTTTTTGCTATTGTGAATAATGCTGCCATGAACATTGGCATGCCGGAATCACCAAGTTCCTGCTTTCAAGTCTTTTGGGGATATAGCTAGACATGGAATTGCTGGTCCATATAGCAAATCTATTTGCAACATTTTGCAGAACCATCAGATTGCTTCCCACAACTATTATACTGTTTTACAATGTGCTGCTCTAGGATAAGTACTGGACAGCTAACTATAAGATCGGCAGTTCACACCCACCTATACAGGGTTGCTATGAGTCAAAACGAACTTGATGGCATATAACAGCAACACTACCAGCAATGAACAAATTATTTCATGTAGGGATTTTAACAACAGCAGTGACAATTTTTCCTAATTCTTCAAAAAGTTTTATATTTTTGTTGTTTTTGTTGTTGTTAAGTACTGTTGTGCCTGTTTTGACCCATAGCGACCTTGTATAGGGTTTCCAAGGAGCAGGTGGTGTGTTTGAATCATCAACTTGTGGTTAGCAATCGAATGTTTATCGTACAGTGCCGCACCAGGACTCCTTAATATGTATAAGTCACTTTATATATCATTTAATTCTCTCAACAATCATATTAGGAAACTATTCTTCCCATACTGATCCTATTCTAAAATGAGAAAGGATTTTTAAAAAAAAAAAATTGTTTTAAAGAGCTAAAGTCATAAAAGCTGGGACACAGAAAACCTAAACTATTAAACATGGTCTGGTTCCAAGTGCCTTGCCTTTGCCTTATTTGTATTTGATTTCTTTTTCCTTACTTCCTCTTTAAAACTATCAGACTCTTTTCTTCAACCCTTGTCACCAGCTGCTGGTGACAGTGGCAACCATAAACGTTCAGTGCATTCACTCAAGTGGACCCTCCTGAGGTCTTGACCAGATTCCCTGAGGCCAGATACAGAAATGGGTTTCCCTTCTCTATGTGTCTTTGGCATTCTGACAAAAACTTGTGTGTTTTTGTTGTTGTTGTTTTGTTTTGCAACCAACCTCTGAGCTAAGCTATGAAGTACCTACCCTGTGACTACTAATGATAGCTGCCTGCTTCACCAGGTAGCAACTCAACCAGGGCCCAGCTAAGCCCACATACTCTTACAATATAAAAGAGGCTGCTGGGCTACATGTAGTTGGTTACCTACATGTATCCTGATTATGAGATTTTAGAAACTGAGGTGCTTGGAAAGATTCGGATAAGCAGATATTACAGTGGGAAACTGTACAGTTTACAACAAAGGTACCCAACTTTGCTGTACACTAGAATCACCTGAATATCTTTTAAATATAACAATGCCTGGCTTCCACCCCCAGACATTGTATTTAAACTATGTGATCTGAGCATTGGAATTTTTAAATGTTTTCCAGGTGATTGTAATGTGTAACCAAATTGGGGAACAAATTGTTTATATGATCTCTCTCCCCTACCAATAGCTGAAGAAGCTCTGGTAGTGTAGTGGTTATGAATCGGGCTACAAATCTCATGATCAGCAGTTCAAAACTACTAGAAGTTCTGTGGGAGAAAGATGAGGCTTTCTGCTTCCGTGAAGATTTACAGCTTCAGAAATACTGTACAGGATCACTATGAATTGGAACAGACTCCATGGCACATAACTACCACCATCACCAATGGCTGAGAGATATGACTGAAAGCAGATATTATTCTGTATTATATTGGAATTAGCCAGATACGATGTATAGGCTCAATGGTCAGACAGCCTACACTTGCTAAATTTATAAATGTTGACAAAGTTTCTTATTGATTAAGTGGGGGGCAATAATAGTATCTGTTAATGCAATTGTTTCAGGTTTTAAATAAAATTTGACTTAAAAAGCACTTTGAAAAATATGTTTCATAATGTTTAACCACTATTATTATTATTATGTACATCAAGTATATCACAAATTGCATCATTGTGACATTGCTATTTCTTTTCTTTGTTAATTTGGCAATCTTTTTGATGACAAGACCATGGCTTTCATCTTTCTGTTTCAGTTTCCAGTACAGAGTCTGGTCTATTGAAGACAACCAATCAGAATGTGTTGCATGGCTAGGAGGATCAATGGATGTGCATGGTGAGTAATAAGGACAGTGGAAATGAAGATCTAAAACTAGGATCAGAGCATTTCTCTGTCGTGTTTTATGTTTGTGATCATGGGCAGATCACTCAATATTTGTGGACTCAAATTTTCCCATCTGTAGCCATTAACAAATTATTTTGATTACTCTGGCTATGCCCTGCTCTGTACTTGGCATTGAGAATATGGAGATGAGTAAGACACAGACCTTTTTCTTAAGCTGCTCCCAGAATGTTGGGCAGCAAAGGTTATGTCCCCCTTCTCTTTCTTTACTGGACTGAGAAAAATTGGCCCGAAGTTGTTAAATAATTACAATTGTTCTAAGACAATAGCATCTTGTTTCAAGAGCTTCTGTTATCAGATTTTTACTACCCGTCTTATTATTCCCTTTAAATAGCATTATAAGGTGCTAAAAGTGGCACAGTCAGAAACTTTACAACATGCAAATAAGTATTAAATAAAGCCCATGAATAAATAATAGTTTTTGAGAACATCTATTACTTTCATTTCATCTGAAAATAAAGCATTTTATTTTTAATAGCATTTTGTAAAGAATAAGACAATAAAACCTTCACAACGCTTTCACATGGAGAGTTTCTTAGAGTTTAGAGATAGTCTGTGTATTCAAAGTGAAGATTTTTCAATATCTAAATCTCTAGTTTCAAAGTAATTTTCATCTGAAATGAATAGCTATTTGGTATGATTTAGCCAGATCATTATTCAAATTGCTCAATTCTTATTAAGAAAAAAAGTAACTCCTGTCTTAATTTTGTCACATTGTTGTTGTTAAGTGCCATCAAGTTGGTTCTGATTCATAGTACCCCTGCATAGGGTTTCTGAGGAGCAGCTTGTGGGTTTGAAATGCTAACCTTGTGGTTTGCAATCAAATGTTGATCCTACAGTGCCACACCAGAAGTCTAATTTTGTCACAGAGACTCTAATTTTTTTTTTTTTTTTTTTCTGTGCATGGCCTTTGTTTCCAATAAACAAGTTCATTGCATTCCATGTGTGTTTTTCCTCCTTTGTTTACCTAATACATATGAAAGGAGGTTTTTTTTTAAGAGCACAGACAGATCCAGATTCAAATCTAGTCACTACTACTGTGTTATTTTTAGCAAGCTACATATGTGATGTCAACCTCAGTTTGCTATTGTTGTTGTAGTTAAATGTCCTTGAGTCAGTTCCAACTAGCAGTTGGTGAGCTTGAACCACCAACCTTGCAGTTCAAACCAACCTTTTGGTCCAGTGCTTATCCTACAGGCCACACATTTACACGTCTGTTCAATGAAACTATTAAAACTTATCTCATGGGGATATTGAGAGGATTTCATTATCATTTGGAAAGCATTTGAAATAGTACAGACACTTCATAAGTGTGCATATCTCTTTAAGGAACAAATTCCTAAAACACTGTTCTAAATAAATACTGATATAAATTAGCTAATAATGAGGTAATATTCACTGATATAAATTAAAAAAAAAAAAAAAAGATCTGGCTCATTCACATTCTGTATAGTACATTTTACACTTTCAGCAAGACAGTAGTATAGACCTTTCCAGCTCTGGTCTCAAACCACTGGTCTTCTCAGGTATAATCCCATGTAGTGATCACTTTCTATTTACCCCATTAATGAAGGAGAGATTCCACAACCTCAAGGGTTCAAGATGGCTGAACACATGATGGCCAACACTGGACAATTGAAAATAATAGAAGTTTATTAGTCACATATACTAACATCCTGGGGAAAGGAAGACACCACATTCTCTCAGTGTCAGATAGGAGTTGCACTCTGGAGCTGAGTAAACCAGCAGGGGTAGTGGACGGGAGATTTTATCATAACAGAAGGATGAGGTGACCCCTGGCTCACATGGGAGGATGGATTGGCTTGTTTGAACAATTTCTGTACTAGTTAGTGCTCTTTCTTTTCCTCTAAGTTCCTAAAGCTTAAACAACAACAAAAAACTTCTCATAGTTGTTGTTGTTAAGTGCCATCGAGTCGGTTCTGACCCATAGTGACCCTGTATAGGGTTTCCAAGGAGCAGCTGGTGAGCTTGAAGAGTATTACAGATTTTTTGAAGGCAAGGATGATGTCTTATTTATCTTTGCATACTTCCTAGCACTTATCAGACAGCCTCACGCATAATAAATTCCTACCTAGGAACTTGATGAATTGAAATTATTTATTTGACATTAAATAGAAATAGTAATAAGTCAAATAAGATTTTCCATTTTTCAACTGATTGTAATAAGAAATATTAACATTGGCCCCAGAGCTATTGTACTCAAAATTAGCTGAACTTAAAAGTTTGACTTGCAACTGAGGTAATGGGCCCAGGTGTCCAAAGAAAGCCAGAGTCCTGAAGGACTTAGTATAAACTTGACTTGGGTGGGTTTCGCTGTTTATTAAGGAGGGGTGAAGATACCAAGGATGAGAGACAGTATATGCTAGTAGTTAGGTACAAGGATTCTAGAGGCAATACTGTCTGGATTTGGCGCCTGATGCTGCTAATCTGGAGTTCTTTTGCAGGGAGCTGGATGTCTCTATAAGAAATCCAGTGATTCAGTAGTTAAGTGCTTAGCTGCTAACTAACAGCTTGGCAGTTTGAATGAACTCACTGTTCTGTGCAAGGAAAAATGTGGCGGTCTTCTTTTTAAAATATTTACAACCTTGGAAGCCCTCTGGACAGTCCTCCTCTGTTTTATATAGTCACTCTATGTGGAAATCGAATGGTTGGAAGCAGGTTTGGTTTGGGTGGAACTCTGTATAATACACAATACTGCTAGAATGCTCCTTAGAACTGAGGATGGTGAGACTTCGTCTGCTGGCTTTGGACATGTTGTCAGAAGGGACCAGGTTTTTTGAAGGCAAGGGGAAGAAGGATATTATGCTTTCTGAAGTGGTATGCCAGCAAAAAATAGGAAGACGTCTATCAAGATGGATTGACACAGAGACAGTAACAATGGAATAAAAATAACGGTAATTGTGAGGATGGCTCAGAACTGGACAGTGTTTGGTTCTGTTGTGCAGAGGGTTACTATGAATCAGAACCAACCTGACAACACCTAACATAAACAACTATGTGAAGCACATAAGGCAGTGCCAGGAAACTATAAATACTGTATGTATATTGGAGTCCTGGTGTGGCACTGTGGGTTAATGTGCTGGACTGCAAAGTGGGTTTGAACCACAAGGTTGGAGGTTCAAGCTCACCAGCTGCTCCTAGGACACCCTATATAAGGTCACTGTGGGTCAGAACTGATTTGATGGCACTTAACAACAACAACATATGTGTTTTACAAACAAAGGATATGTGCCCAAGAAAAAGTCTCTGGGAAAAGAAAAAGAGAAAACTACAGACAAAAAATGTATTAGTTGATGAAGAAAAGGTCAAAAGCAGTGTGTTTTATTTAACGTGTGTGTGCTTTCCAAACAATTTGTGTCAGAATTTTCTT
>NW_006408549.1:12266466-12272657 GCF_000296735.1 Chrysochloris asiatica | reverse complement strand
TTCTTTCTTGTCTTCTTAATGACTTTTTGCTTCTTCATGTATGATGTTCTTGATGGAAGAAGTTAATAGACCTCTTCAATTTCATCGTTACTGGCTTTAGTGATTAGTACATAATTTTGAATAGTATGTTGTTAACTGCTCTTCCTTTAGATGTATGGGTATTATCCTATCACAGACAACTTTATACTTCAAGATATACTTTGAGATTTTTCCTTGCCCCTGTAGCATCGTGATGGGATGCTGACTTTTGAAGACCCTGGAAACCCTAGTTTCAGGAGAGAGTGAGGGGTATATGGTACTCAAGGGCGAGAAAGGGAAAGGCAGTAACGAGCCGGTGGGCAAGCAGTTTCCAAGACTGGAGACCCGAGCTCCAGTGGCGCTGGGTGGGAAGCACGGGCGAACACACCTGGCACTTCTATTGGCATCTGTGGATTTTCCTGTCATAGGAAGCTGGGCCTCGCCACTGGCATCATCCCGGCAGCAGTGCCTGGTAACAACGAAGGATGAATGAGGAAAGGGTGATGTCTCTCGCTGCCCTCCAGGTCACTATCCCAACCGGTGAGTTGAAATGTAAAGGCCCTATAGCCACTCGGGCTCCCACATGGGTGGGACTGCTGGGTTTCCTTCGGGGAAACAAGAAGGAGCAAGATCCAAACTCCAGTGAGAGAGATCAGAGAGGTGGGAGATTGAGGCATCCATACATCAGTTTCTCCAGACAAGCAATGGGAAATCCAGAAAACCTAGAAGAGACATACGTAGCTGTCATTCATCCAAAGAATACAGTCAGTCTCAATTCTCGGAAATACAGAGCTAACTCATATGAAATTTTGTTGCATGAAGTTCCCATTGAAGGACAGGGAAAAAAAGAGAAAGAAAGTTTTGCTGGAAACCAAACTACAAGGCGAGAGTGAAATAACACAAGGCATATTGGAATATGTCGTAGAAACCACCAAACCAATTTCTCCTGAAAACCAGGGTATTAGAGGCAGAAGACCTTTTTCAAAGAGCCAAACTGACATTTGCAAGGATTAAACCTGAAAGACTGGGGCTCCATTTAAAATATTAGGAAAATGAGTGGTATGAACAAAAACATTTCTTCTGGATGGAGAAAAGATGGGCAGAGAAGCAGCGCTGTTAGTTGTCCCATCAGCTGTCAAAGATAATACTAAATATACATATACTCCAGGATGCCCAATTTTTCCTGCTTACAAGATATTATGTGAGTCTGTAGCAAATCTAGCACTCACTTTGCTACACTTACAGCAAGGATGTTAATAGCCTTGGATAAGTGGTTAAATGAACGTCATGTACAGTCTCGCTTTAGTCCAGCTTTATTTTGACCTCTTCTTGAGTGGATAAAAGCTAATGTCATAAACCCTGTATATGCTACTGAATCAGTTCAGACAGAAAATTCACTACATATAGGCTATAGTGCACAAAAAATAAAGAGTAAAATGTTAGCCCTAGAGAAAGCAGATACCTGTATCACAACCCTTTGGATCAGATCTTTAATATACAAATCGGGTAGATAAAGTGGT
Organism: Chrysochloris asiatica; assembly: GCF_000296735.1. Classification (NCBI taxonomy): domain Eukaryota; kingdom Metazoa; phylum Chordata; class Mammalia; order Afrosoricida; family Chrysochloridae; genus Chrysochloris; species Chrysochloris asiatica. Next base: position 12,271,119 of record NW_006408549.1, on the reverse strand, counting down.
AATAAATCCATACTTTGGTCTAGGAGTTCCCGACTACTCAAAAATTACAATTCCCAAACAGGAAAACTGGCAGAGAAGCATGAGCTGTGTCACAGAAGACAAGGAGTGACAGTGGGTAGATGATTTTCCTCTCCATCAAAGTGCCTGAGAAGGAGATTCAGAATTACTAAGCCGTCTTCTCAATGAAAAACTTTCAGTCAACCAATTAGATAGTGACCATTATGCATGCTGATATGGAAAAGTTGATTTCATTATTCATGCTGATATGGAAAAGTTGAAGCCACTCACATATTGTTAGAGGAAGGAAAGTGCAATCCAAACCTCTTAAATGGACAGTTTAGTTCTCCTCTTCATTTCACTGCTGGAGGAGGACATGCTGAAATAGTACGGATTCTTCTAAATCATCCAGAAGTTCACAGACAAACAGCAGACCAACAAGGAAGATCCCCATTAAATATTTATGAAGAAAACAAACAAAATCACTGGGAAGAAACTGTAAAATTGTTAAAGGAAGCCATTAATAAACCATATGAAAAAGTTCAAATATACAGAATGGATTGGATCATACCGCTCTGTTAAATTGAAACATGGAAATTATACAACTGTACAACAGACTATGGAGGGATTGCATCTTTCTCAAGAAACACAACAATACTTCACTATTTGGATCTGTTCAGAAAACCTCAGTCTTCAGATCAAGCCTTATCATAAACCCTTGCAATATGTTCATGACTGGCCAGAAATACTTACTGAATTGACTAATTTGGATCCCCAAAGGGAAACACCACACTTTTTCCTAAGAAAAAGAACAGATGTGAGACTTCCTTTAGAAGTTGTAAAAAAGATGGAAGACCCACTAGCTATTCTTATTCTATTTGATGAAGCCAGATATAATTTATTGAAGGGTTTTATACAACTCCTGATGCTAAACTGATAACATTGGCAAGTCTACTGTTACAAATAGTTTATGGAAATTGTGAGAGTAAGAAACACAAGCAAGGTTTCCTAAATGAAGAAAATCTGAAATCTATTGTACCTATTACTAAATTGAAAAGTAAAGTACCTCACTGGACAGACTGGATACTTCATGAGTATAAGAATCTTAAGTTCAATTGAGGGTATTAGTAAAGAAATGCATCATCTTCAGCGCATGTTTTTACACAATTGCTGGGAAATTCCTACATATGGAGCAGCTTTTTTTACAGGGCAGATATTTACAAAAGCAAGCCTAGCAATCATAAAGTCATTCCTACGTATGTAGGAGTGAATATAAAAGGACTCCCATCTCCTCAACATGGAAACAAAGGCATTATACATCAGTCTTAAGTATGGTTGTTTTATGTGGCATATGGGAGACGCTAATACATGTTTTCAGATTCGTAGTATAGAAAATAACATGAGCTTTATAGTACACACAAAAGAGGTGGGACTCATGGTAAAACTGTTAACAAAACTAAATGGACAATTAATACCTACCAAAAGAAATGTATGAAAGGAAAGCAACTGATACTTAAGCCACTACATTTTCTGCCACAGATTTTTTTCATGAAAGATTTATTAATATATTGCCTTTATGGAGTCGTGAATAAGCTTTGGACTACTAATCACAAAATCAGTGGTTCAAACCCACCAGCTGCTTCTCGGAAACGCTACACAGGGTCACTGTGACTCAGAACCGACTTGATGACATTTAAAAGCAACTGTATATATGTATATTATTGCATTGTACAGAATCTGTACTTATGTTTGGTGTATAATATGCTAATTAGTTTTATATGCTATCCTTTTAAGCTATTCTAATTTTTGAGATAAACCTTCTGTTAAAGGAAAAAAGTGTAGATTGTTAATCTATATAATATTAGACACAATAATAAGCTTTTTGTTAGTAAATGGTAAATAATTTGGAGAGAGCTATGATGAAACTAAAATGTAACTTTTGGTGTAACTGTGTTTTCTTTAAAAATGTACTGAAAGTCAATATGATGTGAATAAAGAAAATGAATTTTCTACACTTAACAAAAAAATGTCACTTTGAAATGTTCTTTTAGATGCTGAATGCAGTCATTCTTCTTCAATGTGTCATTTCCAGCATATTAAATCATGTGATTATCAGATTCAAAACGGCCAATATCAGCATATTTCAGCACACTAATATCTGGGATATTAGTATTTATGAGTTTCATTTCATTTTTGACATCTTCCAATTTTTCTAGATTCATACTTTGTGCACTCCATGTTCTGATTATTAATGGGTGTTTGCAGCTGTTTCTCCTTACTTTGACTTGTACCCCATCAGTACATAAAGGTCCCAAAATCTTTATTCTCATCATTACGATCAACTCTACTTTGAGGAGGCAGCTCTTCCTCAGGTGAATTCTGAGTGCCTTCCAACCTGAGGGACTTAACTTCCTGCACTATTTCTGACAGTATTCTGGTGCTATTCATCAAGTTTCACTACCCATTATTCTTGGGGTATCTGACAGTGCTCCACTATTATTCATAAGGTGTTTGTTTTTGTCGTTGCTAAGTACCATGGAGTCAGTTCCAACTCATAGTGACCCTGCACAGGGTATCAGAGGCTGCAAATCTTTACAGGAACAGAAAGCCTCATCTTTCTCCCACAGAACACCTGGTAGTTTCGAACTGCCAACCGTGAGGTTAGCAACCCGATTCATAACCACTATGCTACCAGAGCAATAATCAGTAGTTTACATCTACTTCTTTCTACTCTTAGTCTTGAAGCTCAGCTGAAACCTGCCCCCAATCAGTGATCCTGCTTGTGTTTAAACTATCGATGGCATCACTGCCAGCATCATAGCAACATGCAAGTCACCAAAGTATGACAAACGGACAAATGAGTGGTAGTGAAGCAAGTATGGAGGATATTTAATTCCCAATTTGTAGAAAACTAAACAATATACAATTTTAACCACTTGATTAAAATCAACAATTACTTTTGACAGCAGTGTAACCAAAATCCAGGACTAAATATTTTTCTTAAGTTTATTCTAACATGACGCACAAGAGAAGCATATGAAGAACAGGTTGAAGGGAATCAATGAAGCTGGTTATCCAATCAGAATCTGTACATTCTTAATAAAAAGCCATATGTGAATTGATGTAAGGCTCCTCCCATTAGTATTGTGTGGCTGACTCATGTTCTTATTTGACACAAAATAATCAACCAAAAACTGAAAAAAACAACTTAGCTGTAAGTTGTTTTTTTCGCCTCTAACAGAACATTTATTTGAAATAATATACAAACTGTCATATACATGGACCTCACCAGATGGAATACACAGAAATCAAATTGACTACATCTGTAGAAAGAGATGGTAGAAAAGCTCCATATCATCAGCTAAAACAAGGCCAGGGGCAGACTGCGGAAACGACCATCAATTGCTCATATGCAAATTCAGACTGAAGATGAAGAAAATGAAAACAAATCAATGAGAGTCAAAGTATGACTTTGAATATATCCCACCTGAATTTAGAGATCATCTGAAGAAGAGATTTGATACATTAGACAGTAACATCCTAAAACCAGAAGTGTTGTGGGATGACATCAAGAACATCATATAGGAAGAAAGCAAAAAGTCATTAAGAGGACAAAAAAGAAGGAAAAGATCAAAACAGATGTCAGAAGAGACTCTGAAACATGCTCTCCAGTGTAGAGATGCTAAAGCAAATGGAAAAAAATGAGGAGGTACAAGAGCTGAACAGAACACTTCAAAGGACAGCTTAAGAAGATAAAGTCAAATATTATAATGTAATGTGCAAAGATCTGGAGTAGGAAAATGAAAAGGGAAGAACATGCTCAGGATTTCTCATGCTGAGGAAACTGAAGAAAAAAAAATCAAGCCTCGACATTCATTATTGAAGGATTCTATGAGCAAATTATTGAATTATGTGGAAAGCATCAAAAGAAGATGGAAGGAATACATAGAATCACTGTACCAAAAGGAAATGGTTGATTTCAAACATTTCAAGAAGTAGCATATGATCAAGAGTCAATGATACGTAAGTAAGAAGTCCAAAGTGCATTGAAGGAATTGGCAAAGAACAAGGCACCAGGAAATAGAAATATTTGGAATAAAATGAAGCAGCACTGGAGGCACTCACTTATCTATGCCAAGAAATTTGGAAGACAACTATTTGGCCAACTGATTAGAAGATTGACTCAATGGAATGTGGATATCTTCAGACAATATCTTTGATATCCCATGCGAGTAAAATTTTACTAAAGGTAATACAGAAACGGCTAGAAGCACACACTGACAGAGAACTTCCAGAGGTTCAACCGAATTCAGAAAAGGCCGTGGAAGAAGGGATATCATTGCTGATGTCCAATGGATCTTGTCTGAAAGCAGAGAATACCAGAGAGATGTTTACCTGTACTTAATTGACTATGCAAAGATTTTCCATTGTGTGGATCATGACAAGCTATGGACAACATTGTGAAATATGAGTATTCTGGAACACTTATTTGTGCTCATGAGGAACCTGTACATGGACCAAGAGGCAGTTGTTCAAACAGAACATGGGAACACTGAATAGTTTAAAATTAGGAAAGGTGTGTGACAGGGTTGTATTCTTTCACCAGACTTATTCAACCTGTATGCTAAGCAAATAATCTGAAAAGCTGTTTTCTAT
>NW_006408549.1:12264938-12266366 GCF_000296735.1 Chrysochloris asiatica | reverse complement strand
GGGCTTCTAATCTCATGGTCAGCAGTTCGAAACTACCAGCTGTTCCAAGGGAGAAAGATGAGGCTTTCTGCCCCCATAAAGATTTACAGCCTCAGAAACCCTGTACAAGGTCGCTCTGAGTCAGAACCGATGCCACGGCACATAACAACAACAATAGCAATTAGATTAAGATGTGTATTATTGACAGAACTTGTCTGTAGTCATCCATTGATAACTGTTGTTACTGTTGTTAAGTGCCTTCGAATCAGTTCCAGCTTATAGCTACCTTGCTGGTTGCAGTCCAGTGCTTATCCTACAGCTCCACATGAGGACTCCACTTTAATTTACATGAATCTTAACTACTAAAAATTTAATTCTATTACACAGTTCGCAGTCCTAAGGGGATAAAATGAATTGCCCTTCTTTCAAAATCATTTATATCCAGTCTCACATTTTTTCCCTTGATTTGGAAAACCAGACAGACACATACAAATCATAGCACAAACCCATGTGCATAAGGCTGGTCCCTCAGAGTTGGAGGTTAAAGATATCCCAACTGTTCTACTTCTCCAACATGATATAATACTCCATGATCCTTGATATCAATCACCACTCTTCCCTTTTCCTGAAGCCCCAGGGTTCTGCAACACACTGCAACATCCCACAAAATACACAACTGTTAAAAAGAAAAAAAAATGGCTCACACAATTGTAGAGGCTGGCAAATCCTAAATCCATATTTCAGAGAGCAGTCTGGATGAACCTTCTCACCCACATAGTCTCAGGAGCTGAGGAACTCAAATCGGCAATTGAGACAACAAGTTGTTGATGTATAAAGCTGCACAAACTAGTGACTAAGGTCAGGTGATGAATTGTAAATCCCATGAACTGAATGGAATAGTACAGATGCAAGATCCAGGGCAAGAGAACGAGCTTGCCCAAAGTAGTCTTGATACATTTGGACTCTTCTCCAAAACCATAACTCAAATGCATCAATTCTTCTACAGTGTTCCTTAATCACATGCATATGAAGCTGTTGAAAAGACCATGGCTTGGTTTAATGCAACTTAGTCCTCAAACTGAGATCTTCCCTCTTGAACACTTTAAAGAGATTTTGTGCAGTAAATTTACCCAATGCAATACATTGTTTGATTTCGTGACTATGGCTTCTATGCATATTGATTGTGGCTCCAAGCAAAATGAATTCTTTGATATCTTTTATCTTTTCTCCATTTATCATGATGTTATTTATTGTTCCATTAGTGAGGATTTTTGTTTTCTTTACACTGAAGTGAAACTCATTCTGAAGGCTGTGGTCTATGATCTTCATCAGTAAGTAGTATAAATCCTCTTCACTTTCAGCAAGCAAGGTTGTAACATATACATATCGTAGGTTTTTAATGAGTCTTCCTTCAACCCTGATGCCACATTCTTCTTCATATAACCTAGT
>NW_006408549.1:12262889-12264178 GCF_000296735.1 Chrysochloris asiatica | reverse complement strand
GGTATGGATTGCATCTCAATGTAAAGAAAACAAAAATCTTCACCACTGGACCAATGAACAACATTCTTATCAATGGTGAAAAGATTGAAGTTGTCAAGGACTTCATATCTTCTTGGATCAACCATCAACACTCATGGAAGTAGCAGTCAAGAAATCAAATGATGGATTCCATTAGGCAAATCTGCTGCACAAGGCCTTTTTAAAGTGTTGAAGAACAAAGATGTCAGATTGAGGACTAAGTTATGCCTAACCCAAGCCATGGTATTTTCAATTACCTCATATGCATGCACAAGTTGGACAGTGAATAAGGAAGATCATAGAAGAATTGATGCATTTGAGTTATGGTGTCTGAGGAGAATATTGAAAGTACCATGGGCTGCTAAAAGAACAAACAGATCTGTGTTGGAAGAAGTACAGCTAGAGTGCTTCTTGGAGGCCAGGATGGCCAGACTTTGTCTCTCATATTTCAGATATATTGTTAGGAGGCACCAGTCACTGGAGAAGGATACCATGTTTGGTAAGGTGGAGGGTCAAAGAAAAAGAGGAAGAACCCCAGAGAGATGGATTGGCAAAGTGACAGCATCAGCAGTGAGGTTGGCCCAGGATCGGGCAGTGAGTGTTTCGTTCTGTTGTGCATAAGGTCACTATGAGTCGGTACGTACTCGATGGCACCTAACAACAATAACAACAACCCTAGGGTACTTCTTTGGTCCCCATGTTTGCAGATGGTACAGCTCAATTGCTTGATGCCTTCTTTCTTTAAGCATTTCAATGCTATTGAGTAAGCAACAGTATAATCAAGAGCTAGCAAATATCTGTCACATCACCACCCTCCTTTAAGTATATGGCCAATACAAAAAACAATCTCTTGTGCTTATGTTCGCTATGAGTCAGTACCAACTCAATGGCATGTCACAACAACAAATTGTCATGTGAAAATTTAAAAAAAGTATTTGGGATTTTAGACAAAGCACACAAGAATGTCTTGTCATCCCTGGGAGATGGTCAAGTTGCTGAGAAAGAGCACAAAATAAAGGCCAACTTTGATAGCAAACTTAGTAATCTGAGTGTCTTATCTATATGACCACACTTAACCTTCACAAAGATCAGGGGCTTGCTGTTGTTGTTGGGTTCTGTTGAGTCAATTCCTACTCATTAAAGACCCTGTACAGGGTTTCTGAGGAACAGTTGGTGGATTTGAACCTCCAACCATGTGATTCACAGTCCATTGCTTATTGTACAGCACCACATCAGGAATTCCAAGGGGCAGATACTATTTTTTTTTTTTT
>NW_006408549.1:12254703-12260983 GCF_000296735.1 Chrysochloris asiatica | reverse complement strand
TAAGTGGAAACTGTCTCTTTAAATTTGGAGGAGCTCTGTGCGCATGAGTAGTAGAACCCACTGAGCATGGGGCACGGGTGTCCACTAGCTCCGGCACCCCTCTAGTCACCAGAATGGAGGTGCGCTGACAGCAAGGGACCAACATACAGATACCAAAAGAAAAGAATCTCCACACCTTTATCTCCGTGGCTCTGTCAGGCATCCGTGGCAGCTCCAATCCTTCCCCCGCTTGGCCCCACACAAGATGGCGGCTCCTGGAGCAGCTGAGTGTCCCGAACCAGAAAACAATGGATTTCTTGCTTCTGCCACAAACTTCTCCAGCTGTAAGTCTTCCAACTTTCTAAATATTCCTTTATATGTGGTTCAGAGTACTGGGACCATCCCCTGAGCCTGCTTGGTCTTGTATTCTGTGTTGTTGCCGGCGGACCATCTTGTTTGTTCTTCCAGAGACTATTTTTAATGTCACATAACAGAGTAGGAAAATTAATGCAGCAATGGGTAGACCTAGGATTTGAGCTTTTGGGGTCTGATTCTAGAGCCCAGCATTGCATTAGAATTATTTTACATACTTGTCCGTTAGGCTAGTACTCATAATTAAATCTTCTTTATTCTCTCCAGGTTTGTAGTCCTTGCCTTTTCCCCAGAGAAATAGCTTAAATCAATATTTTGAGAACTTTAATCCATTCATGTGCTTGTTTTTAAAATACTTTATTCATTTAACAAATATTTCTGAAAATGTGACATACACTTGGGTAAGTTCTTAGATTCAAAATGAGTTAAACATTATCATTTCCCTCAAGAGGCATAAAATCTGGCAGGTTAGACAGACAAATATTGTTGATACAGGGTGATATTATGCACCTAGGAGAAAACCTGCAACCCTGTGGTTCACAATCCAGTGCTGATTCTACAGTACCACACCAGGAGTACCATAACAGAAAACCAATACTCGTCACAATTCAAAAATACATAAAAGAACACACATGATTTAAATAAATTTTATTTTAAGTATCTATAGTTAGTATCTATAGTAGTCAAATGTGTTTAAACTTCTTACTTGAAATTTTTTTACAAGTCAAGACTACTAAGACTGCAAAAATTTTAACATTAACTTTTAATGAAATAATTATTAAGAAATGCTTGCCTGTTGCATAGTAGCTTCATCAAACATTGCTTATATATATTAAATTTGACAAACATTTTTATTATTCTCCTAGTCTCTACTTCCTTATCTGTGAAATGAGTCTTTGCAAGTATTTGCATGAGCATTAAATGTGAAAATGTATGTCAACTAGTCTATACAAAGGTCCCAAGCACAGAGAACAAATCTGGGGATAATTTACTTGGAGACATTTTCTAAAGGTTCAGCATTATAGATTACATTACGATTATTCTCTATGCTTACCAGTATATTTAATATCACTGTTTGAAACCAAGTAGGAAACACTATTGGTTCCTTCACTGATCTTTAGCTTTGTCATACTATATAACCATATATTAACACACAAAAAGTGTGTGTGCTCCGTTTGTTTCTGACTGCTCCTTCCCCTCAGGAGGATTTTTGTAAACGCTATTATGCCATTTCCTTACACATAAAAAATGGCATAGTATATATGCATATATATACCATAACACATTTACAAAATACCACCTTGGGGGAAGGAACAGCTGGCAAGCAAATGCAAAAGATGCCTATTATTTGTGTAAATTTGCGTTATTTTTTTTGTGATATTTAGCAGATATAACACAAAATATTTAGACAAATATAATGGAATAAAGCTTTTTAAATTTTCTATTAGTAACATGTTAAGACTGAGGATTTAAAAAACTATGTCATTCATGTCTCAGTAGTTAAAATCTGATGGTATATCAACAAATTTTTGGTAACTAAAGTTAGCACATTTACTTTGTCAATCATGTACTCCTCCTCCTACTACTCATTTATTGAAGAAAGACAAGAAGTTGAAGTAACTCTTTACCAGGTTGGAGGAGTGACTTGGGAAACAGAATTTAAAAGTGAACTCAGTGCTTATTTCACTTCAATAATACCATAAGCTCTTCATAGTTTTGCCTACTATCATGGCCATTGTCATCTAGCGAATCCTCATGAAAACATTCTGTTAGAAAGTAATGCATGCTTTGCAAAAATGGAACTGGAATAAGGCCCATTCCAAGATGTGGTTTTCATTGGTATGAATTTGGTGAACAGTAGACATAATTACAGACGTGCCAATCTGGCTGGCATTTAAAAAGGATGTTTTTCTCGGGAAAGAAATAATTGAGTTTGTATATTGCCTGACTCAATGCTACTTGTGGGGTGCCTTCAAGTCAGTTCTGACTGATAGTCACCTATGCGCAACAAATCAAAACACTGCCCTGTTCTCACAATCGTTGTTACGATTGAGCCCATTGCTGCAGGCACTCTGCCAATGCATCTTGGAGTGGGTCTCCCTCCTTATTGCTGACCCTCCATTTTCCAGAGGAGCTCTGGTACCATAGTGGGTTACATATTGGGCTGCTAATCACAAAGTCAGCAGTTTGAATCAACCAGCTGCTTCATGGGAGAAAGATGAGGCTTTCTGCTCACATAAAGAACTGAAGCCTCAGAAACCCTATAAAGGGTCACTATGAGTCAGAACCAACTCCATGACACATAACCACTAACAAAACTGCTGTACCAAGCATGATGTCCTTCTTCAAGGACTGGTGCCTCCTAATAACATGTCCAAAGTAGGAGAGATGAAGTCTTGCTCTCTTGGTTTAGAAGGAGCATCCTAGCTGTACTATTTCCAACACAGATTTATTTGCTCTGACAGTCCTTAGGACTTTTAATATTCTTCTCCAAAACCATGACGTAAATGCATCAACCATCTTCCTTAATGATTGTACAGTTTTCACCTGCATATCAGGCTACTTAAAAGACCATGGCTTGGGCCAGACATACCTTAGTCCTCACACTGACATTTTTGCTTTTGAACAGTTTAAATAGGTTGAGTGCAGCAAATTTTCCTAGTGCAATATGTCATTTGACTTCTTAACTGCTGCTTCCATGAGTGTTGAAAATGGAACCAAGAAGAATGAAGTCTTTGACAACTTCAATGTCTTCTCCATCTATTATGATGTTATTTATTGGTCCAGTGGTAAGGATTTTTGTTTTCTTTACATTGAGGTGCAAACCATACTGAAGACTTTGGTCTTTGATCTTCATCAGTATTTTAAGCTCTCCTTGTTTTCAACAATCAAGGTTGAATCATCTGCTATCACAGGTTGTTGATTAGTCAGTATTGAATTAATGCTCCAATGCCACATTCTTCTTCATATAATCCAGCTTCTTGGATTATTTTCTCAGCATACAGATTTTATTCAAACTCTGGTGAAAGAGTACAATGCTGGCATATACCTTTCCTGATTTTAAACCATTCAGTGTCCCTTTGTATGTATTTTTATTCATATGTGAATGTTCTGTTCAAACAACTGCTTCTTGGTTTGTGTATAGTTCCTCATGAGCACAATCAAATGTTCAGAAATACCCATTCTTCACAGTGTTGTCCATAGCTTTTCATGATCTACAGTCAAAATCCTTTGCATAGTCAATAAAGCACAGGTGAACATCTTTCTGGTATTCTCTGCATTCAGCCAAGATCCATCTGCCATCAGCAATTATATCTCTCATTCTAGATCGTTAACTGAATACAGCTTGAACCTGTGGCAGTTCCCAATCACTGTCCTGCTGCAGTCATTTTTTAATTATCTTTAGCAAAATTTTACTTGCATGTGATATTAAGGATATGGTCCAATGATTTACACATTCCATTTGATTACCTTTCTTTGCAATGAGCATAAATGTGGATGTATTTCAATCAGGTAGCCGGACAGTTGTCTTCCAAATTTCTTGGCACATATGATTGAATTCCTCCAAGGCAGCATCAGTTTGTTGAATATTTCAATTTTATCCCATCAGTTCCCAGAGCCTTGAATTTTGATAATGCCTTCAGTGCACCTTTGAATTTTTCCTTCAGTACCATTGGCTCTTGATCATATGCTACCTCTTGAAATGGTTGAACATTAACCGTTTTTTTTTTGTTTGTTTGTTTGTTTGTTTATTTTGGTACAGTGACTCTGTGTATTCCCTCCATCTTCTTTGGATGATTTCTACATCATTCAATTTTTGTTTATAGAATACTTCAATACTACTAGTCGAGGCTTAGTTACTTCAACTTCAGAAATGCTAAGCATGTGCTTCCGCTTTGCTTGTCTATCCCCGGTCTTTACACGTTTCATTATAATACTTCACTTTGTTTGCTCAAGCTGCCTTTTTAGATTTTCAGGTCAGCTCTTTTACTTTCTTATGTCTTCCATTTGCTTTAGCATCTCTACGCTGGAAAGCAAGTTTCAGAGTCTCTTCTGATATCCATTTTGCTATTTTCCTTCTATCATGTCTTACTAATGACCTTTTGTTTTCTTCCTTTGTAATGTTCTTGATGTCATCCACAATACTTATCGTCTTAAATCATTAGTCTAATTCATCAAATCTCTTCTTTATATGATCTCGAAATTCAGATAGTATATGTTCAAGGTTATGTTTTGGCTCTCCTGGATTCGTTTTAATTTTCTTTGGCTTCAACCTGGACTTTCATATAAGTAATTGATTACCTCTTCCACAGTATGCTCCTTTCCTAATTTTGTTGATGATATGGAGCTTTATCTACCATCTCTTTCCACAGATGTAGTCAATTTGATTTCTATGTATTCTATCTGGTGAGGTCATCTTTTTAATTTGTTTTTAAAAAGGTATTTATAATGAATAAGTCACTGGTCATGCAAACTTCTATCATGTGATCTCTGGCATCATTTTTATCACCAAGGCCATGTTTTCCAACTGATCACTTTCTTTGTTTCTAACCACCAGTATATCAGTGCATCTTAATTACATGTTTGATCAAATTCAGACTGCAGAGGTATGTAGAATTCTTCAATTTCATCATTATTGACTTTAGTGGTTGATACATTTGAATAACAATAGTATTAATTAGTCTGTTTTGTATGCGTTTGGATATTATCTTATTATAGACAGCATTATACTTCAAGATAGATCTTGAAATGCTCTTTTTGATAATAAATGTGATGCCATTCCTCTTTGATTTCTCTTTCTCAGCATAGTAAACCATATGTCAGATTTAAAATGGCCTGTACCAGTCCATTGCAGCTCACTGGTTCAAACTCACCAATTGCTCCTTGGAAAGTCCCTATACAAAGTCACTTTAAGTCAGAACAGAGTCAACAGCACTTAACAACAACAATGCCTAGGGTATCAATATTAATTTGTTTTATTTCATTTTTGACAACTTCCAATTATCCTAGATTCATATTTCATGCATTTACTGTTCTGATTATTAATAGTTGTTTACAGTTGTTTCTCCTCATTTTGATTTGTGTCCCATCAGCAATAATGGTCCCGAAATCTTTACTCCATTCATATCATCACTGTCAAGTGTACATTGAGGAGGTAGCTCTTCCCCAGTCATATTTTGAGTGCCTTCCAACCTAACAGACTCATCTTCTGGCACTATACCTGGCAATATTCTGGTCCTAGTCTGGACAAATCAAACAATGTATTTATTGCATTAGTGAAATATGCTTTACAAGATCTCTTTAAATTGTTCAAGAGCAAAGATGTCATTTTGAGGATTAAGATGTATGTGACCCAAGCCATGATATTTTCAATAGTTTCATATCCTTGTGAAAGTTGGAAAATAAATAATGAAGACCATAGAAAAACTGATGCAATTGAGTTATGATATTGGAGAAGAATATTAAAAGTACCATGGAATGCTACAAGAACAAACAAATCTGTGTCAGAAAAAAATACAACCAGAATGCTCCGTAGACGTCTGTATGGTGAAACTTTGTCTCTTTCTTAGGTCATATTATCAGGAAAGTCCAGTCCCTGGACGAGAACACCATGCTTGATAAAGTAGAGGGTCAGTGAAAAAGAGGATGATCCTCAAAGAGATGGATTGGCACAGTGGCAACAGCAATGGGTGCAAACTCAACAATGATTGTGAGGATGGTGCAGGACTGGGCAGTGTTTTGTTCTGTTGTGTATAAGGTCTTTATGAGTCAGAACTGACACGATGGCACCTAACAACAACAACATTCATAATGTTTCAAAATTCAGTATTCTGTTGTTATATGACAGTCTTCCACTGCTGTTCATAAGGTATTTAGTTACAAAGATTCAGAAGTAATCAGCCTCTCCTTCCTAGGCTGTCATAATTTG
>NW_006408549.1:12252685-12254233 GCF_000296735.1 Chrysochloris asiatica | reverse complement strand
TTTGCAGACAAGATAATTAGTTTTACATTCAACAAATCATAAACTTGTTTTTCATTTCAATGGCTGTAATACCTTCCATGTAACAACAACTCTCCTGCTTCTTCCCTGTGGCCCCTATTCCCATTCCACCCAACTTCTCATTCATTCTCAACTTTGCCCTTTGGTAAATGCCCTTTAGATTTTAAATGATTGATCATTCCATGATGAACATACCCTACTAGTGATGCCTGCCCCCTGCGTATCTATTTACTTCTTGCCTGAAAATTAGCTGAGGAGGGTGAGTTCCTTTCCATATCTGAAGGGTACTTGAGGGCCATATTCTAAAATTCCTCCAGTCTCTTTCTCACCAAGTATTTTTGTTTTTGTTTTCTTAATAATTTTGATTTTTGTTCACCATTTCTCCCATTCTATCTTGAAGTTTCTAATGTGATCCCTTTCAAAGCAGCTAATAGTGGTAGCCAGGCTCCATCTAGTTTTGGTCTCAGAGTCATGGACACTGATGTTCACATGCTCCATTAGTCTGTTGGACTAATATATTCCAATCATCTTCAATTCTCATCACTCTTTTTTCTTCTACACACAGAGAGACAAATGGCTACATCTTAGATGGCCACTTATGAGCTTTTAAGATCCCAGATGCTACTCAACAAAGTAGGATGTAGAACATAATCTTTATGGAGTATATTATGCCAGTATACCATGGTATCTCCTGAGCCTTTGGTCCTGAGCTCCCAGATCCAGCAAATTATTGCCTTAAGTTGTCTGATAATATTTAAGAAATTTTCACCATTTTGCCCACTGTATGCTCCACCACATTCATAGTTGTTTTTGCAGCAAAGGTAAATATCCATATACAAATATTCTCTTTCAAAATTTAATGTATTTGTGTGTATATTCCCACTCTTCCTTTCATACCCATTCAGCCTATATTTCGATCCATGTATCTACCTACAGAATACTGTAGTTTCAAGATATCCCTTTATCCCTTGCATACCTCTCTGTGACTGCACCTGTCTTCATCATTCTTCTGCCAAACTTCTCCTTATTGTATGTTACCTCGCCCTTCTTGTGTATTGCCCTCCCCATCACCCAAGTTAACATGTGTCTCACTGAGTTAACACACCATTTATCTTAGTGTGGTGCTGTAGGATCGGCACTGGACTGCAAACCACAATGTTAGTAGTTCAAACCCACCATCTACTCCTCAGAAACCCTATACAGGGTGGCTATGAGTTGGAACAAACTCAACAGCACTTAACAACAACCCTCTAGCCAGTGAATTACTCTCCATTCCCTTCCACACCTCCCCCATCCCATAACCATCAAAGAATATTTCTTATAGTATGAAAACTTTTTTTGAGTTTTTACAATAAATGGACTCATACAATATTTCTTCTTTTGTGATTGATTAATTTTACTCAGCATAATGTCCTCCAGGTTCACCCATGTTATGAGGTGCTTCATAGATTCATCGTTATTCTTCATAATTGCATAGTATTCCATTGTGTATATGTGCCAAAGTTTGTTTATCCATTCTTGCATTCCTGG
>NW_006408549.1:12250028-12251185 GCF_000296735.1 Chrysochloris asiatica | reverse complement strand
CTAAGATCAGGTGTAGTATCTGTTCTGATCAGTTTAGTATCTGATACGTCCTCTATCCGAGGACAATATATGTAAAGTTAGTGATCAATTTTTCCATATCTTTGAAGAACTGATGTTGGAATTTAGATTGGTTTTGTATTATATCTATAGATTACTTTGGGTAGTGTTGACATTTTAGCAATTTTAAGCCTTCATATCCATTAGCATGGTATAGTCTTACATTTTTGTAAGTCTCTTTTGGTTTCTTGTAGGTTTTATTAAGTGCTGTTGATTTGGTTCCAACTCATTACGACCTTGTATAGGGTTTCCAAGTAGCAGCTGGTGAGTTTGAACCACTGACCTTGAGAGTTCAAAACAACATTGCAGTCCAGTGCATTCTTGTAGTAGTACTTTGCAACTTTCTTTGTATAGGTTTTTTGTTTCTCTGGTTAGATTTATTCGTAAAGTATTTCATCTTTTGGTTGGTTACTGTAAATGGTATTGTTTTCCTAATTTCCTTTTCAGAGCTTCCTTTATTAGTATGTTGATGTTATTGTTAAGTACAGTTGAGTCAATTCTGACTCCTAGTGGTCCTGTTTCTGAGGAGTGGCTGGTGAGCTTGAACTGCCAACCTTGCAGTAGAAACTGACCTTGTAGTCCAGTGCACCACAGCAGTACTTCTTTATTAGTATAGAGAAATCCAACTGATTTTTGCATATCTTGTACCCTGTCACTTGGCTGAATCAATGAGTTCTAATAGTTTTCTTGTTGAGTATTTGGGATTTTCTAGATTTAGAATCATATCATCTGCAAATAGAGAGTTTTAATTCTTCTTTGCCCTTGTTGTTGTTAAGTGCCCTCAAGTCAGTTCTGACCCATAGTGATCCTGTATAGAGTTTCCAAGGAGCAGCTGGTACACTTGAACGGCCGACCTTGCAGTTCAAAGTGACTTTGCAGTCCAGCACATTGGTCCATATTGCCACAACAGGACTTCTTTGGATGTCTTTAATTTCCCTTTTTTGCCTTGCAGCTCTGGCTAAGACTTCCAACACAATATTGATTAGGAATGGTGATAAAGGACATCCTTGTCTTGTACTTATTCTCAGAAGGAATGCTTTCAGTTTCTATCCACTGAGAATAATGTTGGCTGTTGGGTTTGCTTATGTGCTCTTAATTAT
>NW_006408549.1:12247472-12249343 GCF_000296735.1 Chrysochloris asiatica | reverse complement strand
AAACCTTTACAGGAGCAGAAAGAAAATTTTCAACTTCACTCTGTTAGTTTAGGTATGTCATGTTTTTGTAAAAATTTATCCATTTTGTGTAGATTTTCAAATCTATTAGAATATAATTCTTCATAGTATTCTGATTTTATCTTTTTTATGGTACATTACACTTCAGCATAAAGAACATAAAAATTCTCACTTACAAAAATTGGTCAAAAAAACTGGGTCAATAATGAGTTTCATGATAAACAGACAAAAAAATGGAGTTTTCAAGGATTTTCATTTTACTTGGATCTACTCAACACTTATTGAAGCTGCAGCCTAGCAATCAAATGACAAATTGCAATGGGAAAAATCTACTGCAAAAGGCCTCTTTAAAATACTAAAAAGCAAAGATGTCATTTTGGGGACTAAAGTGCATCTGACCCAAATCATATTTTTATTCATCTCATGTGTATGGGAAAGCTGGAAAATTGCTATGGTAAATGGAAGAAGAATCCATGTAGTGGGATTAAAGTGTTGGTGAAGAATATTTACTATACCATAGGCTGTCAAGTGAGTGAATAAATATGTCTTGGACAAAGTACAACCAGTATGGTTCTAGAAGAGAGGATAGCCAAGACTTCCTTTCATTTCCTTTGGACATAGTATCGGGCAGTAACTGTCCTTGGAGAAGAGCATCATACTTTATAAAGTGGAGGGTCAGAGAAAAAGAAAAAGACTCTAAATGGGATGAATTGATACAGTAGCTACAACAATGGGTTCAAGTATAGCAAAGATTTTGAGGCTGGCATAGGACCAGTCAGTGTTTTGTTCTGTAATACATACAGTTGCTATGAGTTAGAACCAACTCAATGGCACCTAACAGCACAACAACATGGATAAATACAGCCAAAAAAGAGAAGATGAGTTTCCAGATAATTATCATAAAAACAATGAGTAAAAAACAATTATTTTAAATTCAAAATAATAATTTGGGAAGATGTCTTCCAATATTTAATTGGCAGATATTTCTCATGTCTCTATATGAATTCAAATCAACTTATCATCTAAAAATGTATTTTTCTCACTAATCTTTATTGAACTTTTATAAAGGAGCTAAATAGTTTCATATTAGTTCACCAGTAGATTTTTACTACAAATATTTTATACCTACCATAGATTCCTGGTGTGGCACTATAGGATAAGCAATTGACCACAATGTCTGTTTAAACTACAAGGTCGGCAGTTCAAATCTACCAGTTGCTCCTTGGAAACTATATACAAGGTTGCTGTGAGTCAGAACTTACTTGAAAACACTTAACAACAACAACAATGGACAATTGTCAATACTTTTATTGAAAAACCCTTTAAAATAACTTTGTGAGGCTGTATTCAACAGTCTTAGAGCTTGGTATCTCATTTACTCAAATGCACAGAATTCTAAGTGGAACCTGTATACAGTCCACTAAACTATCTTAACAATGATATCAACCTTGTAGAAACACTAATATCTATATTAAGTAACTTCTCTAAATTTTCTTTGACCCAATTATCCACTTATTTTTATCAAGCTATGGAATGTGTTTTTTTTTTAATGTTTTATTGTAAATTATGTAGTAGTTTTCATGGGAGAACATTAGTTTTACATTCATTCTATCATATATCATCATTTCATTGGCATGGTTACAATCCCCTCCATGCATCATCAACCAACCAAAGGGTATACCCTGCAAGCCTGCCCCCTACACACTCCCCCCGCCCCCAGTCTTTAGCACACAGTCCCTCTCCCTCTCTGGATCTAAAGTCCCCAGCTGCTCCATTGCTCCACGTCAAAGTCTCTGCCTCCACCTCAGGCATCACTGCTTCTCTGGGTAGGGCCCCACTCTCGGCTCTTCTCC
>NW_006408549.1:12245921-12246958 GCF_000296735.1 Chrysochloris asiatica | reverse complement strand
TGCATATGCCCTCTCTTTTTATCAGTTGGACGCTTCACTCTCCACATTGTAAGGCTTAGCTAGCCGCTTCATTGCTGTTTTTCCCTCACATCCCCTTATCGGAGACGAACGTGATCACCAATCAGAGCATGTATTCCCATTAAGTCTTATTTGTGGAAGGGGATTCGCACTGAGGGTACCCGACCACTTGCCTTGATGTTTCTTGGGCAAGCAACTTGTTTGTTCTTGTAGTAACAGTCTGTCTGTGTCTATTGTTTTATATTTTTCTTTCAAGAAGTATCTTCTGTTCTTCTAGCCGCTCCAGGCTGGTCTGCTCATCCTTTCAAGTGGAAATATCCCATCTCTGGAGATCTGGATGTGGTTCAGGCTTCTACCAATAGTCTTATGTATTGCAGAGGCTCCTCAGGAAGTCTCCATCACTGGGCACGTTGTAGCCCCATTTTAGGTATTCCAATCAGTTATAGGCTGAAGACAGACTTACAAGCTTTCTATGGTGATGTTTCTGACTATTCCTTTCTCTCACCCTCCAATGTCTATTTTACATTATAATGCAAGGAAAACAAAGATTCAAAAGACAGCCAAGCGTCTTAAAATTATTCCCCCCTTTTCCCCATTCCAACCATGTCTCAATCTCTGTATCCCAGAGCCCTTTAGTTCCAAGATTGTGCATACATCATTCTTTACCTCTGTCCCACTTAGACCATTCAAATATGCCCAATTGTTCTCCCATCTGTTTTGTTCTTCCATTCCCCTCTCCCTTATTGTATATTGGCCCCCTCCCCAGCACCCAGACTTTCCTGTGTCTTATCTCTGCCCTGTGCTCCACCTTCCCCTCCCTCCCCTCACCCATCCCCAACATCCCAGCAATCAACAAAGAGTTCCCCCCAACCCCCTTTAGTATGGATAATTTTTCTTAGTCTTTTACAGTAGTGATCCTATGCAGTATTTCTCTTTTTGTGACTAATTTCACTCAACATAATGTCCTCAAGGTTCATCCATGTTATGCGGTGGCTTGCCGCTTCCTTGTTATACTTCAA
>NW_006408549.1:12243316-12244750 GCF_000296735.1 Chrysochloris asiatica | reverse complement strand
CCTTTTCATATAAAGTTTGTAATTGTTTTTTCCATCTCTTTGAAGAATGTCCTTGGAATCTGGATTGGGATCGCATTATATGTGTAAATTGCCTTAAGCCATATTGACATTTTCACAATGTTAAGTCTTCCTATCCAAGAGCATGGTACATTATTCCATTTTTGTAAATCTCTTTTGGTTTCTTGTAGTAGTGTTTTGTAGTTTTCTTTGTATAAGTCCTTTGTTATGTCACTAATTTTTTAAAGTTTAATGGTGGTGACCTCTTTCTGGACCTCTTTCTTGCTATGCTTTGACTCTCTTTTCCAAAGAGACTCTGGATCTGGATTTATTAAATTGTACTTTGCTCTGTAATTTCTTTTCATGTACCCTTTAAGTACTTATTTTGACTATAGTTCTCAACAAACAAGAGATGTCTACTCTCTTTCATCATTTAAGAGGGGTGAAAAAAAGTTTCTTCTCTCACTGTCTCTCAAAGTATTTACAGCCCATATATAATAAAAGAAGTTCCACAGGGACCAAGTACAATAAACATGAACAAGTTAAAGATATGTGTACATATTTTATATTTGATATACTGAGTTCATTATCTGAAAGGGCTGAGTAAATTTATGATGTTCGATTCTAAGCTAGGAGATATGGTGCTGTGGGTGAATGCATTTGACTGAAATGTCAGTTTAAACTTCAAGGTCAGCAGTTCAAGCTCACCAGCCACTCCTTAGAAAAACTATACAGGGTATCTATGGGTCGGAACCAACTTGATGGCACTTAACAATAACAATTCTAAGCTATGTGATTTTAGAGGCCCCAGGGGAAATAGACTCTTTTGCTTCTTTGTATCAAATGTTTATGCACTGGTCAGATTGAAATCCAGGTATTTAAAAGAATTTTGAAGTACACTCTGATGTGTGAAAATGCCTTTGTTTTGCATTGGTCTCTAGTCAAAATGTCAAATGTAAGTAGAAATACCATTGGCAGTATTATTACTAGTCCTAAGGTGTAATGGTTATGTGCATTGAAAATGCAGCCTGCTATATATAGCTGGGAGTTTAGGAATGCTGGACATGAGTTGATACCTTCGATCCATTGCCCTGGAGCCAGTGGAGGCCTTGATACTTATATGAGCTCCATCTCAGACACAGAAGATGAGGACACAGTAGCTAGTGGGCTTACAGGAATGTAATCTTTGTTGGCTCTGGTTGATTAAATACCGTGGGTATTTGACCTAGCAGGTGAAGCTATCTATCCTTGGTCATCCTGTGTGGTTTTGGAACCCAGCTCTAGAAGTATAGATGGGGTGTTCTTTGGGACAAGTTATTTAACCAAGCTCTCATTGTTCTTATCTGTAAATCAGGTATTCCCTTAATAGAATTATTGAGATTTAATATTATAATGTACTTACAGTTCTTATAAGGAGTTCTGGTAGCATAGTGGTTA
>NW_006408549.1:12237098-12242121 GCF_000296735.1 Chrysochloris asiatica | reverse complement strand
GGTAAACCGTCTTCTGTAGCTCAGGAAACTTACTGGATGATGAAATCACTGAAAATTGCAACTATTAGACATTGTTGTCAAAGTGGGTAGGGTTTGAGATATAGCCAGGTGTAACAATCCTGAGACTAGATCAGTTTAATAAAGCATGTGTTTGCTGTCAATAGTATTCCTTTCTTTAAAAAGTACATATGGTTGGTGATGTATTCCTTTGAATTACAGCCTATTTCACCCTTGAACTTAAAGATTTAATTGTGTCAACATCTGGTGCATCTTACGTAAATGCTAGCCTTTCCCACTCACCACCCAAGGATATCTCGTAAAAGCAATTTTAGTTGCCTGTATGGAAGGATGAAAGTGAATTGAATAGAGAGAGTGTGTGTGAGCAAAATGATGTTGAGCTAGGCTTACGTAAAAAAGCAATTTCCTAAATAACTTTGACTCTTATTGTAGTTCCTCATCCATAAAACCTGACCTTACTTGTAGGGGAAAAGAATCAATGATCTTGTGAAATTGGGTGCCTTAAAATTTCTCCCAAGTTTCTCATCAGCAAAATGTATTCTTTGTTCAATTGTAAGTGTTGCTTTGCCAAAATCTGAGGACTTTCTATATATTGTTTGCATGGCATTTTTTCTAAAGGGCTTCAAACTGGTTCAACCTAGTTTTTCCATGACCAATGAAGCTAAACAGGAACAGACTCAAATGTTCAAAACTCAGTGATTGAGAACGCTAACAAGAACTGGAAAAATTACAAACTGAATCCCTGTTATGAATGACTAGGAAGTCTTAGTGAGCCCTTTCAGGAGCCAGATATGACATTGGATCGTTGCCAGGATGAGATTCACATTTAAAATAGTGGTCAGCAACTATCTTTGACCTGCACGCAATTGTTTTCAACTCAGCTGGATAAGAATTTCCATTGCTATGCAACATGCGCACTGCCCTTGATTTCTAAGGAGATTAAATTTATAGCAGAGTTTGAACCCATTTTTTTTCCATTCTAGTTAGCATTCTAGCTCATTCACATTTTAAAAATCCATGTCCATTCCTGTGTTATGTCATCAGTCATGACTATACTGTGCAGAAGTGCTTCAAAACCCTGGTTTTTCCAGACTATGAGTACAATTTTGGGACTTTTAACAGTAACTAAGTAATGAACCGGTAAAACAATCATATCAGCCAATTGCTGTGTGAAGTGAATATTTTTAATGATAAAATAAATCATTCCATAAGGCCACTGCTAGAATTTGATCTCTGTTTCTCTTGTAATGTCCTTGGTTTTTTGTTTTTTGAATCAACTAGGTCACTCTCAGGAATAGAAAAGAAAATAAAAGAAAGGAAAACAGAATAGACTTTAAACCAGACCACTCTAATATTTGCTCAACATATGGTGCTCATATATCTTGAAAACAGAATCAGGAGATTAGAAGGATTCACCACATTAGGAATAGTTTCAATTTGTTAGGTTTTTAAATTTTTGATCCTGAAGAACTTATTAAAGTCAACAAAATGGTTAGTGAAATGAGAATAAAAAATCATAATTATGTGCATTAAATAAGATGTTTGTTCCTGTAAGATGCAAATCTGTCACTTTTGTACTTTTTAAAGAAACATATTAAAAAGAAAAGAAGATCGATCAAAGTTGAGAACTCACATAACAATACCCACCCTGTTTCTGAGGTACAGTATGAGGAGATGCATGCAGTGACATCACTACAGAGGTGCAATGGGTGTATACTGCACCAAATCACACTGTTGGGGTGAGGGACAAAAAAGTTACTGCCTAGAAAATATTTGTGTAGTGTTTCAACAGAAATATATATTTTTTTTTATTAAAATATCCCTGTAGTTAGTTATAACGACAAAAACATTTTCATAAGTCTGAAGAAGATCAAAGAGCACAGCCTTCGGTATGGATTACATCTCAATGTAAAGAAAACAAACATCCTCACCACTGGACTAATAAACAACATTCTTATCAATGGAGAAAAGATTGAAGTTGTCAAGGACTTCATTCTTCTTGGATCAACTATCAACACTCATAGAAGCAGCAGTCAAGAAATCAAACGATGTATTGCATTAGGCAAATCTGCTGCACAAGACCTTTTTAAAGTGTTGAAGAGCAAAGATGTCAGCTTGAGGACTAAGGTGTGCCTGACCCAAGCCATGGTATTTTCAGTAACCTCATATGCATGTGAAAGCTCGACAGTGAATAAGGAAGACCGTAGAATAATTGATGCTTTTGAGTTATGTTGTTGGAAGAGAATATTGAAAGTGCCATAGGCTGCCAAAAGAACCAATAGATCCATTTTGGAAGCAGTGCAGCCAGAGTCCGCCTTGGAGGCCAGTATAGCCAAACTTTACCTCTCATACTTCAGATATATTGTCAGGATAGACCAGTCACTGGAGAAGGATATCATGTTTGGTAAGGTGGAGGGTCAGAGAAAAAGAGGAAGACCCCCAACGAGATGGATTGGCCAAGTGGCAG
Organism: Chrysochloris asiatica; assembly: GCF_000296735.1. Classification (NCBI taxonomy): domain Eukaryota; kingdom Metazoa; phylum Chordata; class Mammalia; order Afrosoricida; family Chrysochloridae; genus Chrysochloris; species Chrysochloris asiatica. The sequence continues at coordinate 12,239,636 of NW_006408549.1, read as the reverse complement.
CATCGATGGACTCAAGCGTGGCAACAAAGTGAGGCTGGCCCAGGATCGGGCAGTGTTTCATTCTATTGTGCATAAGGTCTTTATGAGTCAGTACTGACTTGATGGCACCTAACAACAACATCTTACATATAGTTCAGTAATGAGTAATTCTTATCATCACTAATTGCGACTGTCACAACTATAAAGGTAGAAGTTTTGTAACAAAAATGGGGGAGTAGTTAATCTTACAGTCCAGAAACAGATGACACTAAGACCGTCAAAGGAGAAGGGCAGAAGCAGAGTGTGGGACACTTCCAAAGAAGCAGTGACACCAGAGATGGAGGCAGAGATGAGGGCATGGACTGAGGGAGCAGCGGAGGATTCTGAACTCATGAAAAGAGAGGGACTGAGTGCTGGCGGCCAGGAGGCAAGCTTGCAGAATGTGCCCTTTGGTTGTTTAAATTATTATATATTCCTGAATGTGTCTATGTACATACTCTCCTTACCCCAAAAAAAAACAAAAACAAAAAACAGAAGAAATGGAAGCAATTACTGTGGAATGATGACGCATTGAGGAGATTGTTATCGTGGTAATGAAGCGATGGTGTAAAGTCGATGTTCTCCCATGTGAACTATCACTCAGTTCACAATAAAAACTTAAAAAGAATTTTTTTTTAAAATACATGATTTGGTCTATATGTGCTACAAGGGTGTACTATTGTTTTCATTGCTGCTGATGTTTTTATAGTCATTAGTTTTGTTAATTTTTCTAGTAGCTATTAGTATTTGTAAATATATATTAATGACTTTGTTGAGATGAAAATAGTAATGAGAGAAAAATAATTAGAAAATCAAGAAAGAGTTGTGCTCATTTACTAATGATGCTGTAGTTCAATGTAAAAAGATTTTACAAAACAATGTTATTGTTTTTAAGTGCCATGAAGTCAGTAACAACTCAGCAACCCTTTTTGTAAGGTTATCAAGGAACAGCTCATGAGTGGGTTTGAACCACCAACCTTATCCTATAAAGCTAAGATTGATATTCATATTATCGAAGATAGATTACATTTAAGCAATTTACAATTGTGTCAATATTATTCTATGACCTAAATCTATAATAAACATTAATAAGGCTTCCATATGATCAGGTATAGGAGGAGATCCATGGGTAGGGGGAAAGGATGACATTACTGGCTGCACAGAGGTAGAACTAGCTCGAAAACCATTGCTCTTATCTAGGTCAGCTGCTAACATTTGACTCCACCGGAAAGGCTGCCCTCTGTCCAAACCCTCATGGTACAGACAGCCTACCACAGATGGTGTGAGTGGTTTTGCAGAACCAGCCCGTGAGAGCAGGCAGGCAGACATCTGCAGGTGACGGCCTGGAGGGAATCATGGCTGCAAGGTCATCGAAAGTCAATGCACAGAAAGGCTGTTTCCTCAGCAGAAGAAATTAGCCTGTTAAGACCTTCATGGGTCCACATAGGAAGCAGAGCAATTGTGATGTACACCAAATACTTAAACTGCCCTAAGATAGGAATCCAGGTCCTGATTTCTGTTAATATCCCAAGCATCTGAATCATATCTGGGCCTAAGATTACATAAAAAGCTTCAGCCCAAGATTCTGAGCATCAAAAAGTCCTTGGAATGAATAAGCCCATTAAAATCACATGGAAGTCTGTGAAAATACTGTTGCCCAGACTGCACCCCAGAACAGTCACATCACACCCTGGGGATAGCATCAAACATTGGTAACCCTCTGCCATTGAGTGGGTTCCAGCTTATATTAACTTTATAATAAACAGTAGAACTGCCCTATAGGGTTTTCGAGTTGTTTATGGAAGCAGACTGCTATATTGTTCTCCCATCATGGAGAGGTTGGTAAACTTGAACCAACGATTTTTGGTTAGCAAGTGAGCACTCAACAACCACAGTAATACTGCTTCTTCAAGTCATGGCGCCTACCTCTACATAGTTCCTGAAAAAGGCAGGACTCAGACTGAAAGGGTACACCTCAAAGAAAAGGTGCTGGTGTTTGGGGAGGGGAAGACTAAACACCCAAAACTAAAACATAAGACAATGACTGTGCAGGTCCATTTTCTTCAAAATGTTGTTTTAGGAGAAAAACAATGGAATGAAGGGTCTAGAAATCAAACTGTTAGCCCAACTCTGTCTGAGACTTCAACTCTAAGAACCTCTGTTTTCTCATCTATAACATTAGAGAATTGGATACACTGTTGTCCAAAGTACTCCCATTTCTCCTATTCTAGCATCAAAGTATAAACACAAAGTTGGTAGTTCTAACCCACCAACCGATCCTCAAAAGCTCTATACAGGGTTGCTGTTAGTTGGAACCTACTCATCAGCACTAATTAATAACAGCAACACCAGAAATATCATCAGAGATTAAGGAGCTCTGGTAGTGGTAGAGGGGTATGAGTTGGGCTTGTTGTTGTTGTTGTCAGGTGCCATCGAGTCGGAACCAACTCATAGCGACCCCGTGCACAGCAGAACGAAACAATGTCCGATCCTGGGCCAACCTCACTACCGCTGCCACAC
>NW_006408549.1:12234507-12235522 GCF_000296735.1 Chrysochloris asiatica | reverse complement strand
CTATAAGGTTTTGTTCCCTTTTTTGAGCTACTGCATCCATAGGTGTAGGTCAAATTCATCAAATTGTATCAGATTACTCTTTTTTTCCTCTTCTTTCTTCTTCTGGTTGAGCTCTGATCATTCAGTCATTGAAACCAGGTCAAGTGGGTATTATCTGCAAGTGTGAGTGTTCTTGTGCATATGCCCTCTCTTTTTATCAGCTGAACGCTTCACTTTCCAAATTGTAGGGCTTAACTAGCCGCTTCATTGCTGTTTTTCCCTCACTTCCCCTTATCGGTGACGAGCATGGTCACCAATCAGACCGTGTATTCCCATTAAGTCTTATTCGTGGAAGAGGATTTGCACTGAGGGGACCCGACCACTTGCCTTGATGTTTTCTGGGCAAGCAACTTGTTTGTTGTAGTAACAGTCCTTCTGCCTCTATTGTTTTGTATTTTTCCTGTAGGTCTTTCAAGAAGTATTTTCTTCTAGCCCCTCCAGGCTGGTCTGCTCATCCTTTCAAGTGGAAATTTCCCATCTCTGGAGATATGGATGTGGTTCAGGCTTCTTCTACCTATAGTCTTATGTGTTGCAGAGGCTCCACAGGAAGCCTCCATCACTGGGCACGTTGTATCCCCATTTTAGGTATGCCAATCAGTTATAGGAAGAAGACAGACTTACAAGCTTTCAATGGTGATGTTTCTGCTATTCCTTTCTCTCCCCCTCCAGTGTCTATTTTATAATATAATGTAAGGAAAACCAATATTCAAAAGACAGCCAAGCATCTTAACATTATATCCCCTTTTTCCCCATTCCAACCATATCTCAATCTCAGTATCCCAGATCCCTGTTGTTCCAAGGTTGTACATACATCATTCTTTACCTCTGTCCCACTTGGACTATTCAAACATGCCTAATTGTACTCCCATATGCTTTGTTCTTCCATTCCCCTCTCCCTTATTGTATATTGCCCCCCTCCCCAGCACCCAAACTTTCCTGTGTCTAATCCCTGCCCTGTGCTTCACCTTCCCCTCCC
>NW_006408549.1:12207592-12210568 GCF_000296735.1 Chrysochloris asiatica | reverse complement strand
ATTTCTTCATTGCTACCTTTCCTCCTTCTCCACTCACCAGTAGACCAATGTGGTTGCCAGAAAGCTTAAATGCCTGCTTATGTGTTCCCTTGAGTTTTAATTTTGGAGGGGGATTTGTCCTGAAGGGACTTGATTTCTTGCCTTGATAGCTTTCCAGTGAACAACTTGCTTATTCTGGTAGTAGCCATGTTATAAGCTTTTGCAGAAACTATTAAAATATTTCTCTGGTGATAAGAAATAAGCTTATCAAACTTTTTAAAGTTCCTTCTCTTATTTTTGTAAACATTTTGCAATGATAAATGAATTACTGAAGAAAAAAACAAGGGCCATAGAATAAAGCTCTGCTCTTGCCCATCCTATTCAATAGTGTATCATAGGCTCTAGCCATATATAAAGGCAATAAAAATCATTTAAAAGCATATATGTGGGTCAGGAAACATGATTACAGAAAGCTTGTAAGCCTGTCTTCAGCCTACAAGTGACTGGAATACCTAAAAGGAGTTCTAAAACTTGCCCAGTGAAGTAGACCTCTTATGGAGCCTTTGCAGTGTTTAGGACCTAAAGTGAAATCCTGAACCCCATTCAGAACCTTCTGAGGTAGGAAATTCCCTCTATAAAGGACAAGCAGAGCAGCATAGAACAACTAGAGCAACAGAATATACATCTTCAAAGAAAAATCAGCAGGAAAAACCCAAAAGAAAAATGGCAGTGTGATAAGATATTACAAGAACAAACAAGTTATTCACCAGCAAGCCATAAGGCAAGCAATCAGGTCCCTTCAGGACAAATCCCCCTCCAAGACTGAAACTCAAAGGGAGCACATGAGTAGGCATGTAAGCTTGCTGGTGACCACATTAGTCTACTGTTGAGTGAAAGAAGGGGAAAGGCAGGAATGAAGAAATGGGCTGAGTTCAACCACATTCCATAGACTCCCGTTGACCTGGAGATGAGAGAGTAAAGAGAAAGGGCTGGTTAGTCTGAAGTGTTTTGAGACCTGGGGAAACCTGAGCCTATGGACAAGGACAAAGTCCTGTAGGGCTAGAGCTGAGAGTGAAGCATCGAGCTGATATGAACTGAGGGGAGATGCGCAAGAACGCCAAAACTTGCAGATAGTATCCATTTGACCTAGCCTCAGTGGCTTAATAATCCAAACTCAGCTAGAGGAAGATTAAAAAAAAAAAAAATTTTTTTGGTAAAGTAAACGAGTGTAAATTGCTACAATTTGATGCACTTGACCTATACTTATGGATGTAGTAGCTCAAAATACCAAAAGAGAGGAAGGGAGTTTTCACATCAAGGATCAATACTATCCCCTCTGTATACAAGGTAGATAAGGATGGGCAACTTAGCCATTAACTACTTAAAATGAGGAGGTGATAAAGGCATGAAGTGACTGGCTTACAAGTTTTCAAAGGCCAGTTTGGTTTAAGATTGTGTGTGGGGGGGGGAGATAGAATCCCCACTGAATAGTTTTCATATTGTCTAGATGGATCTGCTAAAAAGAGATGAGGTTAAGATTCTTATGATTCAGTAGTGAGTAATTGTTATCGTGACTAATTGAGACTGTCACAACTGTAAAGGTAGAAGTTTTGTAACAAAAACGGAGGAGTAGTTAATCTAACAGTACAGAAACAGAGAACCCTCAGATCATCAAGAGAGAAGAGCATAAGTGGAATGCGGGAGCCTATTCAGAGAAGCAGTGACACCACAGATGGAGGCAGAGATGAGGACATTGAGAGAGAGAGCAAGCAGCTGTTGACTTCAGACTCATGGAAAGAGAGGGACTGGGTGATGGTGGCCAGGAGGCAGGCTTGCAGAATGTGCCCTTTGGTTGTTTAAATTATTATATATTCTTGAGTGTTATTGTGTACAGCCCCTATCCACCCTTAAAAAACAACAACAACAACAACAACAACAACAAAAAACAGAGGTAATAGAAGCAAATACTATTAAATGATGATGCACGGAGGAGATTGTAATCATTACAATGAAATGGAGGTGTAAAGCCGGTGTTCTCCCATTTAAACTATCGTTCAGTTTACAATAATATAATAAAGCATATATTTGGAAAGAAAGAAATTAAACTTTTTATTCACAAATGGCATAATCATCAATGTAGAAAATGTGCAAGAATTGATAGCAACAAAAAAAGATTGCTAAATCTATTAAGTGTGGTTGGTAAGGTGTCAGGATACAAGATTGATATGCAAAAATAGTGTTTTTACTGAAAATGTGAAAATTGAATTTCAAAAAGAATCATTGATAATTTTTTGTTGTTACATGCCATTGAGCTGTGTCCAACTCAAAGCGATGCTATTATGCACAACAGAATGAAACACTGACTAACCCTGAACCATCCTTATAATTGGTACACTTGAACCCATTGCTGCTGCCACAGTATCAATCCACTGTTTGGAAACCTTCCTTCTCTGCACTGCTCTTCCATTTTACCAAGTATAATGTCCTTCTCCTGGGACCCACCACTTAATGTATCTGAAGTATTAGAGATGAAGTCTCACTTTACTGGTTTCTAAGGAGCATTCTGGAACTACTTCTTGCAACACAGATTTGTTTGTTCTTTTGGCATTCCATGGTACTTTTAATAGTCTCCTTCAACACCATAACTAAAATGCATGAATTCTTCTACAGTCTCCCTTATTCATTGTTCAACTTTCTCATGTGATTGAAGTGATTGAAAATACCATGGCGTGGGTCAGGCCCACCTTAATCCTCACAATGATATCTTTGCTCTTGAAAATTTTAAAGAGGTCTTTTGCATCCAATTTGCTTTATGCAATATGTCATTTGATTTATTAACTGCTGCTTCCATGAGTGGTGATTGTGGACCCGAGGGCAATGAAGTCTTTGACAACTTCAAACTTTTCTCTGTTTATCATGATGTTATTTACTGGTCCACTTGTGAAGATTTTTGTTTTCTCTAGAATCCATACTGAAGGCTGTACTCTTTCGTCTTTA
>NW_006408549.1:12200551-12207177 GCF_000296735.1 Chrysochloris asiatica | reverse complement strand
TATCCCTCATTCCATGTCCTCTTCTTAACCCAGCTTGAATTTCTGGTCATTCCCTGTAAATGTACTGCTGCATAGATTTTTTTAAATTATTGTCTGCAAAATTTGACTGGCATGTGTTACTAATGTCACTGTTCAATGATGTCCACATTCTGTTTGGTCACCTTTCTTTGTAATGGGCACAAATATGGATCTCTTTTAATTGGCTAGTCAGGTAGCTATCTTCCAAATTTTTGTACACACAGGAAAAAAAGCACCCACAAAATTGAGGCTCTCATGTACTACATTATTTCAAAATTTTCTTTAAAGCTATATGAATTGGGACAGTGTGACAGAACAAACCTGATTTTCAGGATTAGATAATGGAGCAATGAGGGAGGAGCTGAAGGAAATACCTGAGCTATATTATATATTATCTATCGCTGTTTACATACTCCAATAACAGAGTTCAGTAGTTATGATAGAGTCATATACCTTATGGCTAGGTTTACTAGTAGGAGCTCTGGTAGTGTAATGATTATGAGTTGGGCCACTAACCTCAAGGTCAGCAGTTTTAAACTACCAGTCATTCCGCAGGAGAAAAATGAGGCTTTCTGCTCTCGTGAAGACTTACAGACTCAGAAACCCTTTGTAGGGTCACTGTGAGTTGGAACTGACTCCACCAGGTTTGCTATATTTGGTAATTAATACAGCAAGATGTCCAGTTTAATTTGAATTTAAGAAAAAAATGAATGTTTTCATATAATTGTTGTTTTAAGTGCTGCCTAGTCAGCTTCATCTCATAGTGACCCTGTATAGGGTTTCTGAAGAGCAGCTGATGTGGTTGCACTGCAGTTCTTATGGTTCAAAGTCCAGTACTGATCCTGCAGCACCATACCAGGAGTCTTGAAAGCATGTTTTTTGATGGTTATCTGAAATTCAGTTTCAACTAAATGCCCTATATTTTAAATGGCAACTCTATGTTTTAACTCAAAGTCTAAAACATTTACCATTGCAATCTTTACAGAAAAACTTTGCCAACCATTGATTTACATGAGGAGGAATGTTTTCTTTAAATAAGAACTATATTGTCAATATTTTAAATCATTCAACATGATGCTATCATTAAAAGAAGTCACAAGAATAATAGTATATCTAGCTTATTTCAACTACCGACATTAAAATATGACACTTAAAATTTTAACACTTAGACTAATTTTTCGCCAGTTTCAAAACTTTAGGTAAATCTCCCTAAACGTGGGATTAGAGTCTAATTCAGAGTATCAGATCATAATCTATACATTATACATACCTAGGCTGTAAGGAGCTCTGGTAGCGTAGTGGTTACGAATTGGGCTGCGAACCTTAAGGTCAGCAGTTCAAAACTACCAGCTGTTCCACGAGAGAAAGATGAAGCTTTCTGCTCCCGTGAAGATTTACAGCCTCCTACACCCTGTCCAGGGTCGCTATGGGTCGGAATCGACTCAACAGCACTTAACAACAACAAGGCTGCTTTACAAAGTCCAAGTGTGGTGCTGTAAGATACACTGCTAACTGAAAATTTGGCAGTTCAAACCCACTAGCCATTCCTCAGAAAGCATACAGGGGGTCACTGTGAGTTGGAAGCAACTTAGTGGCACTTAACAACAAGAAGATGCTTTGAAGATATGTGGATTCTTACATCCTGCCTTAGAAATTGGAGTCCTGGTATGGTGCTGTAGGATAAGCTCTCAACTACAAGATTGGTTTGAACCAAAAGGTTGGTGATTCAAACTCACCAGCTGCTCCTCAGAAACCTTATACAGGATTGTTATGGGTCAGAACCAATTCGATGGCACTTAACAACAAGCACCTTAGAAATTATAATTTGCCATATCTGAAATAAAAACTAGAAATCTGTATTTTTTTTAAACATCTCTGTGGTGAGTTTGATGTACAGAGAAGAGAAGTGTTGCCTATGAATAATGGTATGTAAACTGCAGCATGCAGAAGAAACCACAAAAAGGCTTGTTAAAACACAGATTGTTGGAATACATCCCCAGAGTTTCTGATTCAATAGGCCTAGGATAGATACTGAAGATGTCAAATAATTTTCCAGGTAATGTGTCTGCAGGTATGGAGAAAAAAACGCCTCACAGAATTTCATGATCCCTGTTTTGTGAATTCCTAAAATTCAAATCTATATTCTTAACTAAGTCACAGTGATATACAAGATAATGAAAATTCATTACTATAAAAAGAATTGTATTGCATGTTAGTCCTTTATGGGGCAATGAATCTATAAGATGAATGATGTGCAAACCATATTTTCAGCAAATTGTTTCTAATCTTATCAGACCTATAAACCTTAAGTACAACACTGGATCATTATTGTAAAAATAGAACTATTTTTTTTTTGTGGCTGTTAGGTACCCTCAAATCAATTTAAACTCATAATAACTCTATGAACAACAGAACGAAAAACTGTCCTGTTCTACAGCATAAAAAAAAAAAAAAAAAAAATAGAGCTACCAACTAATAAGTTCAGCACGGTTGCAGTGCTCAAGAGCAATATTCAAAAATCATTGTATTTCTATGCAATAGTAGTAAGCAAACCAAAAATGAAATTAAGAATGTGATTTCGTTTATAATAACATCAAAAAGAATAGAAAACTTTGAAATGCATTTAGCAAAAAAAGTGTAAAACTTATATTCTAAAAACTTCAAGATGTTGTTAAAAGTAATTTTAAAAAGGAATCCTGGTGTAGCTCTGTAGGATAAGCTCTGGCCCATATGGTCAATTTGAACTGCAAAGTCAATGGTTTAACCCACCAGCCAATCCTCAGATTTGCTATGAGTTGGAACCATCTCAAGAGCCCACAACTACCACCACCAAGTAAACAAAATGACATCCTGTCTTCATGGATTGGTAGATTTATTATTATTAAGATCACAGTACTCCTCAAACGGACTTACAGAGTGAATGTAATTAATTCCTATCAAAATTTTGGTTGACTTATTTGAAGAAATGGAAAACTTAATTTCAGACAGTGGAATTACAATGAATCTAGAATAGCCAAACAATTCTTAAAAATAAAACCAAGATGGAAGGCTCAGATTTTCCACTTTAAAAACTTAAAACAAAGCAATGGCAATCCAGACAGTGTGGTACTAGCATAAAAACAAACATATAGGCTAACGGAATCAAATTAAGAATATATAAATAAATCTTTACATTTACAGTCAACTCTGCTTTTCATCAAGGAAAACAAGAGTATTCAAGAGGAAATGAATCATCTTGTCAATAAATGGTGCTAAGACAAGTGACTAGCAAGATGCCAGAGAATGACAGTGGGCCCTGACCTCATATTATATACAAAAATGAATGAAAGTGGATCAAAGACCTAAATGTAGGAGCTCATACTACAAAATGTGTAGAAAAAAAATTAACTTTGGATTAAACTAATTTCTTAGACATAACATAAAAAGAACAAGCCAAGAAAGGAAAAATAAATAAGCTTGGAACTCATCAAAATTAAGACCCTTTGTGTTTGTGTTTCAAAGGACTGTTGTGTATAGGGTTGCTGTGAGTCGGTACTGACTCAAAGGTACTTAACAACAACAACATTAAGAAAGTGAAAGTAGTAGTTCAGAGGTAGAATCCTCTCCTTCCACACAGAAGACCTAGGTTCAGTTACTGGCCAGAGTACCTCATTCACAGCAGTTATCCATCAGTGGAAGTTTAAGTATTGTTATGATGTTGAACAGGTTCCAGCAGAGCTTCCATACTATGATGAAAATAAGCCAATGAAAACCCTAGATATTATAATGGCCCTGCTGTAGTAAGGTGCTGTTCAGTCGGTTCTGACTCAGAGCAACTCTGTGCAGGGTTTCCGAGCAGTTGCTGGTATGTTAGAACTGCCTACAATGCAGTGCTTATTCTACAACAACATACCTGAATTCCCACAAAGGTCCTACCCACCACCAATTATGGCACAGAATTCCATTGTGAAGGGGGCAAGAACATAAATAAAGAACATAAATAAAGAAAGTGAAAATGCAACCCATTGGATAAAAGAAAAAATTTTAATCATACAACTAAGTTGTCAAAGACTTCATTTTGCTCAGATCAACCATCAACACTCATTGAAGCTACAGACAAGAAATCTAATGATTTATTGCATTCGACAAATCTGCTGTACAAGACCTCTTTAAAGTGTTCAAGAGCGAAGATATTAGTTTGAGCACTACATGCACCTGACCCATGGTATTTTCAATAACCTCATATGCATGTGGAAGTTGGACAGGATAGGAATAAGGAACACTATAGAAGAATTGATGCATTTGACTTCTGGCATTTGAGGAGAATATTAAAAGTACCATGGACTGGCAAAAGAACAAACCAAGTCTGTGTTGGAAGAAGTATAATAAAAATGCTCCTTGGAAGCCAGGATGGCCAGACTTTGTCTCTCATACTTCACACATATTATTTAGGAGGGAACCAGTCCCTGTAGAAGGATATCATGATTGATAAAATAGAGATTCAGAGAAAAAGAGAAAGACCTCCAATGAGATGGATTGGCACAGTGGCAGCAGCAGTGTGCTCAAGTGTAGCAATAGTTTTAAGGATGCTGCAGGACCAGACAGTGTTTCATTCTTTGGTGTATAGGGTTGCTATGAGTCAGCACTGACCCAATGACACCTAACAACAACAACAACAATTCATGTCTTGTCTCTAGAATATAAAAAGATTTACTACAATTCAATAATAAAAAAATACAAATGACAAAATTTAAAAATAGACAAAAAGGCTTAACAAAAAAGTTCTCCAAAGAAAAAACATAAATGGTCAATACGTGCATGAAATGATTGTCAACATCATTATCTGCCAGGGGAATGCAAGTTAAAGTCACCATGAGTTTTCGCTTTACGCCTACCAGGATACACATTAGAAAAGACAACAAGCTTAAGTAAGGGTGTGGAAAATCAGGACCCTCATAAACTGCTGATGATAGTATATTCTGCTGCTGCTTTGGAAACCAGTTTAGCAGTTCTTAAAATGATTAAACGTAGACTTAGCATATAATCCGGCAATTTCACTTCTAGGCATAAAATGTTTATCTAAATAAAAACCTGCACACAAATATTTGATAGCAGCATTATTCATACTAACTAAAGAATGGAAACAACCCACATGTCCATGATTTTAATGAATAAATCAAATATTTTTATATATCCCTGCAATGGGATATTATTTAGATATAAAAAAGACAAATTCTTGCTATATGTTCATCTGTCAGTTTGCCATACTACTGTGACTTTTGTGTTACTTTGGTGCTGAAAGCTAGGCCACCATTATTTTAAATGTCCACAGGGTCACTCACCCGGGGCAGACAGACTAAGATACACTAGGAGGAAGGACAGATGAACCACTACTGAATGGTTAGTCACTGAGAATTGTATTAATAGCAGCAGAATATTGGCAGATGAAGTGCCAGAAGATGAGCCCTTCTGGATTGAAGGCACTCAAATTTTGACTGGGGAAGAGTTGCCTCCTCAAAATAAAGTTGAACTTAGTTATGTGAATGGGACAAAGCTTTCTTGACTTTCATTTGCTGATGTGACATAACTCAAACTGGGGATAAATAGCAGCAAACATCCATTAATAACTGGAATGTTGAATGCATGAAGTAGGAATCTAGAAAAACTGGAAGTCATAAAAACGTAATGAAATGCATGAAGATCAATAGTCTAGGCATTAGTGAGCTGAAATTGACTGGCATTGGCCATTTGAATCTGGCAATCATGGTTTACTATGCTGGGGATGACAAATTGAAGAGGAATGGCTTTGCATTCATCATTAAACACAGCCTTTCAAGATCCATCTTGCAGTATAATGCTATTTGTGATATGATAATATCCATATGTCTACAGGAAGAACAGATAATACCAGAATTATTCAAATTTACTCACCAACTACTAAAGCCAGTAGTGATGAAATTGAAGACTTCTATCAACTTCTTCAGTCTGAAATTGATAAAGCATGCAGTCAAGTTACATTAATAATTTCTGGTCATTGGAATTTGAAAGTTTGTGAAAAAGAAGAATCAGTAGCTGAAAAATATGACACTGGTGATTGAAACTATGCTGGAGCTCCCAGAATAGATTTTTAAAAGACTATCAATTTATTCATTGTAATACTCTTTTTTAGCACCATAACTGCTTACATTTAAGTTAGCAATCTAGTGCTTACTCTACAGCACCACACCAGTATTCCATGCATATGGTGGTGTTTATTTGCCGTAGAGTCAGTTCCGACTCATAGCGACCCTGTGTAGGGTTTCCGAGGACATTAATCTTTATAGGAGCAGAAAGCCTCATCTTTCTTCAATGGACCCACTGGTAGTGTCAAACTGCTGGACATGAGATTAGCAGCCTTACTTATTACCACTGTGCTAACAGATCTCCTTCCAGGCATATGAGGTGTTTGAAAATACCATTGCTTGGGTCAGGTATACCGTAGTCCCCAATCTAGCTTCTTTGCTCTTGAACACTTTAAAGGAGTCTTATGCACCAGATTTTCTTACCGCAATATATCTTTTAATTTCTTGACTGCCACTTCAATGAATATTGATTGTGGATCCAAACAAAATGAAATCTTTGAAAACTTC
>NW_006408549.1:12181961-12199704 GCF_000296735.1 Chrysochloris asiatica | reverse complement strand
TCACTACATTTGAATTACAGTGTTGCCAAAGAATAGTGAAAATACCATGGACTTTCTGATGAATAAAGAAATCTGTGTTGAAAGAAGTAAAGCCAGAAGGCTACTTAATTTGTTATCAGGAGGGACCAGTCCCTAGAAAAGGACATCATGCTTGGTAAAGTGGAAGGTCAGTGAAACAGAAGAAGAACCCCAACAAGATGGATTGACACAGTGGTAGTAACAATGGGCTCAAACACAACAATTGTGAGGATAGCACAGACCAGGCAGTGTTATACATAGGGTCACTTTGAGTAGGAACCAATTCGAGGGCAACTAACAGCAACAACAAACACATTGAAAACATGCTGTGTGAAATAAACCACTTATAAAAAGCACATATTCTGTAATTCCAGTTATATAAAAAATCCAGAATATGCAAATCTATCGAGACAGAAAGCAGATTAGTAGCTGTGTAAGGCTGTGAAAGTTGGACAATGAATAAACAAGACCACAGAAATACTGATGCATTTGAGTTATGGTGTTGGAGAAGAATATTAAAGTACCATGGTATGCTACAAGAACAAGCTAATCTGTGTTGGAAGAACTACAGCCAAAATGTTCCTTAGAAGCCAGGATGGTGAGACTTTGTCTCTCATATTTCAGTCATATCAGGTGGCAGCAAATCCTGGAGAATGACATCATTCTAGGTAAGGTGAAGGGTCAGAAAAATAGAGGAAGACCCTCAATGAGATGTATTGGCACAGTGTTAGTACCAATGGGATCAGTCCTCTCAATTGTAAGGATGGCACAGAACCAGGCAGTATTTCATTCTGTATAAAATCACTATGAATCAGAAGCAACTCTATAGCACCTAAAAAAAAAACAGAGTTGAGAGACATGGGAACCTTGGGGGTAATGGCCAGAGGCATTATTTTTCAGGGGGGAGGTTTTAATGAATATGTTCTAAATTTGATTACAGTAATAAATGCACTGCTCAGGGACATGTTAATTTGTAAACTCTAAATGGTAATTTGTACAGTGTGTGAATTAAATTTCAATTAAACCTTAAAATAAAATAAAAGTTCTTATGTTAAGCATATTATGCATGCAATGAAAGGTATTAGGCATATTGAGGTTCAGTTACCAAGTTCCATGTCCTAATTTGCTTTGAAATCATGTTCTTACATTTACTTTGAGCTAAGCATTTCTTGTTTAGTTAATTTTTTAGGCTTCCTAGTAAAACTACAGTACCACATATTTCCACTGTTTGTGCAAATAAGCAGCCTTTGCTTCAAATGGATGTTTCTATTAACACTATGCCTAATTATTGAAAATAAACATGTGCAAGTATGCGCTTCTGCTGACTGCCTCTCAACCTATCTTTTCCTCCTGCTGGTTCACACTGAGGGGCTTTGGTTTATTGATGCTTGCCACAGACCCTGGTTTGAGCATGCCATTAACTGGCAGCAAAGTATGGAGTCCATCCTGGGAATTATAATTTAAAGGACTTTTATTCCTCATGCTGTTGCTGTTGTTGTTAAGTGCCATCTGATAAAGAAAATACATATACATACACATGCTATAAAACAAATAAGTAAGCTCCATTTCGAATAAAAATCTTAGCTCACGAAGGACTGCATTTTAAAAACAGTCATCTTTCTTTGATGAATGTAAGAAGAATCTTATCTAGATGGTCACCAAAATAATTAGCTAAGGTGAGTTTGTTTCTTCATGATAGAATATTTAAATTAAAAAAATATATGTACCTAGAAATCTAACAATTGAACGGACAAAACTGCCAGTTTCCGAAGTGTGATAAGCGTTATATTTTGTCTTTTATTGTTTCCCTTTTAAATGTTACAATGTATAAACTCCTTTCCTACTCAACAATTTCTACTTGACACCATTTCTGAGGTACCGTAAAATCCCTTCACATTAATATGGGAAACCTTCTACCACCATGAGGTAGTAGACCATGAGGTTAACTAACCATCGAAACATTGGGAAATGGTTCTTATGGTTACAGTAGTTAATCCTTCGAGGTTTCTATCAAATGGATCACAGATATTCTTTTGTAAAAAGAAAGAATTAAGTCAACATGGAAACTAGTGTAGGAATTAAAATATATTTCCCCTTCAGTAATTAGGTACGCTACCGCAAAATGAAAGCCTTTACCAAAGGGTCCACACTGTACTGTGAACCACAAGGTCAGTATTCACACTTACCAGTTGTTCCTTGGAAACCGTATACAGGTTCGCTATGAGTTGAAACCGATTCAACAGTAGTTAACAACAACAACATAATTTCAAAAGTGTTATATAAACATTCATTAATACTAGTAGCAATAAGCAGTCATTTATAAGAACATCATAATTCTTATTCATTAGTAAAGCTGTATGATTTGACTTTTAGACTAGAAAGTTTGTCTGTAAAGTTTCAGGTATAAAATTAACATGCAAATCAAATTTACTCATATTTGGAAAGCAGCTATGCTCACCACTATACCATCAATGCAAAATTAGCTCATATTTGAAATTACAGCATATTGCCATTTTTCCTAGAAAAGATAGTGTTTTTAAACATGATTTAGTGGTAAGAAGATTCTATTATTACTGAACCTATTGAAGATTCGGAGATCATCCATAAACAGTGATAAATAGGTTCACTTCTGAGAAAAAGTACCCTGTCTCTGTAATGAGATTTCCTAATACAGTACTAAGCCAAATGTTATTTTATTTTATTCAGTGACTTCACAGCCCTTGAATAAGAGGTTCTTGTGAACTTCTGCAGTTTAACAACTGCATAGATTGATCAAAGTGGGTTTTAAAAAAACAAATGTTTCAAATAAGTTCAGAATGTGTGTGCAGAAAAAGTTTAAAAATGATAGATAAAGTTGTATTTGTAAAAAGGATCCTAAGAAACAGAGGACCTTGGATTTCAGCGAATGTCTTCTTCCTCCTTAGGAACTTTTAGCTACGGTGGTATGTTAGTGTCTATATTCTATAAAGATAGGAGTAGAGCTTTTAAATATTTGCCTTGAAGTACAAGTCTAGAGCTAATTAAAAAAAATATATACGTTTTTATGGTGAATAAAATGGTTTACATGGGAGAAGATTGGTTTTATACTCATTGTTTCATGGCAATGGTATAATCTCTTCTGTGCATCTTCATTCAACAGTATTTGCTTCTATTCCCCCTCTTGTTTGTTTGGGGGATGTACACAAAAACACTTAGGAATATATAATCATTTAATCACAACCAAAGGGCACATTCTGAAAGCCTGCCTCTTGGCTGCCAGCACACAGCCTTTCTCTTTCGATGAGTCTAGAGTTAACTTCTCTGTCTGTGTCCTTATCTCTGTCTCCATCTCTGGTTTCGCTGCTTCTCTGCATCAGGTCCCGCATTCTGCTCGTGCTCTTCTCCCTTGGTGGTCCTAGGGTCCTCTAATTGTAAGATGAACTACTCCCCCATTTTTGTTCCAAAACTTCTAGTTGTAACAGTCACAATTAGTCATGATAACAGTTATTCACTGTTGAATCATAAGAATCTTATCCCCATCTCCTTTCACCAGATCCATTTAGACAAGATGAAAACTATTTAGTGAGGGCTCTACCTTCGCCTGCAAACTCTGAAACAATACTCCCTCTTGAAAACTTGTAAGTCAGTTACCTTGTGCCATTATAGTACCCCCCATTTTAAGTAGCCAATGTCTAAGTTGCCAGTCCCTATCAATACTGTGTATAGAGGGAATAGGATTGATTCTTCATGTGAAGACTCCTTCCCTCTGTTGATACTTTGAGCTACTACATCCATACATACAGGTCGAGTTCATCAAATTGTAGCAATTTACACTTGTTTCCTTTACCAAAAATATTTTTATCTTCCTCTAGTCGAGATTTGATCATCAAGCCGTGGAAGGTAGGTCAAATGAGTACTATCTGCAAGTTCGGGCATTCTTGTGCATCACCTCTCACTTCATATCAGCTGGATGCTTCACTCTCTGCTCTAGCCCTCTGTGGTTAAGTCCTTGTCCATGGGCTCAGGAGTCCCCAGGTCTACCACACTTTGGACCAACCAACCCTTCTTCTCTCCCTCATCTCCAGGTCGATGGTAGTCTATGGAACATATCATCATTGCTGATTAATTTTAAAATAAAATTTTAAAATTGAAACCCATGTATACATATGTGTAAAATTTGCAATTAAAACAGCTTAGGTTGGGTAATTGTTGTTGTTAGGTGCCATCCAGTTGGTTCTGACTCAGCGACCTTATGAACAGCGGAACAAACTACTGCCTGGTCCTACACTATTCTCACAGTTGTTACACTTTAGATCATTGCTGTCACCACTGAGCCTGTCCATAATGTTCAGGGATTTCCTACGTTTTTTTCCTCTTTTTTTTTTTAATTTAAAATTTTTTTTTAATTAACCCTCCACTTTACCAAATATGATGTCCTTTTCCAGAGACTGATCCCTTCTGGTAATATGTCTGAAGTATGAGAAACAGTCTTGCCATCCTGGCTTCAACACAGATTTGTTTGTTCTTCAAGCAATCCATGGTACCTTTAATCATCTTCTCCAGCACCATAACTCAAATGCATTAATTCTACAGTCTTCCTTATTCATTGTCCAACTTTTACATGCACACAGAACTATTGAAAATACCATGGCATGGGCCAGACACACCTTAGTCCTCGAAATGTTATCTTTGCTCTTGAACACTTAGTCTTCTGCAATAGATTTACCTAATGCAACATGTAGTTTGATTTCTTCACTGCTGCTTTATGACCTGAAATTTGTTCTTGCTTCTATTTTGTTTTAGCTTATGATATGATTTTTATTGTTGTGTGGGTTATAAAGAATTTGTATTTTTTTCTGAGTTTTTTCCAAATTTCTCCAATAATTTAACTATTGAATTAATAGCAAAATTTTGCATTAAACATCCTAAACAGTGGTTGATGTGCTATGAATCCATTTTTTAAAAAAAGGCTCAAAAGATAAAACTTTTCTTTTAATTCTTCAAATATAGTAATATCATATTTAATAGAATCTAAGATTCCATCTGCTACAAGAAAGACAATTGCTTAATATATTCTTTAAAAATACCATTAAACTATGGCACAATGCCTTTTTGTTGCTTAGCATTTTGATTTTATATTTAATAAAAGGGCTCTTTAATACTTAGTTGAGCATGGGTATTTATCATTTTATTCCTACATAGAAAGGAAAATATAAGCAAAAGAAATTCATGATAGCATTCCTAAATCTGTGCATAGCTCATAGCTCCATAGTAAACATAATGCAGCTTCTGTTTTAGGGCATCTTCCTTTTTTGGGATCTCATAAAGCACATGGGAATTGCCTAATAAGAAATAAGAAACTGTGGGTCATCCCTTTAGGGATAAACATTTCCTTCACTTTACCATATTTGTGTGCTTCATTGATGTTTTCATGTTACTCTGTTGAATAATAACTTCCTATTTCACCACTAAATCAGAGTGTAAAATTTAAAATATTTATTTTCATAGTGTTTACATTCAACACATATACCTGACACTGAAGTGACAACTATAAGAATAGCAGTGAGCAAGTTCACTTACTCATATAATCATTACTATGTAGAGATCGATCCCTGACAAACAGTGATGGCAATAACCATTATTTGTAAGATGAATGTTGTTTTCAAAGATGTTAAAATGTGGAAAAATATGTCTTAGAATCTATAAAACCCAATCGCAATCTCTTGTACTCTGTATCATGGTGGCTATCAGCGTGGGTTTTGTAATCAGATAACCGTGGGTACTGGTGGGGGTGGGGGTGTTGTGCCATGTTGTCTGTTCCGACTCATAGAAACCCTGTAAGACAGGGTTTCAAAGGCTGTAAATCTTTATGGGAGCAGAAAGCCTCTTCTTTCTCCCATGGAACAGTTGGTAGTTTCGAACTGGTAACCTTTAGGTTAGCAGCCCAATTCGTAACCACTATGTTCAGTCATTTAGTTGTTAGGTTATGTTGGGCATGTAATCTTTCTAAACTGCAGTTAGGTCTCTCATCTAAAAGTAAGGATTGTAATAGTAGCTTTTCTTGGTTAGAATTTTTATAAGGATTAAATAAATTTGGAGTCTACATAAATGCTTCATGTCAGCTATTGAAATTTTTGTTGTAATCCTTCTATTCTTGCTCTTCACAAATGCCTGTGTGATAACTAGGGGTGAGGGTTGTTGTTTCAGGTTCACTTGAATTGGTTCCAACTCATAGCTACTCTATGCACAGCAGAAAAAACATCACCACCTCATTTTACGCCATTCTCACAATTATTGTTATGCCTGAGCCCATTGATGCTGCAACTGTGTCAATGCATCTCCATTGGGGAGTTTCCTCTTTTTCATTGACCTTCCACTTTACAAAACATGATATCCTTCTCCAGGAATTGGTCCATCCTGACAACATGCCCAAAGAAAGAATAGACAAAATCTCCTAATCCTCACTTCTAGCATTCTGACTGTACTTTTTCCAATATAGATTTCTTTGTTCTTATGACAATATATGATACTTTCAGTATTTTTCACCAGCACCATAATTGAAATGCATCAATTGTTCTACAGTATGCCTTATTCATTGTCCAATTTTCACACGTATATGAGACATGGTTTGGATCAGGTCCATTTTACTCTTGAAACTGGTATCTTTGCTTCTGAATACTTTAAAGAAGTAATTTGCAGCAAATTTGCTTAAAGCACTACGTTGTTTGATTTCTTGACTGCTGCTTCCATGAATGTTAATTGTGGATCCAAGCCAAATGAACTCTTCGATGATTTCACTCTTTTCTCCATTGATCACGTTACTTATTGGTCCAGTTGTGAGGATTTTTGATTGCTTTACATTTGGGTGTAATCCATACTGTAGGCTTTGATTTTCTTCAGTAAGTATTTTAAGTTCTCTTTACTTCCAATGAGCAAGGTTGTGTCTTCTGCATATCACAAGTTGTTAATGAGTCTTCCTCCAATTCTGATACCATATTCTTCTTCATATAATTCAACATTTGGATTATTTGCTCAGTGCTGGTATGGTACTGTAGGATAAACACAGGACTGCAAGGTCAATTTGAACCTCAAGATTGGTGGTTCAAAAATCACCAGGCACTCTTTGGAAACCCTATACAGGGTCACTATGAATCAAAGCTAACTCAATGGCACTTAACAGCAACAACAACAACATACAGATTGAAAAGGATGGTGAAAGGATGCAATCCTGGAACATACCATTTCTGATTTTAAACCACTCAGTATCCTTTTATTCCATTAAAATGACTGCCTTTTGGTCTATGTACAGATTCCTCATGAGCACAATTACGTGTTCTGAAATTCTTATTCTTCACAATGTTATCCATAGTTTGTAATGATCCACACAGTTGAATTTCTGATGGCTCCCTGTTGATGTATTTTGCAACCATTTTTAAATTATCAACAGCAAAATTTTAGTTGCATGTGATATTAAAGATACTGCTCAATAATTTTTGCATCCATTGGGCCATCTTTCTTTGTAATAGGCATACACATGGAGTTCTTCCCATTGGTTGACCAGGTAGCTGTCTTCTAATTTTTTTGGCAAAGATGAATGAGTACCTCCAACGCTTCATTCATTTGTTGAAACATTTCCATTTGTATCTGGTCATTTCCTGAAACCTTGTTTTTCACCTTGCTTTCAGTGCAGCTTGAACTTCTTCCTTCTGTACCACTGGTTCATGGTGGAGGTGGGAAACATACTCCCATTTTGCAATTAAGGAAAGCAAACATCAAAGAGATTGTGACCTGTCCAAGATTACCAAGTTACTAAGTCACACAGTGGGAGTAGAGCTGTAGATCTTTCCAAACACCCTCTAAGTTGAGACTGGAAATGAATATACATTCTATGTTTTTATAAAAAGCATTGGAAAAATAATCTCGGACTTATGGATATATTTGGTTCTCTAGCATCCAACTTCTCTATCCTCTAGTAACTATTTCCCTTTTCTCCTTTCTGTCAATGCTTTGAAATGGGCCTCAATTCCCAGAGATGGAACACACTACCTAGTTTGGCCAATCAGAAACTTGAATAACCATCACTACAGTGATTGCTCCAGGAATAGGATTTATCTCAAGCCAATACAGTAAGAATAAATCAGAACTAATGTCAGAACTTGTACCTAAGTAATCAGAAAAAGATACTTAAGCAGAAAGAGATATCTTTCCTTCTGGTTGATTTTGACATGAAGTAGTAAGACTGGAGCCACATGGATCCTGAAAATGAAGACAGCACATGGAGGAAAACACAGACAAGCTGAGCAACAGATAGAGACCAGATATGGAATCTACTATGTGAGTTTCTGAATGTAGCCCTATTTTATATTTCTCAATTACATGAGTCAATAAATTATCTTTTCCTTCACAAAAAAAATAGTCCCAACTTTCAGAGCAAGGGGCTCAAGGGGAGGCCTTATGAACTAAAAAGAAATATGTATCTGTCAGGTACCATGATTGTTGTTCTCAGTTTGTAATTTCTTATCTTTTTTCTGAAGAAGCAATACTATCCAAATAATTGAACACCACTAATCTAAAATAAAAACAATTCCAAGATCTATAAGCAAATCTATAAGAAAAATTAGTTTCTACTATATGTAGAAAAAACATGGCATCTGGATTGAAGGAAGACTCCTGAAATATGGAGATGACACACCTCGCTTGCTTAAACTAAAGAGGGCTTAAAGCACTTGCTGATGAAAATAAAAGAATATAATCTTTAGTATATATTATACCCCATAAACAAAACAAAAATCTTCACAACTGGACCAATAAGCAGCATCATGATAAATGGAGAAAAGATTGAAGTTATCAGTGATCTTATTTTACTTGAATCTACAATCAATGCTCATAGAAACAGCAGTCAAAAAATCAAATGGTGTATTGCACTGGGCAAATCTACTTCAAAAAAAAAAAAATCTTTAAAATGTTAAAAAGCAAAGATGTCACTTAGAGGATTAAGGTGTGCCTGCCTCAAGCCATGGCATTATCAATCTGCTCATACTGAACCATGAACCACAAGGTCAGCAATACAAGCCCACCAGTCACTCAATGGGAGAAAGAAGAGACTTTTTGCTTTCACAAATCTTTACAGCCTTGGAAACACTATACAGGATTGGAATTAATTCGACAGCCCTTAACAACAATATATGTATGTGAAATTTGGACAGTGAATAAGAAGCCCCCCAAAAAGTTGATGCCTTTGAATTATGCTGTTGGCCAAGAATATTATATATACCATGGTCTGCCAGAAGAATGAGCAAATGTATCTCAGTTGGGGTACAGCCAGAATGTTCCTTAGAAGGCTTCACTTTACATACTTTGGGCATGCTATCAGAAGGGCACATTCTATAGAGAAGGACATCATGGTTGGTAAGCTAGAAAGTCAACAAAAGATATGAAGACGCTCAACACATTGGATGCAATCAAAACTATTAATCATTTTGAGGATGGCGCAGGGCTGGGCAGTGTTTTGCTATAGCACACAGAGTTGCTACAAATTGAAACCAATTCCAGGGCACCTAAAACATAACATCAACAAGGATCTTTGATGAGAAATTAACAATTTCTAGGAACTTGGGTGGCATAAGTGGTTCAAAATCATCTGCTAGCTTAAATGTTTGTGATTTCAAACCCATACAGTAGCACTGCAGAAGAAAGACCTGGTGAACTGCTTTAGTAAAGATTGCTGCCAAGAAAACCTTACTGAGCAGATCTGCTCTGTAACATACAGATAGCCATGAGTAGGAACTGACTGGACAAAAGGGTTTTCTTTTTTAAGGGGACAAGTACCTTTCATATACATATGGAGAAATCTATATATATCCCCCATATAAGGATTTCTATGTTATTTCCAGTGTTGCTGAGGAATTGCAGTACTATTTTCATTTTCACCTTCCTTTTTGCATGCTGACTCATGTTGCCTTAATATATCATTTTTAAACCAGCTACTCCTACTACTAACCTATGTGTGTTGTAAAATGTTTATATACTGAACAGGGTTCCGAAGAGAAACAGATTGCAGTTTAACACCACACACATGGAGTTTAGTTATATTTTATATAAAATCATATACAGTATAGAAAATAAATCTGCATAGGCATGTGCATTCAATAAGTATAAATATTAGTATACACATACACTTATATTTCATATGTTACTTCACTTTCCGTTTCATTACAGGATAAAAGTCTAGAGAAGGGGGTATTTCATTGAATTTATCATCTCAAAAGCTGATATGCATATCAGTGTTCCTTGAAGTAATACAAGCATTGGTGGAGGGGTAGATTAAACCACAAGGGTGGCAATTCAAACCCACTAGCTGCCCCTTGGGAAAAGGATGAGATTTTCTGCTCCCGTAAAAATTTACGTCAGAGCCGGCTGTTGTGGGAAATGGGCTGTCCACCCTGGAACCATGGCCCAGTTTATCCGTAACCTGGTGGAGAAGGCTGCGGCGATGGTAAATGCTGCTGTGACTTACTCAAAGCCTCAGTTGGCCACATTTTGGCAGTATGCCAAGGTGGAGCTGGTTTCTTCAACCCCTGCTGGGATCCCTACAGCTATTCAGAACCTGAAAAAAATAGTCAATAGTGCTAAAAGTGGTTGCTTCAAACAGCTCACAGTTAAGGAAGCTCTGCTGAATGGTTTGGTGGCCATTGAGGTGTGGATGTGATTTTATATCTACGAGATCATAGGCAAGTGTGGCGTTATTGGCTGTGATGTTTGAAGACCAATCTTTACCCTCTGATTATATTTGGTTTACTATTTGTTCTTGGACCATGTGTGATCAGACCACTATCTGAATAAAATAGATAATTATGGGGAAAAAAATACATCAGAACCTAAAGGGTCACTATGAGTCAGAATTGCCTTGAAGGTAGTGGGTTTGGTCAGGTCTTCCTTCAGTATAGAAGCCCTTGTGGCTCTATTGGAGAAGCCCTGAATTGGGATTGCTAATCACAAGGTCAGCAGTTCAAACCCACCGTGTTGCAATGGAGTCAAAATTGACTTGATGGCACTGGGCTTAGTTTTTTGTTTTCCCCCTCAATATGGCAGATAAAAGGCTAAATTCAAGAAGCTTTGACAGGTTGGCATTGGCAGAACATGAAAGGACTGGTCAGCTTTTATTCTTCAGTCTGCTTTTCCCATATTCCTTTGTCAGCCAGTGAGGTGTACCATAGTGTTGCCTCATGTACCTTAAATTTCACAGGAAGAAGTAACAAATGAGGCTAAGTAATAGTAATGATGTGACAGACATTTATCTAGGCTACTGCTGTTTAAACTTTTTTTAAAATGTCCATCAGTAGTAAGAAGTACATTTCCCATTTAAACTCAGTAAACATCAGTGTTTATCTTTTTATATGTATATAATTGACTAGGAGAAAAGTCTAATGGTCTGCTTCCCAGAATCAGCCAATGAAAGCCCTGTGGCTCATACTGGTCTGATCCCCAACTGATCACAGGGCAGACCCTGGAAGTGTTTCCTTATGCTGTATATGGGGTCCCCATGAGTTGGGATGACTTGGCAGTAGCTAGAAACAGCATGGATGACTGAAGCAAACACTTCTCCCAATATTGACCTTACTACATGTGAGATACACTCTGATACTCATTATTTTATTTATTCTATTGCATTTTAATTTTTTTCAAATGCTGGTTTAGAACCACTAAATTGATTCCATGAACTTTATTAGGTCACACCCCATGTGATTTGATCCCAAAATTAGCTGCCTTGCCTTGCTCTGTAATGCTTTTTTACTTAAGAAATATGATTTCCTCTACACTGGTTCACCATCTTCAACCAGCTTCCTGCTCTGCCATAGTGTAGCACGATAGGATAAGCTTTGGACTATTAACTACAAGGTCAGCAGTTCAAACCCACCGACTCTTCCATATAAACCCTACACAAGGTCACTATGAGTTGGAACATACTTGTTGGCACTTAGCAACAATAATAACCACCATCTTGATCAAGTTACTAACTAACATTTCTAAACTCCATTCCTTTGCCTATAACATGGTGGTTGGTGGTAGTTTTGTGACGTCAAGTTGGTTTTGACTCATAGCGACCCTGTAGAGGGTTTCTGAGTCTATAAATCTTTACATGAGCAGAAAGCCTCATATTCCTCCTGAAGAGTTACTGATAGAATCAAACTACTGATGTTGTTGTTAGCGACCCCACTCATAATCCATTTAGCTTTGGTCTATAAAACATTTGTACTGTTTGCCACCTGAAGTTTTTTGTAAAAATACAGTAAAGATCAGGGTTGTAAATTGCTGGCAGAGTGTGAGTGCTCAGTAAATGATGGATGTTCCTTAAAAGCCTAAAAAACTGTTTAGACATCAAGTTTATGAATGGTTACCAGGGACAGCACAGAAGGGAAAGGGGTGTTTTTGCTTATGGAGCACTGATTTGGGCTTATGGTGATATAAAACTTTCACTGATTAAGGATAGGATTGCACAATCAGTTAATGTAATTGCTGTCAGTAAAATTGTTGCTGTTGTTGTTAAGTGTCATCGAGTTGGTTACAACTCATAATGGCCCTGTAAGGGTTTCTGAGGAGCACCTGGTGGATTTGAACTTCCAATCTTGCAGTTCACAGTCCAGTGCTTATCCTGCAGTGCCACACCAGGAATTATACACCTGTAAAAAGATGAAATTTGAACCGCAAGGTCAGCAGTTCAAAACTACCAGCTGTTCCATGGGAGAAAGATGAGGCTTTTTGCTCCCATAGAGATTTACAGACTCAGAAACCCTGTACAGGGTCTCTATGAGTCAGAACCGACTCCATGACACATAACCACCACCACCACCAAAAGTTGAAATGGTAAAAGTTGTGTGGTAGATTAATTATAATGACAAAAGAAAAAAAATTGCAGATTATGATGCTGATGATGCACAACCAAACACCTAAAGAGATTTGTTTTCTTGGTCTGGAGGTTTATTGTCATGGTTTCATGGGATAGCCCAATAAATTGCCTTTTGATTGGGATTTCTGCCTTATACCCTATTTCATTGCATAGTGTCTAGAGTCTTAAAAACTTGCAAACTGCCATCCAAAGTAAAATAATCAGTCTCTATTTGTCTGGTACAATTAAAGGAGAGTTAGAAATAGGAGGAAGAAACGGGATGTATGGCCACTTGCTCCCATGAACAGCTACCTCTTTTGTCATGAGATCACAAGAACTGAATGGTGCCTTCTTACCATTACTGGATGTTTTGATCAAAGATTCTATGTTGTTGTTAAATGCCATTGGTTCCAACTCATACCAACTCTATATAGAGTGTCCGAGAAGCAAATGGTGAGCCTGCACCACTGACCTTGTGGTTCACACCAACTTTATGGTCCAGTGCATTGTCCCACAATGTGAATCCTAATAAAAAGGGAGTAAATGTCTAGCAAAATTTCAAATTCTCATGGAATTCAGACATCTGGAGACTGAGGCTGGATGAAACCCTAAAGTTACTGCTCTAGGATCACCTTTAAACCTTAAGTTAATAATATCCCCTGAAATTTTCTTAAAATCAAACAGTAGTTTAGCTTAACTAGAAAGAATGTCTGCCTTGAACATTGCTCTCTTATAGCGCTATCTATATGATATCAAATCGACAACAGAAACTTTAAAAATTAGATAGGAAACTTACGGGAGAATAAGTTTATGTTAATATGGCGGAAGCAATTTGGAAAAAGAGAGTAAGAATGGTCGTATAACTTAAAGAATGCAAGCAATGTCCCTAAATTGTATATGTGGTAATTCTTGAATTGGTTATATTCTGCTGACTCCATCCTCAAAATCAACAAAAACAAATAAATTACTTAAAATTAAAAATATCATAATAAAGAATAGAAACTAAAGATGAAAGAGGTGTTATTAGGAAACCATGCGCTTCAAACTGAAATCTAGATATCATAGGTCCTATAGTTGTCTAGAAGGAGGCCTGGTTGAGCTTTGCTTTGCTTTGCTAAAACCAAGGTCTGAGATTCAAGTTCAGCAGCCACTCTGCATGAGAACTATCCAACTGTCTGCTCCTGTAAAGATTTACAGTCTCAGCAACCCTTGGGAGTAGTTCTACTTTGCCCTATAAGGTGGTGGTGTGCCGTGGAGTCAGGTCTGACTCATAGTGATGCTGTATTGGGTTTCTGAGGCTGTAAATCTTGACAGGAGCAAAAAGCCTCATCTTTCTCCTTCGGAATGGCTGGTAGTTTTGAACTCCTAGCCTCGAGGTTAGCAGCCCAACTCACAACCACTGAGCTATCAGAGCACCTTGTCCTATAGGGTAGGTATAACTTGAAATAGACTCTATGGCAGTGGTTTATACATATCTCGGACTCCTCCATCACAAAAAACTTTATCCTCTTTTTTTAAATTTATGAAGTTAAATGAAAATATTGCTACTAGAGTTCTAGTTCATATATTGTTGTTGTTGTTGTTAGTACTTTTGAGTCAGTTCTGACTCACAATGACCCTTTATAGGGCTTTTGAGGAGAAGCTTGTGAATTTGAACCACCGACCTTGCAGTTCAAACTGACCTTGCAGTCCAGTGCCACACTAGGACTCTAGTTCATATATACGTGAGTTTCTTCCAAGCACAATATGTTTTAAAATGTCTCTGTGATTAATGAATGGCTACAGATAAGTTTTCTCAGTAATTCACTTGTCTTAGGCTTGTTCCAGACCCAAACAAACTCACAGTGATTGAGTAGATTCTAACTCCTAGAGACCCAATATATGGTTTCAAAACTATAGATCTTTTTGGGAGCAGATAGCCTTATTTTTTTCCCCAAGGAATGGCTGGTGGGTTTAAATTGCCAAGCTTTTGATTAGCAACCTAACATTTAATCCATGGCACCAGTAGGACTCCTTAAAACTGTTACCTCAAAGGAAATCAGTTAGGCTACTTTAATTCAAGGTAGAGAGGTCAGCTCAGAAGGTTAGGGTTACTAGTTTTTGCCATTTTAAAGGAGTATTCTTGACAGATTTTTTTCAATGGACACAGGACAATCATGGGGACTTACTATGATGATTTTTTTTTTTTTTTTTAAACTGGTAACTATACTGGTGAGAAAAAGGCCAGGGATTTTGCAATAAGGAAACATAGCAATATACCTACTGGTTCTTAGAAGGCACCAAGGACTCTCCTAAACCATCCTCCCCACCATCCTGATCTTGTCTCTTCAGACTCCTTTTTCTTTCCAAAACTCAAAAAACAGTGAAAAGGAACATGATTTGAGTCCCTCTAGAATGCCAAAACTGCTTTTTTGATCTGGTGTAAATTGAAGCGTGCAGAATTGTTCAGAAAGGGGTTAGAGAAATGAAAACACCATCTTCAGAAATGTATAGACTTATATAGAATATATGCAAAAAATAATAACTTTGCATTTTCATATTTTTGTTTTATAAAGGGTTCTATGATTTAGAGCAATATTTTTGGATTTACCCTCATAAAAGAAAAAGGCTAGTTTCTTGCTACACCCCGTAAAGACCAAAAGCACTTTGTGGACGTCTTTTATCTCCAAATTTAGAACGCCTAGCACAATGCATGGAATGGTATAAGGTTTTTAGTTAAGTTCGCTCAATTTGTTAATTTGTAAGTCATTTATGTTACAGAAGTTAGTGAATGACCAGAACACAAAAGTGCAGAATACAAAAGTGGACCTTTTTCTGAGTCTTAGTGTGGTGCTGTGTAGGATAAGCACTGGACTACAAACTACAATGTCAGTGGTTCAGACCCATCAGCTGCTTCTTGAAAACCCTATATATGGTCCCTATGAGTTGGAACTGACTCAGTGGCACTTTACAACAACAACTGTACCTTTCAGAACTAAAGTATTATTTTTTTAAAAAAAGGGGTGATCTCTGGACTAAATTCTACTCACAAAGAAAATACCATTCTGTAATTCCAAAGACAAAGTAATGCTAAAGTATAACTTCCTCATTTTGAGCTATCCCACATTTCTTTCGAAACTTGAAAAGAGAAAATTCTATTCAGTGACTCTAATCATTGTTTCTGGTCCTTTAACAAGGATTTATCGTGTTCCAGTAATGTGGTTCTACGTGTTAGGAATACAGCAAGAAGCAAAACAAAAGTATATATCCTGGAGGGTTTCCAACGGAAAGAGCCAAATAACATAAATAAGTACATGTCCAAAGGCTTCAAAAATTCCATGGACATATGTAATTAAAAGATACAAAATACAACATAGGTCATGATACATGTGATGGTGGTGGTGTGTCATGGAGTCGGTTCCAACTCATAGCGACCCTGGATAAGGTTTCCAAGGCAGTAAATCTTTACTGGAGCAAAAAAAAAAGCCTTATCTTTCTCCCGCAGAACAGCTGGTAGTTTCAAACTGCTGGTCTTGAGGTTAGCAGCCCGACTCGTAACCACTGTGCTACCAGAGCTATACCAATGAAAAATAAAGGGGAAAAATAAAATAAAAGAAAGAAATAAAGGGCGGTAAAGAAATAGTAAAGGAGCTCTGGTAGTGTAGTGGTCTCAAATGTATACATTTCCCAGGAATTACATATGTACACTGAAAACATAAAGAATAGTTAAAGAAGTAATTTTTAAAAAAAGTAATTTAAGGAAGCACTTTTTATTTTAGTGCTGTGTGTTAATGTGCTGGACTGCATAGTTGGTTTGAACTGCAAAGTTGGCATTTCAAGTTCACCAGCCACTCCTCGGAAACCCTATACAGGGGTTGTTATCGGTTGGAATCCTCTTGACGGCACTTAATAACAACATCAGCAGTCATCTTTCAGGACTCCTGAAGTGACACTGTAGGATCAGCACTGGACTGCGAACTCCATGTTTGCCAGTTCAAACCCACCAACTGCCGCTTAGAAATGCTATACAGGGTTTCTATGAATCAGAACCCACTTGACAGCACCTAATAACAATAATCATCTGCAAGTTTGTTTATCCTCCAATACAAACAAACAAAATGTTCCCTAACAATATGTTTGTGTGTGAAGGGAAATTTTTTTAAGGGGGAGCAGGGAATGTGCTGGAGACCACTTTAAAAAAGTAGTTGCTTTGATTCTTAATTGGATATGTACAAGCACAGCCTCATTCAAAATAAAAATGTGTTAATATTTAATTGTGCAAAGTCAGCATCATCTCTTTGTTATTTTTCCTTATTTGTAAAGCTGTTAAAATTGTTGCTTGAGTCTATTATGTTGTCACAATACACAGAACAGTATTTCCCAAGTTTGTCTAATCGTAAGAATCACCAGACCACAGCCCAGAGCTACTAAGTCAGAATTTCCAGAGGAAAGGTCTGAAGTTTTAACAAGAAAATGAGACTTCTTGTATGTATAAGAAGCGCTGGTATGGTAGCGTAGTAGGTTATGTATTGGGCTGCTAACCACAAGACCAGTAGTTCAAATCCAACAGCTGCTATGTGGAAGAAACAGGTTTTCTGCTTCCATAAAGCCTTAGGAACCCTATAACATAAGTTCTATGAGTCACAGCTGACTCCACGGCACACATCCACCACTACCATATGTATGGTGTTGTTGCTAAGTGCATCAGTTTCAATTTATAACGAAACAACCCTGTATAGCGTTTTTGAGGCTTTAAATCTTCACAGGAGCAGAAAGCCTCATTTTGTCTGGCTACAGAGTATGTGTGTGTGTGTATATATATATATATATATATATGTGTGTGTGTGTGTATATATATATATATATAGCTAGTGGCATCTC
>NW_006408549.1:12159073-12181841 GCF_000296735.1 Chrysochloris asiatica | reverse complement strand
GTCGCTATGGGTCAGAACCGACTTGACGGCACTTAACAACAACATATATATATATATATATATATATTTATATTTATATATATTTATTTATATTTATATATATTTATTTATATTTATTTATATATATAAACACTTGATAGCAGTGGTTTTGGTTTTGGAAACTGGGCGACTGACCATTTGCAAAATTGTAAACAAAGGCTGAAAAGCATCAGGTTGTTGTTGTTGTTAAGTGCCGTCGAGTCGGTTCCGACCCATAGCGACTCTGTACAGGGTTTCTGAGGAGTGACTGGTGATCTTGAACCACTAACTTTGCAGTTCAAATGGCTTTGCAGTCTGGCACATTAACCCACAGCACCACACCAGGACTCCAAAAAGCTTCGTGTACATGTGTAAATCACTTCTAATAGATCTTCCCTGTCACTCAAAATCAGAATCAAGAGCAAATCATTAAGTGATGATTCTTAAATATACTGTTGTTGTTGTTGAGTGCTGTCGAGTCAATTCCAACCCATAGTGACCCTGTATAGGGTTTCTGAGGAGCAGCTGGTGAGCTTGAACTATCAACCTTGCAGTTCAAATGGCTTAAATATACTGTAGTGGCAAGAAAAAATGCATAGTTCCAATAAATGAATGGCATTACAGTCTCTAAATAAAGTTACTTTTCAAAATAAGCTACATTGAGGATTCACTCTGGGTGGCAAGTATGAGGCTAAGAGAGCATACCAATGAGACAAAGATGAGAGTCCCTTTCCACAAGTTACAGGAGACCGTTTGAGTGAGGCAGAGGTGAAAAATGGTATTTTCTTTCAGTAAAATAATATTTCCACATTTTCTTTATATTCTTTTGTTCAAAAAGAGAATATCTGACTTGGACTTGTTCAGTGTAATGAAAAATTTGTAAACATGAAAAGAATATTCTTAAACTAAGCAGGATAAGAACATTCGTGAGGTGGGGTAAAATGCACATATATATTTCCCAATCTGTTTGAAGGCATAAAGTGTTAACAAAGCTGTAAAAGTTTGACATTTCAAATGCAAGAATTGCAGAGAGAATGAGCCCAATATTTAGTTCTCCAAGTATTTTCTGAATCTCAAGCGACAATTTAGAGGCTGATAAGCAAGGAGCTCTGGTAGCGTAGTGGTTACGAATCGGGCTGCGAGCCTTAAGGTCAGCGGTTCGAAACTACCAGCTGCTCCGCGGGAGAAAGATGAGGCTTTCTACTCCCGTAAAGATTTACACCCTCGGAAACCCTGTACAGGGTCGCTATGGGTCGGACCCGACTCGATGGCACTTAACAACAACAACAACAAAGCTAAAGACAATTCTTGGAAGTCTTACAAGGCTAGGAAAAAGAATTTGGAATTGAGGGTCCACCACAGAGTAAGAGACACCAGTATAAACACCCAGACTTTAGTGGAGACATCTCAAAATTGTAACCTAGAAATAAAGGTAAACCATAGCCAGCTGGGTTCTTAAAAGGCTGAATCCCAGCTTCAAATCAACTCAGTTCCAGGTTTAATTTATCTGCAGAACTCCAATATGTGAGCTGTTGTTGTTATGTGCTGTCAAGTTGATTCCAACCCATAGCGACCCTATAGAGGGTTTCCAAGGAGCAGCTGGTGAGCTTGAAACACTGATGTTGCAGTTCAAACGACTTTGCAGTGTGATGCATTAGCCCACAACTCCACACCAGGACTTAGAAACTATTAAATGGGAAACTTTTGTGGTGCAAATTTTCTCCAAACTCGAAATGTATACTTTTTACATTTTATAGATGAAATTAAGGAGAAACGATCTTTTAAAATTCTACTTTTCCAAAGACAAACTATGGAGACAGGGAAAAGCTGAGTGATTGCCAAGAATTCAGTAGAAACAGGAGTGATGTCTAGGTGGAGCACAGGGCATTTTTAAGGCAGTGAAACTATTCTCTATGACACTGAAGAGTGGACATATGACGTTATGCATTTATCAAAACTCATAAGACTGTATAAGATGAATGGTGAACTGTAATGTAATTAACTATAGAATATGGAGTCCTGGTTGCACTGCAGAACAAGTACTGGACTGGACAAGGATAGCAGTGCAAAATCACCAGTGGCTCCATTGGAGAAAGATGACACTTTCTGCTCCTATAAAGATTTACAGCCTCGGAAACCCTATACAGAGTCAGTATAAGTCGGAATTGATTCAATGGTAGTGGCTTTTGTTTTGTTTTTTTTTAGTTAACAATAAGATGTTAATATTGATTCATCAAGTGTAAAAAATATATCACACAAATACAAGATATGAATAATAGGAGCAATAATGTGCCAGGGGCACAGGTTATGGGAAGAGGTGGTATATGAGAGGTCTGAGAATTTTGAATTTTTTTTTTTCTGTAAACTTCAAACTATGAGAACTCCACTTCCTTGACAATACTTGATCAATCTTTTAAATTTGACCATTGCAATACTTTTAATAGGAAAAAACAAACAAAATTACAACTAGAATTATGACCCCAAAAGGAGAATGCAATAAACATCATTATGAAAAATAGAGAAAAGATTCATGTTATCAAGGATTTTGTTTTCCTTGGATCTAGAATCAATGCTTATGGAAGCAGCAGTCAAGCAATTAGCAACATACTGCATTGTGATAATCTGCTGCAAAAAACCTCTTTCAAGTGTGATAATGAAGGTGTGTCTGACCTCTGCCAAAGCATTTTTCATCACTTCAAATGCATGTGAAAACTGGACCATGAATGAGTAAAGAAGCCCAGAGAAGAATAGTTGCATTTGAATTATGGTGTTGGTGAAGAATATTGAATGTACCTGGGACTGCCAGAAGAACAAAAATATCAGTCTTGGAATAAGTACAGTCAGAACACTTCTCAGAAGCAAAGGTGGCAAGACTTCATCACGCATACTTTGGACATGTTAATAGGACCGACCAGTTCATGAAAAGGGACATCATGTTTGGTAAAGTAGATGATTTATACACAAGAGCTGGACTGACACACAAGTTGTGACAATGGGGTCAAATGTAACAACTGTGAGGATGGTG
The DNA here is from genome assembly GCF_000296735.1 of Chrysochloris asiatica. Lineage (NCBI taxonomy): Eukaryota > Metazoa > Chordata > Mammalia > Afrosoricida > Chrysochloridae > Chrysochloris > Chrysochloris asiatica. Next base: position 12,178,798 of record NW_006408549.1, on the reverse strand, counting down.
CAGGACCATTGATCATAAGGCTGCTGTAAGTAAGAGAAGACTCAAGGGCCCCTAACAACAGATGAATGTTACATTTCAAACAGAAGAAATGTCAATTCTTTGAACATAGGGAATATAAGAGGTAGAGGTAAAAATTATGTGCACTCTGATTATATTAAAACGTCTGTCCATGTACATGACTAATGACAACATTGACCACAATGTGAAATGATTCTGTCAAATAGATGAGTGACAGTGGATTATGTGGTAAATCATTTATAAATCAGCCATGGCTCTGCCTGTGGAATAATCCATGACAAACTTGGGTTTCAAAAAGTTTGTGTGAGATGGGTACCAAAACAGTGAAACAACTCATGGAATACCATAAACAGAAGTCTTTGGACATCTGCAAACAACATTTGGACCAATATTCAAAGGAAGGTAAAAGTTTCTTTAAAATAAATTGCTACTGGTGATGAAACATGGACTCATCACTATGAACCTGAAGGTAAATGGCAGAATATAGAATTGAAACTTCTTTCAATGCCAAGCAAGAAAAGTTTAAAAGTCAACCATCAGCTGGAAAATTGATATTTATAGCTTTCTGGGATTCTCAAAGGCCCATTTTAGAACACTATCAAGAAAAAGAGTCAATAATCAACTGCTCGTTACAGTGAAACACTCACCGTAGAGCTAAAGCCTAAACTTCTGATGAAATGCAGAGGGCTGCCCTCCAAGGGCATTGTGATCTTGCATGACATTGCACATCAGCTCACCGCTGCCCACAATTTTGACTTCTGCATACTCCTTTGGAACTCTGTTAGCGTAGTGGTTATGAGTAAGTAGGGCTACTAACCTCAAGGTCAGCAGTTCAAAACTACCAGCTGTTACTAGGAAGGAAGATGAGGTTTTCTGCTCCCATAAATCAGAACCAACTCCATAATACATAACCACCACCACCACCACTACCCTATAGTCCTGATCTTGCTCCATGGGACTTCTACCTGTTTGGTCCCCTGAAAGCAGCCCTTCTAGGATGCAGATTCACCTCTGATGAGGAAGTGAAGACAGAAGTGCATTCATGGCTCACAGCTCAGCCTAAAAGATTTTTAAATAAGGGAATATGAAAGCTTTTTGACATATGGACAAAGTGTATTGAAAAGCAAGGAGATTACATAGAAAAATGGTGTGTTTGTCTTTTCTAAAAAGTGACTAAAATAAATTCTAGAGCCAGAGTGTAGATAATTTTTGACTCACCCTCACAGTATGGAAAGCTGTTAACTAGGTATAAAGTTACTAAATTGTTGTTGTTATTATACCTCTGAGTCATTTCTGACTAGTAGCGACCCTGTATAGGGTTTCCAAAAATCCTTCCTATAAAACAATTTTAGTTGAGCTGATCCTAACTCATGGAAACCCCATATATGTTAGAACTGTGCTCCAGTGGGATTTCAGTGACTGGTTTTTCAGTAGAATGTCAGGGCTTTCTTCTGAGACATTTCTGGGTAGACTTGAGCCATCAATCTTTCAGCTAACAGCTAAGCTAGCTAACTGTTGGAATTACCCAAGGACTCTGAAAACAACCAAAACGGAAAACAGTATCAAAGTTTGTTTTTGTTTTTTTCACCTTTCTTTGTGAACCTTAAACCAATAGGTAATTTCCATTTTAGTGAGTTTTACACTGGCCACTCAGTCATCATGCCTAAAATATGCTCAATACCTTCCTTTCTCTCATTCCTACATCTGACTTACGAAACATCCTTTCCTTTTTGTTTCTGAAATATATCTCAAATGTATCCTTTTTTCTACCTTCACTACAACCATCTCTACTCTTGGTTTACTGAAATCCAAAGCCTCCAAACTCTTTTTTCCAAAGGGCTTTTCTCTGCACTCATTCTGTATCTCCCCTACCAGTTAGAGATATGCTGATATAAGCTTGTCACGATTTTGATGAATACCTGTCAGGGTCTCTGATTGCTTTTAAGACAAAAAAAAAAAAAAAAAATTACACATACAGAAAAAGATGAAACTTTCTGCACCCAAAAACAGTTAAGATCATATGCAGGCTCGATATGAGTCAGAATGAACTATATGGCACACAAAAACAACAGTAACATATATATTAGCACAGTTCTTGGTACATAATAAGAGTTTGTTCAATATAAGCTCTTGACATAGAATCTCAACAAAATTAATTCCACTCATCTGTCAGTTTGTGGTGGCTTGTGAGTTGTTGTGATCCTGAAAGCTATTCCACCTGTATTTTAAATACCAGCAGGGTCACCCATGGTGGACAGGTTTCAGATGAGCTTCCAGATGAAGACAGACTAGGAAAAAGGAGAGATGAGCTACTTCTGAATATTTAGTCATTGAAAACCTTATGAATAGCAGTGGAAAACTGTCAGCACCAGATGGATAGCAAGGTTAAATGTAAAATGAAACCATAAGACAACTAGATTGTATGCTTATTTTAACAGTAAATATACCACAAATTATAAGATCAACACTGGACTGCAAACCACCAGGTCAGCAGTTCAAATTCACCAGCTGCTCCTTGGAAACCCTATATGGGGTTGCTATGCATCGGTACTGACTCAATGGCACTTAACAACAATAACAGATCAAAAATATAGCACAATTGAAACAATGCAATGGAAATTGGCATAGTCTTTGAGAAAGGATGACATGCTATTATTTTAATCATCTCACTTAAAAACAGAAACAAAATACTCTAAAAGTCCCTAGAGAAGGACATCATGCTTGGTAAAGTATTGTTGGTAAGTGCTGTCGAGTCAGGTTTGGCTTATAGTGACCCCATATAGGGTTTCCAAGGAGTAGTTGGTAGGTTTGAACTGCTGACCTTACAGTGTATAGTCCAGTGCTGATCCTAAAGCATCACACCAGAAGTCCTGGTAAAGTGTTGTTGTTCTTGGTGTTAGGTGCCATTGAGTCGGTACCAACTCATAACTACCTTATGCACAGCAGAATGAAACACTGCCTGATCCTGGGCCAACCTCACTATTGTGGCCACACTTTTACTGCCACTTTGCCAATCCATCTCCTGAGGGTCTTCCTCTTTTTCTCTTACCCTCCAGCCTACCAAACATAATAATCTTCTCCAGTGACTGATTCCTCCTGGCAATATATCCGAAGTATGAGAGATGAAATTTGGCCATCCTGCCCTCCAAGGAGCACTCTGGCTACACTTCTTCCAACACAGATCTGTTGGTTCTTTTGGCAGCACATGACACTTTCAATATTCTCCTCCAACACCACAGTTCAAAAACATCAATTCTTCTGTGGTCTTCCTTATTCACTGTCCAGCTTTTGCATGCATATGAGGTTATTGAAAATACCATGGCATGGGTCAGGCTCACCTTAGTCTTCAAGTTGACATTTTTGCTCTTCAACACTTTAAAAAGGTCTTGTGCAGAGATTTGCCTAATGCAATACGTCATTTGATTTCTTGACTGCTGCTTCCAGGAGTGTTGATAGTTGATCCAAGAAGAATGAAGTCCTTGACTTTTCTCCATTGATAAGAATGTTGTTTATTGGTCCAGTGGTGAGGATTTTTGTTTTCTTGACATTGAGATGTAATCCATACCGAAGTCTGTGCTCTTTGATCTTCATCAGTAAATGTTTTAAGTCCTCTTCACTTTCAGCAAGCAAGGTTGTATCATCTGCATATCACAGTTTGTTAATGAGTCTTCCTCCAATCCTGATGCCACATTTTTCTTCATATAACCCAGCTTCTCGGATTGTTTGCTCAGCATACAGGTTGAGTAAGTATAGTGAAAGAATACAACCCTGTTGCACACCTTTCTTAATTTTAAACTATTCAGTATTCCCATGTTCTGTTTGAACAACTGCCTCTTGGTACAGGTACAGGTTCCTCATGAGCACAAATAAGTGTTCCGGAATACTCGTATTTCACAATGTTGTCCATAGCTTGTCATGATCCACACAATTGAAAGCATTTGCATAGTCAATAAAGCACAGGTAAACATCTTTCCAATATTCTCTGCTTTCAGCCAAGATCCATTGGACATCAGCAGTGATATCCCTCATGCCACGGCCTCTTCTGAATCTGGATTGAACTTTTGGAAGTTCTCTATTAATATACGGTTGTAGCCATTTCTGTATTACCTTTAGCAAAACCTTTTCTCGCATGGGATATCAAAGAGATTGTCCGATGATTTCTGGATTTTGTTAGGTCACCTCTCTTTGGAATGGGCACAAATATGGATGTCTTCCAATCAGTTGGCCAGATAATTGTCTTCCAAATTTCCTGGCAGAGATGAGTGAGTGCCTCCTGTGCTGCCTCACTTTCTTGAAAGATTTCAAGTTTTATTCCATCAATTCCTGGTGCCTTATTCTTTGCCAATTCCTTCAATGCACCTTGAACTTTCTCCTTCAGTATCATTGGCTCTTGATCATATATTAACCATTTCCTTTTTGTACAGTGACTCTGTGTATTCCTTCCATCTTCTCTTGATGCTTTCTGCATCATTCAATAATTTTCTCAGAGAATCTTTCAATAACAAAAGTCAAAAGTTTGCATTTTTTCTTCAGTTCCCCCAGGTTGAGAAATGCTGAGCATGTTCTTCTTTTTTTTTTTTTATTCCAGATCTTTGCACATTTCCTTGTAATATTTGGCTTTATCTTCTCGAACTGATATTTGAAATTTTCTGTTATTTTCTTGTACCTCCTCATTTCTTCCATGTGCTTTACCATCTCTACACTAATAGGGATCACTTAATGGACCAAGTGGATCATTACACCATTTTGATTCTGATCCACTGAAGAGAATCTTCTTCTCATCCATACTTGGTGACAGAACTAAACTTCATGGGAGCTGTGATAGATGGAACCTTTTGTGGTATTCCCACATCTCACTATATAAGAAAAGACTCTAAATAAGGAAATATAATAATCAGTCCAGATATTATATTTATAGGCTCTTTCTTTAGTATGCAGTAGAAAAGGCCTTTTCTTGTGTACACAGATACAAATGTTATGACAGACTTCTGAATTAACATATTTTTTTGATCTAATGAAGGTACACATCAAGACCACTCTATTAAGAAACTTCCACAACTTGTCTCAATTCTTCAAATAATGGAGCAAGTTCCTTTTCTAGGCTGACAATTAATCCTGTATTGGGATTGCTGTTGGCTATGAAACTAACCACCAAAATAATTGATTAAATTGAACCACCTGGTAAGTGTTAGAGTAACAGATAATACTTTTGTGTTTGAAAGTCCAAGTTTGCTGCCTTGGTGGGTTGCCAGGGGAAAAGTAGCTAGGAAGCCAGGTCTCCAAGCATGCTCTGAGCATCATCATTGGTCACTTTCATAACAGGCACCCATCTCTATCAGACACAACAACAGCATAGAGTCCTTCAACATTTGTTCATTTTTTATACAGGAATCTCTTTCGGTCATCCACCATGATGAATCCCTTTCTCCCGCAGGTTCAGTCTCCACACCTAGGTTTTTGCTCCCGGGGGTACCTGGCTACTCACTCCTGTCACTTCAGGGGCAGCCTCAGAGGCAAGTTCCTCTGCAAATGGCCATCACATGATTTGTGCAGGGCCATTTTATTTTAAACTTTTAATATCAATTGGATAAAGGTTTATAAAACAAATCAGTTTTCCACTCAACAATTCATAAACAGGTTTTTTCATGTCATTGATTGCAATCCCCACATTGTGACATCACTTATTCCACTGCCTCCCTATGTTTTCCATTTCTATTCCTCCATCTTTCCTAATCCTTCTGAACGTTGTCCTTAGATAAATGTTGCCTTTTTTAAAAAATATCACACAGTTGATTATTATAAGGTATGCTTACATCCTAGACCTTATAGACCTGTTCTGTTTATGAAACTAAAACGTAAACTCCCCACTATTGAGTGAATTCAGATTCACAGTTACCCTGAGGTATAAATTGTTGTTTCCTGAGGCTATAAATCATTGTTGTAGTCAAGTGCCATCAAGTTGATTCTAATGCATAGAGACCCTGTATAAGGTTTCTGAGGAGCAACTGGTAGATTTGAACCACTGACCTATGGTTAGCAGTCTAGTGCTTATCCTGTAGCATCATACCATTCTCTATGGAAGTTGAAAGCCTCATCTTTCTCCTGAAGAGTGGCTAATGTGTTTGAACTGCTAATCTTGCGGTTAGTGGGCCAGTGCTTATCCTACATGGCTACCAGGGTAATTTGTCCTCTTGTAGATCTGTCTGTTATTTGGCTAAAATTGATCCATTGGACTAAGTTCAGTTCCAGACCGGAAGGGTGACTAAGTGCCAAGTATCAGGGGGTTCCACCAGGCTCTATTGGACCAGTAAGCCTGGTCTTTGCATGATTTTGAGTTTCCACATTTTTCTCCCACTCTATTCAGGAACTTCTGATGTGATCCCTTTCAGAGCAGTTGATAGTGGTAGCTGGGCATCATCTAGTTCTTCAGGTCTCAGGAGGCTGATGTCCATTTAGTCAATTAATCCATTGGACTAACATTGTTTTCATGTGTCTTTGATTTCTTCACTCTTCTTTGCTTAGATGGCCACTAACACACTTTTAAAGCTTCAATCACTATTCACCAAAGTAGAAAGTAGAACCTTTTCTTTTTGTACTAGATTATGCCAATTGACCTTGGTGTACCCCAAGACTGTGGTCTTCATAGGACCGTTTTTATAAAACTCTATTTGTTTATACTACTTAAGGATATTTCAAATTACATATGTAAGTAAAATACACAAATTAAATGTTAAAATTTGGGATTAAAACTGTTTATTTGTTATGGTTTCCTGTTTGTAAATATGTACAAAAAATACTAAACGAAAGGACACCAAAATGTTAACAGTAGTTATATCGAAGTGGAGTGAGTAATTCTTTATGTTTCTTTCTTTCTTTTCTTTTTTTTGCAATGCATGTAATCAGGAAAAATTACATCACAAAATAGCAAGACCAAAGTAATATTAAAATAAACCTAATCACTAGTCACTTGTAAGACTGACATGTGTCATTTTTGTCTAACTCATCTTGTGACTTTTACTTATACAGTAAAGGACAGAACCTATATCTACACCGTGAATTACATCAAACACACAAGAAACTATTAACATATCTTACTGTAAATGATTATTTGAAGTAAAGAATAATAACTAGCAGACAAGAAACTGAATTTGTTGATTCAAACACAGATATAATTACATGAGAATTTTTGTTAACTCTACACACTTATTCACTGCAGTGTCATAACGAAGAGGGTCACTGATGGTGCCATGGTTGAACTCTTGGCTGAAAACCAAAAGGTCAGCAGTGTGAACCCACCACCAAGCCCTCCAGGGGATGAAGATGCTTTACTACCTTGGAAACTCCTACAGGGCAGTCCTACTGTGTCCTTATGGGTTGCTGTGAGGCAGAATCAACTCAATGGCAATGGTTTTGCTTTCGTTTATCATGGGGAAACTTACACCTATTTCACTGAAAAATGTTACAAACAGTTCACTTTCTCACCTGCTAATCAAAAGGTTAGAAGTTCCAGACCACCCAGACATGCCTTGGAAGTAAGGCTTGACCATCTACTTCTGAAAAATTAGTCTGTGAAAGTTCTATAGATACACATGGGTTACCATGAGTCAGAGTCTACTCAACAGCACTGATATTTTAATAATGTGACACACTAAACAATATATATATATAAACAATAACTCATTATTATCAGTGGATTCCAACTCACAGCAATCTTATAGAACAAAGAAAAACTTCCCCATTGGGTTTCCAAGGCTGTAAATCTTATTGGAAGTAGAGTGCTACATCTCTCTCCTGTGGAATTGCTGGTAGGTTTGAACTACCCATGTTATGGTTCGAAGCAGATTGCTTTAACCACCACATTACCAATGAATACAAAGATTAAGTTTTGATTGAAAGATTTGCAAGCATTTTCTAAAGTGATTCCAATAATTAATCCTATCTTTCACTAATTACAAGTATGAGAAATTTTGATATTGCCAAGTACTTTTAATTAAATTAGTTAATCAGATATACAGTTGCATTGCCTAATTTAGATATGTTTCCCCAAGCGTACAGTACATCTGTACTGATAAAGAAAAATCGCAGATCCCTTAGCTCTGCCAAAATCAGATTGAATCCCCCTAAATCCATGCGTTTGTCTTTATGATACTATTATTTGTATTGCATTTAAAAATAACTTGTTTGTATTAAAGATACGAATATGCAGTGAACAAAAACACAAAACAAGTCAATCAAATTTGTATTTTTCACTTCACCAGTACTTTCTTCATGGAAATGCAGGCTAATTCAATAAAATACAGCTGATAGTAAAATACAGCAAGGTGTACATTTCTGTTTTTCTAGGTAACGTGTATTTTCACATTCCTGCAAATCTTACCTTCTACCATCCTGTGACATTTTTCAGTTTTTTTCTCCTAAATCCTTAAGAATGGGGAGTTATATTTGGTCTCCACTTTGATGACAGAGCTAGGAAACAACAGATTAATTTTTTTTTTAAAGTTATCTAAATAAAGTCACAGAATAAATGAATGATAAGGCTGAGCCTACTTGATGAAAATGCCTAGTTCCTGCCTGTTGTGCGACATTCAATTATGCAAAGATTAATCTTAAATGCTCAGAAGAAATAAAATTATATTAATCTTGGGGAGTGGGTGTTAACAAGTCAACTTTAACACATGGCAACTCTATGTGTATCAAAGTAAAATGGCATTTCATAGGATTTTCAGTGGCAAAATTTTTAAGCAGATTGCCAGGTCTTTATTTCAAACACTTCTGGGTAGGCTTGAATGGCCAACATTTTGGTTGACAGCCAAATGTGTTTGTCATTGGCATCACCCAAGGACTCCTATATTTAACTTTTCTCAAGATTGGTCTCTCCTGACATGTCTAAAGAAAGAGACGACTCTCGCCATTGTTGATTATTACGATCACTCTGACTGTACTTCTTCCAAGACAGATTCGGTTGTCCTTCTAGCAGTCTATGGTACTTTGAATATAATGTGGTGTTCCAACTGGAGGAATATATCATTTACAACCTGCAACACATAGATGACAAAACCTCTCTACAGTAAATTTCCCATATAGGCAAGTTACCAATATGAACCTGAATTCTGTCATTTCTGTAGTGTCAAATAGTGCTCATCCATCTGAGCTTAGCTATGTCATTTTTGATCTTCAATAAGTATTTCAAGTCTCCTTTGCTTCCAAAGAGAGAAGCTGTGTTTTCTGTGTGTCGCAGATTGTAAATGGGTCGTCCACCAAACTTGACACCACATTATTCTTCATATAATCGAGGAATTTAGATGATTTGCTTAGTGTTTAAATAATTATGATAGAAGGATACAACCCTGCTTTCCTGATTCACACAGTCAAATGTATTTGCATAATCAGTAATACACAAAGAAACACCTTTCTTGGATTCTCTGCTTTCATACAATATCCGTCTGACATCAGCAATAATAACCCTCGTTTCATGTCCTTTTCTGAATCTGGCTTGAATTTCTGGCAGCACCCTGTCAATGTACTGCTGCAACTGTTTTTTGACAAAATTTTCAGCAAAATTTTTCTTTCATGCAATATTATATTATTTAATGACTTCTGCATTCTTTTGCATCACCTTTCTTTGGAATAGACACAAATATGGCCAAGTAGCTATTTTTCAAATTTCTTGGCATAGACAAGTGAGAGCCTCCAATAATGTATCAGTTTGTTGAAATATTTCAATATATATTCTGTCAATTACTGGAGTCTTGTTTTTCATCAATCCCTTAGTGCTGCGTGGATTTTTTTCCTTCAATATCGTTAGTTCTTGGTCGTATGCTACCTCTTGAAATGGTTGAACATTGACCAGTTATTTTTGATACAGTGACCACAATCCTTCCATCTTCTTTTGAAGATTCTTGCATCATTCAATATTTTGCCCATGTTGTTGTTAAGTGCCATTGAGTCGAATCTGACATATAGAGACCTGTATAGGGTTTCCAAGGAACAGCTGGTGAGGTTGAACCACTGACCTTGTAGTTCAATCAACTTTGCAGTCTGATGCATTAGTCCACAGTGCCACACCAGGACTCCATTTTGCCCATAGAATTCCTCAATATTTCAATTTTAGGCTTGAATTTTTCCTTCGGTTCTTTCAATTTGAGAAATGCTGAGTGTGTTCTTTTCCTTTGGTTTTCTAACTCTAGTTCTTTGCAGTTTTCATTATAGTACTTTGCTTTGTCCTCTCAAGCTGCCCTTTGAAATTTTCTTTTACTTCCTCACTTCTTTGGATTACTTTAGTTTCTCTACACTCAAGAGCAAGTTTCAGAGTCTCTTCAAACATCCTTGTTAGTCTTCTCTTTCTCTCCTATCTTTTTAGTGACCTTTTGCTTTCTTCTTGTATGATGTCCTTGATATCATCCCAAAATTCTTCTGGTCTTCTGTCATTAATGTCTAATGCATCAAATCTGTTCTTGAGATAGTCACTAAATTCAATTACAGTATGTTCAAGGTCCTATTTTGGCTTTGGTAGATTTCTTTTAATTTTCCTCACATTTAGCCTGAACTTTCATAAGAGTAACTGATGTTCTGTTTCATAGTTGGCCTTTGACCTTGTTTTAACTTATGATATTGAGCTTCTCCATCATCTGTTTCTACCCACAGATGAAATCAGTTGGATTCCTGTATATCCCATCTGGTGAGGTCTACATATATAGTCACCATTTATGTTGCTGTAAAATGGTATTTGCAATTAATAAGTTGTTTGTCTTACAAAATTCTATCATGCAATCTCCATCATCATTTCTGTCATCAATGTTATATTTTCCAACTACTGATAATTCCTCTTTGTTTCTAACTTTCCCATTCCAATCACCAGTAATTGCCAATGCATCTTAATTACACATGTTTGATCAATTTCAGACTGAAGAAGTTGGTAGAATTCTTCAATTTTCACCGTCACTGACTTTAGTGGTTGATTTGTAAATTTGAATAATAGTGTTATTAGCTGGTTTTTCTTAAGGCCTTCTTAAAGATATAAAATAGTTGCCATTAAAGTTACAGAAAAGTACAGGCTCTTAGATTAATGTGCATAGAATTTCATTTCCTGCATGAATCAATCAATTGACTATATTGAGTATAAATCAGACAGTTTCATTGATTCATACTTTCAAAAGCATTCTGACTCTTATTCAGCACAATCACTTGAAAAAGTAATATATGTGTATGTGTTCCACTGTGTATGTGCTTCATATTGATTCAGCTACCATGATATACAACATTTGTAAAATGAAATTATATTTCAATGTTTATATGAGACTCACGTAAGATATATATGTGAATATGCATTAAAAAGTGCTACACATTATTACCCCGAAATTCTCTCTGCTTATACCTCATATTGTTACTGTGTGCTGTTGAGTCAGTTCTAAGTCATAGCAACCCTGTATAGGATTTCAGAGACAAGCTTGGTGGGTTTGAACTGCCGACCTTGTGGTTACCAGTCTAGGACTTTTCCTACAGTTCAACACCAGGGTTCATTTATATTTCATAGATGCCTTTTTTTATATTTTATTTTATGCTATTCATTACCTAAGGAGATTATGAAGAGACTTTTTGGGTATTGTCATTTTTTTCAATTGTCTAAATAAAAAACAAAAAAAATGCATTTTGCCTTTAAAATGCACATGAAAACACCAGAAGGAACTATTTTTCCCTTAAGTGATCTAACCTTTTGGTTGAGGATGTGTTGTTATGTAAAGTATGTTGTGTGATCTGTTTCAATTTCCCCAAGTTTGTCTCAATTTGTTCACATATCCATACTTGAGGGACAAAGTGAACTCTACAAACATCTTTCAAGTCTCATCTTCACGGTGGCTAAAAGGGGTGTACAAGTAAAAAAAAAAAAAAAATTAGTCCTCATTGACTGCCAAAAGTCTCTTCTGTATTGTAAAAAAAAAAACAACTTAATTGCATTCACTGATGACAAGTGTGGGTGCATTTGGCAGACAAGGGGAAAGGACTTTGTATCTGCTGCTCAAAAATTCTTCTCATTCTGCTAACACTTTTACTCTTCATGTCATCAAAAATAATTTTTTACTGATTATGTTGACACCCTCATAATGCCAGAATTTTTCTTACATCTCAGATGTAGCTGTCTGTCATGATCTACATTCCACTGTGTTGTCTTTTTAATATAGCTTATATGTAAAAAAAAAAAAAAAGTTTGAAACTAACTTAAAGTTCAAGTTTGCCTTTGTTTTGTAAAGACTAATTTATATCTACACAGGAAAAGACAAATAACAATTCATTTTCAGTCTTTAGAAGCTAAATTTATCTTCCTGATCAGTGAATGCTTAACAGCTACTAAACCTACAACACAAAGTGGTGTAAAATGAGACAATTTTAGAAGGTAAATTACTTTTGTCATTTCACTAATAAAATGTTTCCTAGCAGGATATTTTTAATTTAAATATATAAACTGCCAACAAATTGTAAAAACAAAAAAAAAATTTTTTCTTGTTTTTTGTGTTTTCGTTTTATATTTTTAGATCTTGCTTAGGAGCCCTGATAGTATAGTGGATTATGAGTTGGGCTGTTGATCTCAAGGTCAGATTTTGGATCTACCAGCCACGCTACAGGAGAGAAATGAGGCTTTCTGGTCCCGTGAAGATTTACATCCTAAGAAACTCTATACCGTTGTCTATGAGTCAGAATTGACTCCATGGCACACAACCACGGCATCAGTTGCTTTATGTTATAGTTGTATTCCTGAAAATATATTTGCAAACCTATTCATAGTTTTCCATTGCTCAGGACTCCTGTAAACAGTGTATTCCAAGCCATCTTCTTAGAACAACTTTTCAATGAATCTAGTATCTATAAGAGTGAGTCAAACATTATTTGCACTCTGGCTGGAGAATTCATTTTAATCAATTTTAGAAAAGACAAACACATCATTTTTCGGCAGAATTCCCTTGCTTCTCAATACACTTTGTCCATCTGTTAAAAATCTTTCATATTCCCTTATTTGAAAAATGTTTTAGGCTGTGTTGTGAACCAAGAATGCAACACTGTCTTTACCTCTTCATCAGAGGTGAATCTTTGTCCTCGAAGGGCTGTTTTCAGGGGACCAAACAGGTGAAAATCCAATGGAGCAAAATCAGAACTATAGGGAGAATTCTTTCACACCTCAAAAGGAAGTTTTTGCAGAATGTCCACATTGTGGGCAGAGGTGTGCAGATGCACAATGTCATTCATGATCACAACACCCTAGGATAGCAGTCTTCTGCTTTTAATCTGAAGTTTAGGCTTCAGCTCTCCAGAGAACATCTCACTGTAGTGAATACTGTTGATTGTTGTACATTTTTTCTGATAGTGTTCCAATACTGGTCCTTGAGAATGCCAGAAAACTATAAGCATCAATGTTCCAACTGATGGTTGACTTTTGAACTTTTTCTTGCTTGGTGAGTCAGAATGTTTCCATTCCATTCTCTGCTGTTTACTCTCAGGCTTGTAGTGATGAATCCATGTCTCATCACCAGTAGGGATTTTTTTTTGCAAGAAGTTTTTACCTTCCTTCAAGTATCAGTCCAATTTTTGTTTGCAGATGACCAAAGGCTTCAGTACATACTCTTCTGTGTGTCATTTCAGTAGCTATCTTGCACAGACTTTTTGAAACCCAAGTCTGTCATGAATTATTTCATAGGCAGAGTCATGACTGATTTGCAAATGATTTGCCACATGATCCACTGTCACCTGTCTATTCGAGAGGATCATTTCACGTTCATGCTCCATGTTGTCATCAGTTGTGGACATGGATAGCATTTTAATTTAACCAGAATGCAGGGAATTATTGACTCACCCTAGTCTATCTCTATTCTATTACAGGTGGTTTAAAACAAAAATGTGATTTCTTCTTCAGATTGCAATTTATGGTTACTCTACCTTTTGCAAACATCCTCCACCTTATCCTTCCTCAACTTCTAATGGAAATAAATAGAGTACTCCTAACAATGAATCTCATTATAAGTTGGAAATAGGAAGCTAATAATATCAGAGGCTTTATGTATCTGTATCAAGTTTAACTAAAGATCATTCTACCCAGAAATGCCAACACCTATGTAAAAAAACAAAAACAAAAAACTAAGTCATATTTTTAAAGAGATGTTAATGAATAATAGAGACAGAACAAAAATCAAAGTACCAAGAAATAGGATTAATCAATAAAAATACCAAGGGAGAAATAAAACAGACTTATTGACCTGTCATGTTATTTATTAAAGATAATATGAACAGTTTTGTAACAGATAATTTGGAAAGAACCTATGATCTAGAATTCTGAGTACCAAAAGGTACTGAAATAATTTCTAAGTTCACATCCTATTTAAATCTGGGAAGCAAAATGATTGCTTTGCAAGTGGAATCAAATAAAACTGGAAGAAAAACTCCAAGAAAAAAATGAAATAATTAACAGAACTTGGCTGAAAGTGTACCTTTTTTTCTAAGGGGATGAGGAGGAAGCAGTCCATATCCAATAATGCATATTCCACTGCCATAGAATAAACTCTGACTCATAGTCACCCCACAGGGTAGAGTAGAACTGCTACCTAGGAAAATCAAGATGAAATCTTTATGGAGGAGATAGCCTCATCTTTCTCCTGTGGAGTGGCTGGTGTGTTGGAACCGCTGAGCTTTTGGTTAGCAGCCCAATGCATACTCCCAGCCTCCAGAATTTCTTATAATGCATACAGAAACTTATAAATTAAATAGAAGCAAAATAGTCTGAGATAGTTACATGACTCCCTAATTTTTCTAGTGCCATTAGGAGCTACAAACAAAAAGGCATTTTGTGTTTTCAGGAGGATTTAGAACAGTAAAGCAGTATAACCATAAAACCAGTTCTCACATCTATTCTGACTCATGATGACCCTGTGGATGGCAGAGTAGAACTGCGCTCCATAGGGTTTTCGATGGCTGATTTTCTTTTAACATTATTTAGTGAATTGAGTGAAGAAGGTTCATAGAGCAGATCATCATTCAACAAATGAGTACACTTTTACATTCAACAAATTATTACACTTTTACATTCAACAAATTATTACACTTCATTTCATCTCAATGATTGCAATCCCCTCCATATGACATTAGTTATCAATGGCTGACCTTTTTTTTTTTAACTTTTTGTTGTGAATTGAGTCAAGATTTATAGCACAGATCATCAATACCACATTCAACAGGTATTATTGCAATTCATTCTGTGTACCATAAGTTAATAGTATTTATCTTCATTCACTTTATTTTCCCCCTCCTAACCATCCTATAATCATTTTAGAATGTTTCATTTAGCAAGAAAATCTTAACTTTTTACAACAGTGGACTCATACAGTATTTCTCCTTTTGTGATTGACTAATTACATTCAGCATATTGTCCTCTTGAGTCCTGGTGTGACACTGTAGGATAAGCACTAGACCAGAAGGTCAGTTTGAACCACAATGTTGGTGGTTCAAACTCACCAGCTGTTCCTTGGAAAGTCTATACAGGGTCACTATGAGTTGGAAATGACTTAGCAGCACTTAATAACAGTTGTTCTCTAGCATTATCCATTTCGTGAGGTGTTTTGCAAATTCTACATTATTCTTCAATGTTGCATAGCATTCCATTGTATGTATGTACCAAACTTTGTTTAACTATTCTTCTATTGCTGGGCATTTAGTCTGTCTCTATCTTTTTGTGAATCGTTCTGTAATGAACATGTGTATGCATCTATCTAGTATTGTCACAGCTCCTATTACTTGAGGACCTATATCAGGTGGAGGGATTTCTCATTCATACCGTATTTCTATTTCCAGTTTTTTGAGAACACACTATACCATTTTCCACAGTGGTGATACCATTTTCCAGCCCAACCAGCAGTGTAGGAGGAATATCTGAGTATCTCTACATCTCTACACCTTCACCAGCATTTGTTGTTTTCTTTTTTTTGGAATTTAGCTATTAATGCTGGAGTAAGATGATATCTCATTGTTGCTTTGATTTTTATCTCTCTAATGGCCTGGTTTGGTGCTGTGGGTTAATGTACCATACTGCAAAGCCATTTGAACTGCAAGGTCAGTGATTCAAGCTCACCAGCTGCCTCTCGGAAACCCTACACATGATCACTATGGGCCAGAACTGACTCTATGGCACTTAACAACAACAGTGGCTAATGATGACACTATAAGATCAGCACTGGACTTCGAACCACAGGTCGACAGTTCAAACCCTCCAGCTGCTCCTTAGAAATCCATACAGGGTCACTGTGAGTCAGAATTGACTGGACAGCACTTAATAACAACAACCATGGCTAATGACAGTGAGAATTTCTTCATATGTTTGTTGGCTTCTTCTATATCTTTGGTGAAGTGTCTGTTCTTGTCCTCTGCCCATTTAAAACAAAACAAAACAAAAATTTTTTTATTGTGAATTGACTGAATGTTTACAGAGCACACCATTAGTTGTACATTAAACAAATTCATTACAATGTTTGCAATCCCCTCCATGTACCAACAGTTAACAGTAGTTACCTCTATTCAATTTAACTATTGCATTCCTCTTTGTGTCTCCTGCTGCCTTTATCATCCTTCTAACCTCCCTCCTGTTGTATATTACATGTTAGCATGTGTCTACCCTCTGGTGTGGTGCTTTAGTTTAATGCACTGGACTATAAAATTAGTTTGGACTGCAAGATGAGTGGTTCAAGCCCACCAGCAGCTTCTTGGAAACCCTATACAGGGTCCTAGGGGTCAGAACCGACTCGATGGCATGTTACAACACAACCCTCTAGTCCATGAATAATTATCCCTTCCTGAACCTCTCCACTTGTAATCATCATTGATTGTTTCTTTTATTAATAATAGAAAATCTTTCTTAATTTTGTACAACATTGGTCTCATACAGTGTTTGTCCTTTTATGATTGGCTAATTTCATTCAGCATAATGTCTTCCAGGTTCATCCATGTTGTGATTTGTTTCACAGATTCATCGTCATTTTTCAACATTGCATAGTATTTATATGTGTATGTACCAAAGATTGTTTAATTATTCTTATGTTGATGAGCATTTAGGCCCTCTCCATCTTTTTGATGTGTCTCTTGCAGACAGTATATTGAAAGATACTATTTTATTTCTGTCTCTCTGTCTCTTGACTGGTGCATTTAATCCATTTACATCCAGTATAATTGTTGATAGGTATGAGTTGATTGTTGTCATTTTATTGTGTGTGTTTTCTGTGGTACTGCTAATATTTGTGTTCTGCAATTTTTTTTTTTTTTTTTTTTTTCTAAGACTTTCTACTGTGATACTGACAATTGAAGAGAAGTTGGTAGTGGTAACTGGGCATCATCTATTTTTTTTTTTTTGAATTGGTCTTTTGTTTCTATGGCTTGATTTATTACCAAGTATTTCATCTTTGAGGTGGCTATTGTAAATGGTATAGCTTTCCTGATTTCCTTTTTAGAGGTTTCTTTATTAGTATAAAGGAATCCAACTGATTTTTGTATGCTGATCTTGTACTCTGCCACTTTGCTGAATCTTTCAATGAGTTCCAATAATTTTCTTGTTGAGAAGTCCCGGAGAGCAGGGGCTTTTCTGGAGACAGAAAAGGGTGAAAGTTGGCCACACCTGTGGTCACCAGGGAAGAAAACAATGAATCGTACCTTTCCAGTAGCCTGTGTCACTTCTCTGCCAGGCCACCTTCTATTGTCAAAGCTGCTCACAAAGTTTCAAGATGGTCACGTGGCATCTGGTTGGCTATTCACCAGTCAGTCTCCTTCTCTTGCCGTCCCTACTCAGCTACTTCTCCCAGCAAGCACTCAGTCCTCTTCTTTAACTTTTATTCTGAGGTTCAGAGGTCCTGGATTTTCATCTGTGTCTGTTTTATTTGGGCTCTTGTACCTTTGTTGTAAACGGTCCTTATAGTGCGTCTTCTAGTTTTCCCCTCATTCTCCCATCTCCTCTGCCATGCTAGAAGTGATCCCAATGACTGATTTTTAAGAAGTATGCCGCCAGGCCTTTCTTTTGAAACTCCTCTGCGTTGACTGGAATCTCTGACCTTTGGGTTAGTAGCAAAGCAGTTGCAGTTTATACCGCCCAGGGATTCCATTATAACCCTAGAAGTAACTGAACCCAAAAGGTGCTTTGAATATAAGCATAACAGTGCTTCTTCATTTTATGCTAACATGCTATTTAACTTCTTAGAAAAAAACATTTTCTTTAACTCGTAAGAGACAATGTCCAGTTCACTGTCTGTTTTGTAAATAGATAAAATACTAAAAAGCATTTTTCGATTTCTGACTCCAACATTTCACCTCACTATAATTCACCTAACTGTAAGTCTTTTTAAAATATAAGTTTTGGTTCTCCCTAAATTTGTAATATTTAATAATAATTCTACATAAGAGACACATCATAAAATCCTCCTATGCAATGCAGTCCAGTAAAATAAACAAAAATATTTTTTAAGCTTATTACTAAAACTCTATCTTCTTTACTCAGAAAGTCTTCAATATAATGGAAATATTGTCTTTCTATCCTTCTCACAAGCTGTATCTGGTGAGAATGATTGCATTTTTTTTTTTTTAAAGGTTTTTATTGTGGATTGAGTGTAAGTTTACAGGGCATATCATCAGTTTTACATTGAACAAAACATACACCTTGTTTCATTACATTGATTATAATCCCTTCTATGTACTATCAGTTAACAGTATTCCTCTCTATCCACTTTAGCTTTTTTTAAAAAAAACACACAAACAAAAAAACCACTCAGGCCTATATAATAATTTAAATCTCCAAGGGGCACATTCTGTAAGTCTGCTCCTGGCCACCAGCTCTTAGTCTTTCTCTTCTTAGTCCATGAATCTAGAGTCCTCAGCCGCTCCCCCTCTTCATGCCCCCCCATGTCTGCCTCCATCTCTGGTGCTGCTGCTTCTCTGGATAAGGTCCCTCATTCTGCTTGTGTGTTCCTCTCTTGATGGTCCTAGGGTCCTCTGTTTCTGGACTGTAAGATTAACCATTCCCCTTTTTTTGCTACAAAACTTCTACTTTTACAATTGTGACTGTCGCGATTAGTCACGATAATAGTTATTCACTATTGAATCTTATGAATCTTATCCCCATCTCTTTTCACCAGACCCATCTAGACAAGATGACAGCTATTCAGTGGGGACTCTTTCTTTCCCCCCATACTCTTAAACTAAACTCCCTCTTGAGACCTTGTAAGCCAGTCACTTCATGCCTTTATTGCCCCCTCATTTTAGATAGCCAATGTCTAAGTTACCCATAGTGTTAATATTTGATTTGAAGACTCTTTCCCTCTATGTTGGTATTTAGAATAACTACCGCTCTTAGTATAGGTCAGGTTCATCATGAAGATGTATCTTCTGTTACTAGCTGTTCTAGTCTGTTTGTCCTTTCTAGTGGGAATGTCTCACCTCATAAGGTTCTGGATGGGACTCAGGATTCCACCTCAGGTCCTATATTCTGTAAAGACTTTGCACGAAGCCTATTTCACTGGGCAAGTTGTAGAACCCCTTTTAGGTATTCCAATCAGTTATAGGCTGAAGGTGGGCTTACAGGTTTTCTCTAATCATGTTTCCCAACATTTCTTTCTATCCCACTCAAGTGTCTATTTTACAATAGTAGGCAAGGGAAACTAATATTCATAAGGCAGTCAAGGATTTTAGTATTAT
>NW_006408549.1:12118515-12157613 GCF_000296735.1 Chrysochloris asiatica | reverse complement strand
GCTTCCCTTTTCACTCTTCTTCTTGAGAAATTTCAAGATGCCACTGTTGGTCGTTTTGATGTAACTTAGGATTTAATTTTTGGCTTATTTCCTTTTTGGTATGCTTGTCCCACTCCACAATCCCCATTCAGGCCTTTTTTCTAGTTGGAAACAGTTCAGGACCGCCTGTGGCCGTTTGATTTTAATTGGAAACTGTTTCTTTAAATTTCGAGGAGATCTGTGCACATGCATAGTAGAACCCTCCGAGGGTGGGGCTGGGGTGCCCAGTAGCTCAGGCACCCCTACAGTCACCAGAATGGAGGTGCTCAGACAGCAAGGGACCAATGAACAGCTCCCAAAAGAAAAGAATGTCCACGTCTTTATCTCCTTCCCCAGCTTGGTCTCACCCAAGATGATGGCTCCTGGAGCATCTGAGCATCCCAGGCTAGAATGCAATGGATTTCTTGCTTCTACCACAAATTCCCTCAGCTGTAAGCCTTCCAACCTTCTAGATATTCCTTTATATGTGGTTCAGAGTTCTGGGACCATCCCCTGAGCCTGCTTGGTCCTGTATTCTGTGATGTTGCTGGCGGAACTCCTTATTGTACTTCCACCAGATCCACCATCTTGTTTGTTCTCTTGATTGCATATTTTTGTTCACTAAATCTCATCTGCATAGGTTTTTCAAAGGCTGCATTTCCCCAGGAAATGCTTCACAGAGAAGAAGAAAAAAAAAAAAAAATCCAGAGACACATAAGTTTGGCCAATGGTACTTAGTATATCCCATTTATAGAAAGTCATAGTGCACTTCAATACAATAAAAAAATTGAAAATTCATATATTAAAAAGCAAAACAAAAATAAACTTTGTTTAAATTGGAATATTCCAGATTTATTTGGTCACTAAACCACTTTTATATTTTACTTCTAACAATACATCCTCTGCCATATTTACACTGCCATATTAGTCAGGATATGCTAGGTCATGCTGTGGTAACAAGAAATCCCCATATATCAGTGGTTTACAATAATAAATTGATTTCTCACTCATACCATATGTACAAAGTGATTCAATAGAAGCTCCACTCATTGTATTCACTGAAGGAATCACGAGTCATGGTGTAGCACTGTGGGTTAATGCACAGGACTGCAAAGCCAGTTTGAATCACAAGGTTGGTGGTTCAAGCTTACCAGCTGCTCCTTAGAAACCCCATACAAGGTCACTGTGGGTTAGAACCATGTAAATGGCACTTAACAACAACAACAATTACTGTCGTAAAAGGCCTAATATCAATGTGGACAGTGAAGGAGAGATGGAGAGCCAAAGAGAGAGCCAATAATCATTTGGGGAACATAAACATACCTTGGAAAAATCCTAGGCTGAAGAAACAGTTTTGGCACCTGTTACTCAATAACTCCGTGAGCATACCTTGACAAATGAGTAATCCTGGGACTCACCCAGCCTATCAGAATTGCCAGTTTGGCTTCTTGACTTTACCAGATGCATAGTGTAATCTGTTCAAGGGAGTTGTTCCATCTGTGACTCAAACTCTGATCTAATCCTTTTGCTGATTTTTTTTTCTAAAATGTGTTGGTGACACCAAGTCATAATGTAAATTAGTCATTCACTTTCCTGCCTTGAAGACTAACAGCATCTCCACATATTTCACCTCTCCAAAAATGTCCCGCTTCAGTATTTATTCCAGTCTCCAATGTTATTGTCAGAAAGAAGGAATTCTTAATAACTCTGAGTATGTTGTAGTGATCTCCATTCATTACATTTGAGCTACATAACACATAACATAAAGAACTATAAGGCTTTGTTTCTGAATCTCTTGAATTTGTAGGTCCAGGACAGAGCTTTCCAAAGCAGAACTTGTTCCAAGATAGGAATTCATGAGGAGCTCTGGTGACAGAGTGGTTTCTTGTTGGGTTGCTAATTGCAAGGTCAAATTCAGAAGCTTTGTCTCAGGAGAAAGAGCAGGCTCTCTGCTCCCTTAAAGATTCGAAGCCTTAGAAGCTCTACATAGGGTTGCTGAGTTGGAATCGACTCAATGGTAATGGCTTTTGGTTTGGTTTAGATGAGGCTTAGCTTTGTTTCATAGAAGCTCTGGTAGTGTAGTGGTTATGAGTTGGGCTGTTAACCTTAAGGTTAGCAGTTCAAAACTAACAGCTGTTCTGTGGATGAAGATAAGGCTTTTTGCTCATGCAAAGATTTACAGCCTCAGAAACCCTATGTTGTTGTTGTTGTTGTTGTTAAGTGCCGTTGAGTTGGTTTCGACCCATAGCGACCCTGAACAGGGTTTCCGAGGTTGTAAATCTTTACGGGAGCAGATAGCCTCATCTTTCTCCCGCAGAGCAGCTGGTAGTTTTGAACTGTGGACCTTGTGGTTCACAGCCCGATTCATAACCACTGCGCTACCAGAGCTCCTTCAGAAACCCTATATAGGGTCGCTATGCGTCAGAACTGACTCCACACACATAACCACCAACAACAACTTTGTTTCAATGTCATCATTTTTATATTTATATCTTTTGCATAATGGGATTTCTTGTGCAATATCATCTATACCAAGGGGTCTGTGGTAAAAACATTTGACCTCTTGATTACATATTATTTAAGATCCCTTTCAGCTTTGCCATTGTAATCTACCTTGATCACCTGTAAGAAAAGAATTTTGGGAGGTCAATTTCTAGCAGGAAAGTGTGAAGACTTCACTAAGCTGTTCCCCAGATAGGAATATATATGAAGGGATTCAAAAAGTTCATGGGAAAAATTTAAAAGGTAATGGAGTTTTATAGACATTTTATTGTGAATTGAGTAAAGGTTTGCAGAGTAGATCATCAGTTTTATATTCAACAAATCATACACTTTGTTTCATCTCAATGATTATAATCTGCTCCATGTAACAACAGTTATCCCATTTCCTCCCTGTGGTTCCTATTTCCATCCCACCCATCTTCCCAGCCCTTCTCAACTCTGTCCTTAGATAAATGTTGCCCTTTTGATCTTGAATAGTTAACCATTCCATGGTGTGTATTACTTACTAGTGTTGTTGTCCAATATATCACTTGGCTAAAAATTGAGCTAAAAGGGTGAGTTCTGTTCCATACCTGAAGGATGGCTAAGGGACATAGTCATGGTTTCTTCCAGTATCTTTCTGATGAATAATCTCAGTCTTTTTTATAATTTTGAGTTTTGTTCCACATTTTCTTCCACTTTCTCTGTGACCTGATGTGATCCCTTTCAGAGAAGTTGGTAGTAGTAGCAGGGCACCATCTAGTTCTTCTGGTCCCAGCATCATGGAGATCATTAGTCCATCAGACTACTTGATTCCAAGCATCTTCCACTTTCATCACAATTCTTTCTTCTGCACATGGACAGACCAATAGTTGCATCTCACCATAGTTCTTGTTGTTGTTGTTAAGTGCCATCGAGTTGGTTCCAACCCATCGTGACCCTGTACAGGGTTTCCGAGGCTGTAAATCTTTACGGGAACAGAACACCTCATCTTTCTCCCACGGAGCGGCTGGTAGTTTCGAACTGCTGGCCTTAAGGTTCGCAGCCCGATAGTTCTTGTTAGGTGCCATTAAATCAATTCTGACTCATAGTAACCCTGTGCACAACAGAATGAACAATTGCCTGGCCTGTGTCATTCTCACAGTTAGTGTTCTGCTTGATCTCATTACCGCTGCCACTGTGTCAGTCCGTCTCGTTAGGGAGCTTCCTCTTTTTCACTGACTCTGTATTTTACCAAGCATGATGGCCTTCTCCAAGGACTGGTCCCTCATGATAACAAGTCCAAATATTTCCCTCCTGGTTTCTAAGGAACTTTCTAGCTGTACTTCTTCCAACACAGGTTTATTTGTCCTTGTGACAATAAATTAAAATATTCCATTGTAACTTTAATACTCTTCTCCAACACCAAAACAAAAACAATTCTTCTATGGCCTTCCTTATTCACTGTCCAGCTTTCATATGCGTATGAACTATTGAAAATGCTATGGTTTAGGTAAGATGTATCTAAGTCCTCAAACTGGTATCTTTGTTCTTTAACACTCTACAAGGTCTTGTACAGCAGATTTGCTTAATGCAATATGTCATTAGATTTCTTGACTTCTATTTTAATGATATTTGATTGTGGATACAAGCAAAATGAAATCTTTGAAAATTTTAATCTTTTCTCCATTTATCATGATGTTATTTATTGGTCCGATTGTGAGGATTTTTCATGCTATATTTTGAAGTACAATTTATACTGAAAGCTGTAGTCTTTGCTCATCAGTATGTATTTTAAATCTTCTTTTGTTCTGAACAAGCAAAATTGTAACATCTGCATATTGCAGGTTGTTAATGAGTCTTCCTCCAATGCCATGTTCTTCTTCGTACAATCCATCTCAGGTTATTTTCTCAGTATACAGATAGAATACATACGGCAAAAGAATACAACCCTATCACACATCTTTCCTGATTTTAAACTATTCAGTGTCCCCTTGTTGTGTTGGAGTGACTGCCTCTTGGTCTATGTATAGGTTCCTCATGAGCACAATTAAGTGTTCTGGAATATTCATTCTCCATAATGTTATCCATAGTTTGCCATGACCTAACCTCAAAAGCCTTTATGTAGCCAATAAAACACAAATAAACATTTTTCTGGTGTTAGCTGCTTTCAACCAAGAGCCATCTGATGTGAGCAATGATATTCCTCATTCCACATCCTTTTCTGGATCCAGATTGAATTTCTGACAGTTTCTTGTCAATGTACTGTTGCAATTATTTTTTAATTACCTTAAGCAAAATGGTGCTGTCGGATAACCACTGAACTGCAAGGTTGGTTTGAATCAAAATGTTGGTTCAAATTCACCAGCCCATCCTTAGAAACCATATACAAGGTCACAATGAGACTGAACGGACTCAATGGCACTTACCAACAAAAGCATGTGATATAAGTGATATGTTTGATGATCTCTGCATTCCTTCAGGTTACATCTCTGAAATGGGCACAAATATGGATCTCTTCCAATCGGTTGGTCAGGTAGCTGTCTGCCAAATTTCTTGGCACTAGGTGAGTGAGCACTTCCAGTGCTTCATCGCGTTAATGAAATTTCCAATTTGTGTTTCGTCAATTCCTGGAGTCTTGTTTTTCACCAATGCTTTCAGTGCATCTTGGACCGGACCTCTTCCTTCAGTACCATCAGTTCTTGATCATGTATTACCTCTTGATATGGTTGATGGTTGAACTTCAATCTTTTTAAATTGTTATTATTGGTACAGTGATTTTCTTTTTATAATTTATGCATCATTCAATATTTTGCCCATGAAATTCTTCAATATTGCAAATTGAGGCTTGAATAGTTTCTTCAGTTCTTTCAGCTTAAAAAATGATGAGCATGTTTTTTCCTTTTAGTTTTCTAACTCCAGTTTTTTGTATATTTCATTGTAAGACTTTATTTTGTCTTCTCAAGCTGCCCTTTGAGTTTTTGTGCTCAGCTCTTTTACTGTCTCCTTTCTTCCATTTGTTTAAGCATCGCTACACTGGAGAGCAAGTTTCAGAGTTTCTTCTGACACTCATTTTAGTCTTTTGTTTCTTTCCTGTCTTTTTAATGACCTTTTTCTTTCTTCCTTTATGATGTTCTTGATGTTACCCCATGACTCTTCTGGTCTTTTGTCATTAGTGTCTAATACATCAAATATGCTCTTCAGATGACCTCTAAATTAAGTTGGGATATGTTCAAAGTCACATTTTAGCTCTCATGGACGTGTTGAAATTTTCTTCAGCTTCAGCCTGAACTTGAATATGAGCAGTTGATGATCTTTTCCACAGTTGGCCCTTGGTCTTATTTTGGATAATGATATTGAGCTTTTCTACCATCTCTTCACACATATGTAGTCAACTTAATTCCATATAGTGAGATCCATGTGTAAAGTCACCTTTTATGTTGTTTATAAAAAGGTATTTGTAATGAATAAAGTTTGATTTTTGTTTTTTACATGGAATACACTTTATTGAGCACTGAAGCATTCAAACAGGTCAAAGGACACAGTCCATGGAGTGAAAGGACTGCCCAGGGTTTTCTGGTTCAGGGAGGAGGGGGATTCCAGATCCCCAGTAGAAGAGCATCTCCCGGTGGGTGCCTACTCCCTTTCACAGCACTTCAACT
The DNA here is from genome assembly GCF_000296735.1 of Chrysochloris asiatica. Taxonomy (NCBI): domain Eukaryota; kingdom Metazoa; phylum Chordata; class Mammalia; order Afrosoricida; family Chrysochloridae; genus Chrysochloris; species Chrysochloris asiatica. Next base: position 12,151,473 of record NW_006408549.1, on the reverse strand, counting down.
GAGTAACCACACTCCCTCCATGCTGAGACTGAGAAAGCTGAGGGTGGCCCAGGCTTGCCCTAGGAGCTGGGCATGCAGGAGGAAGAACATCCCACCCCCAGGCCACATTGGCTTTATGTCTCCAGATGACCCTGGCAGGCAGAGGCGTTATTGTCTGTTTTTTATTGATGATTTGTGCTCTCAAACCCAGCACTTAAGCAAACAAAAAAAAATGTCACCTGAGGTGGTAGTTTAGTTGGGTGGGGGTGGAGTTGGTGTGATTAGACGGGGTCCTTCAAATATGGTAGTAGGTCAACAGTCCAGCAAGCAGGTCCAAGCTGAGGCATCTGCACCCATCTCTTTACCCATCATGCACTGGGGAGCTCTTCTTCCAGAGTCTCTTTGGCCAGCGTGGAGCCTGCCTGGTACAGTTCACTGGATATATGCATGTTGTACTCAAAGGCCATGTTGTTCTCCACCACGATCCTCTCCCTGGTTTTCAGGTGAAGGTGAAGGTGTTTATTCTGTCCTGGTAGAACTGCTTGAACTTCTGGGCATTGTCCACATTCTCAAACAAGGAAAACTGGATCTCCTCTCCCGTGCCCTCTGGGCCACTTTCATCAACACCTGCCCACTGAGAGGTGTAGGTTAATCCACCAGTACTTCGGGTTCATGGTGTCCCATGTGATGGATAGAATGCACATACTTCTGTGCAGCCACAGAACACTGCACCTGTTCTGTTCAGTTCTCACCAAAGAAGTTTGCCATATCCTTGGTCAGGGCTTCCTTCCTGTGCAGCTCTATGGGGAAGTACATCGAGGCAAATGCTGAGTAGTCCTTGTTTCAGTCAGTCTCCTCCTCGAGAGCCAAGCATGTAGAGTAAAGTGCAGCGGTGGCCAGCTCTAAGAGCTCCTTCTTGATGTCTTTGACAAATTGGGTGTTTTCTGCCTGGTTGTGTGCTTTCTTGGTCCCTTCTTTCCGGAGCTCCAAAAGGTTGGCTAGTCTGGCATGACACTCCTGTTCTGAAGTCCCAGTAATCTTTTTCTCAGACTCATCCATTCCTTCTGATGCCTCCAGTTCCATGGACTTGTAGCTGAGTGTGGGTCCTGGCATTCACAGCCCTCAGGTCCAGCTGTGGGTGCTCTAGTTAGTGCAAGCAACTCTCAGTCATCGAATCCCTCAGGCGTGGCCACTGCAGTCATGAATGGAAAATTCTATCATGTGAGTTCCAACATCATTTCTATCACTGAAACCATATTTTCATTTTCATTCCAAACCTTTTCATTCCAACCCAGTAATTATCAACACATCTTGATGACATGTTTGACCAAGTTCAAACTGAAGAATTTGTTGTTGTTATACTCTGTGGAGTTGGTTCCAACTCACAGAAACCTTATACAGGGTTTTTGAGGAGCAGCTAGTGAATTTGAACCACCTACTTTGTAGTTCAAAGTGACCTTGGGGTCCAGTGTATTATCCTGCAGCGCCACATGAGAAGTTGGTAGAATTCTTCAATTTCATCATCGACTTTAGTGGCTAGTATGTAAATTTAAGTAATAGTGGTATTAACAGAGCATCCTTGTAAGCATATAGATATTACTCTATTAAAGACAGTGCTGTACTTCAAGAGAGATCTTGAAATGTTATTTTTGACAAAGGAAGTGATGCCATTCCTCTTGAATTAGTCATTCCCAGCAGAATAAATCATATGATTGTCAGATTCAAAATAGCCTCTACCAGTCCGTTCATCTCACTAATGCCTGGATATTGATCTTTATGTGTTTCATTTTTGACAATTTTCAGTTTTCCTAGATTCAGGCTTTGTAGATTCTATGTTCTGATTAATAGTTATTTGCAGCCATTTCTCCTCCTTTTGTGTTGTTCTTCATCAGCAAATGAGGGTTACAAAGTTTTACTCTATTTGCATCATCATGGCCAACTCTATTTTTTGAGGAAGTGGCACTTCTCCAGTTGTATTTTGCGTGCGTTCCAACCTGAGGAACTCATCATCCGGCATTATATCTTACAAAGTGTCACCTTTATTCAGAAGGTTGTCAGTGGCTAAACAGTCAGCAGTAGTCTGTCTCTCCAGTATTCTAGTCTCTATTACTCTGGAAGCTCAGCTGAAACCTGTCCACCATGGGTGATCCTGCTGGTGTTTAAAACTCTGCTGACATTGCTTCCAACATCGCTACAACACTCAGTCCACCACAGTACAACATACTGACAGACAAGTGGTGTCAGTTGCACCTTAGCTGGCGAAAATGAGTTTTTCATGAAATGTTGATATCCCTCATATATGTAAATATGAGTCCTTGATTGGTACAAATGTTTAAATGCTTGACTACTGACCCAAAGGTTGGTTATTCAAATGCACCCAGAGGCACCTCAGGAGACAGGTCAAAATATCTCTTCTGAAAGGTCATAGCCTTGACAACCACTGTATAAACATACATGAGTCTCCATAAATTGAAACTGACTCAACAACAACTAAAAACAAGTATGTGTCTGTGTGTAGGTGTCATTTGATACTCCCCCCCCCAAAAAAAAAACACCCCAAACAACACTATTTAAAGCCTCTGAAAGAGTGCTTGTAAGGGAAAATGGTAAATGAGGAAGCAACTATGAAAAAAAACTGCATGAACATTTTGTAAGAAAGGTGAGATTCTGTAGTATTTTAACTAAGACCCCCTTCCCCACCTCCTCCCAGCTCAGCAAGGCAGAGACTCCACACCAGCCTTCTGCAACCAATAACACAAGGACCCCTCTTCTCTACCTCTCAGTCACAGAGCTTTCTTCTGAGAAGAGTGGGCCTTCAGCATTTCCCCCAGTTTACTTCTTTAGGTTACTCAACCAATCCACTTTAAAAGTGAATTTTAAGTTTCTAACTGTGGGGATTTATATTTCCAGTAATTAATATATGGGTGCTCGGGATATATTCTTCACAACTAAATAAGCCAAATCTGGAGTTCTTTCTTAGTCATTTTAAATGAGAATTGTTTCTAGACTATGTCAACAGCTAAACCTAGCTATCACATCTATTTTAAAAGAGCAAGAACTGTGTGCATTATCTTGTCAGATTGACCTATCTGCTTGATATGATTCTGTTTACTGGCTTAGATTGGGTTCTTGAGAGAAGCAAACCAGTGAGGCTTACTCTGTGTGTGTGTGTGGTGTGTGTGTGTGCATACGGACGCGCGCGCCTGCATCCTTACTATGGCTTATGCTCACATCTACTCTGTATGGATCCATTCTGGGAGCCAAGCTGAAGCCACACAAGGAAAGTGTGGTGGTAGCAGAAACAAAGAAAACAAATCCAACTGAGCAAATGCATTTCAAGCCTTTGCTTAGGTCACATTCCAATAATCAAAGCATGACACATAATCAAGTCCAACATTAATAGAGTAGGAGGAAACACAAAGTTATGTGGCAAAAAGCATGGCTGTAGTAGGTACAATTTCAGTCAGAACCAGTGGTCCAATTGATTTCATGGTTCTACTACAGTCAATTAAGGGATACTGTATCTTAACTGGAGTCCTGGTGTGGCGCTGTGGTCTAATGTATGAGACTGCAAAGTCATTTGAACTGCAAGGTCAATGGTTCAAGCTCACCAGCTGCTCCTTGGAAATTCTATACAGGGTCGCTATGGATCAGAATCGACTTGACAGCACTTAACAATAACAATATCTTAACTGGAATCCTGGTGTGGTGCTGTGGGTTAATGCACCAGACTGCAAAGCCATTTGAACTGCAAGGTCAGTGGTTCAAGCTCACCAGCGGCTCCTCGGAAACCCTATACAGGGTCGAAATGGGTCAGAACTGACTTTACGGCACTTAACAACATATTAACTGGTCAAACTCAAATAATATGAGATAAAGATCATTATGACTCTTTTCCCTAAGGAATTTTCTCTTTTCCAAATTCTGAGAACATTTTTATCACACTTTCTTGTATACCATAGTCTTTTTCAATAGAATCAAAAGCAAAGTTTGAGTTTTAAAAATTGCAGATGATACCATTATATCACACAAAATTCGGTATATACAAGAAAAATTACCCATCATCCAAACATGCACCCATTTTATACATATCTTTTCAGCATTTTATTTCTCATGCATATTTATACATCATTATAATCATTATGTTTGTGATTTTGTAAATTACATTAGCTAACACAATGTATTAACATTTTTTGTTTGCAAATTACAATCATCCAATTCAAGCAAACTTAAGCAAGTGAAGAAATGTTACCTCCTCTATAGCTGAATAGTTTCAGAATACTCTTCATGCTTATGTGTGGTTAGGTCTAGCAGCTCATGATGTCAACATTCAATTCTACTTTTCTCCTTGTTAGATTCAGTTTTATACAGACTCTTGAGATTTAATTGCAAAGATGGTTACAACTCTAGGTGTATGCCAGATTTATAGTTTAGCACTCTCACTGTACAGAGCTCTTTATTTCTCCCCCACTTTTATATCAGTTTCTGATATGGACTCCAAATCAACCAGCCAGAGTTACAGACCCAGTACTATGGTCAGGGAAGTAATGTCCTATTTAAAATCACGCAGATTAGAGGGGAGAATTTGAGTCCTGGTATGGCATGCATATTTATGTTAGATAAGCACTGGACAGCAAACCAAAATATTGGCGATTCAAATCCACCAGCTTGGGAACCCTGGTCAGGGTCACTATGAGCTGTAACTGTCTCAATGGCACTTAATAACAACAAAGGGAGGAATGAGTCCCTTAAAGCAAGGATGAAGCCACACACAAAAATTATAGACCTCTACTAAACATTAAGGAGCTCTGGTAGTGTAGTGGTTTACGAATAGGGCTGTGAACCTCAAGGTCAGCAGTTTGAAACTACCAGCTGTTCCATGAGAGAAAGATGAAACTTTCTGCTCCGGTAAAGATTTACAGCCTCGGAAACCCTGTACAGGGTCGCTATGGGTCAGAACCAACTCTACAGCACATAACAGCAGCAGCACTAACCATTAGCTCTTAGGCATCTTTCCATAATGCCATATAACTTTCATTGCCTCTGTTTTTGTAGTTGTGTACTGTTCCATTGAGTGATGCTATGATAACTTGTTTCTATTCCCACATTGCTGTGAAGATGTAGGACTGGCTCAGAGCTTCAAGGTCACATATAATTGAGCTATGGCAACCCAAGTCATTAAAGCCAAGATTTTCAGGGAATAGAAATTATCAGGATTTTTTTTAAGAGGAAACAGAACAGAGCAGTGGTCCAGAAAAAAGCACCCCCATAAAAGAGCTGATGAGTGATGATGCCTAATTTTTGGTGAAGTCTGGCTGTCTTTTGTCCAACTGACTTCCAGTATTTGCATAAGATAAAAGTCTCTAGTTCTAAAATAGCAAGTTCATAAATTTATGTCAAGTAGTGAGCATTCTCAAAATGTTGGCATAAATAATCAGATCTGTTAGAAAGACAATCAGAGAACAGAGGGAGAATTCTGTTTCTACAGGATATAGTATGTCATCTGAAATGGTGTTGTAGAGAATCAGGCTTCTCAGCATACACACTGATTTGAATTCTGGTTCCACTGGTTACCTTATCACTCCAGTGTGTTGCAAATTCCAGGAAATTAAGAGTCATGTCTCATTCACATTTGTGTCAGTTATGACCTTTTCCCTGGAACAAAACATAGCAGTTAATATTTGTGGAACAAATTATTTCAAGTGGTGGGGACAATAAATGGATTTTATTTATATAATAAAGAGTTTACAAGTAATTGAGAAGAAAAGATGCGTTTATAATATGGGTTTCAACAACCACAGCATTGTTCAATGTATCGTTTCCAGAGGGTTGCTTTAGGGGATCAATTTTGTATCATTTTTAATTGCCACATATGTACAAATTGGTCTCAAAACACCATGTAATGATTACAGTGGCTATATATCATATTGACGACGATATTGCTTCTTCTAGGTCCAGAAGCTAGTTAACATATAATATCCACTGTCCCTCTCTTTTCCCAATGTTTGTGTCCAAACATTGTTGCTTAAGTAGTCATATTGATCACAATGATTAATACTTCTAGTAGAAATGATTACAAAAAATGATCTGCTGTTTTAAACTTCAGCTATAAGTAAAATATCTGGAGTGTTGTTTCCTTGAACTCTAGAAGAGCGCTCTTCTACGATTTCTTCCGTTCTTGTTGATTATATCTGCAGATGGAAATCAGGTGTAAAAATCCATTAAGATGCTTTACAACAGGACAAACTTTGACTGTTATTGAATGTTCCTGTTCTCTCTTCCTTAATTAAGGCACAAGGGCATTTTACCATGAAGAGAGAATGACTTAGATTATGGATTTTATTCCTTCTAATGGCGTGCACTTCACCCAACTGGGGAATAATACATTTCTTACTTTGTTCCTTTGCAAAGAACCAAGTATTCTGTCCTTCCGCAGGAAGAATAATGTGCCATGGAGTTGGTTCTATAGAGTAGCAACCCTGTGTAAGTTTCCCAAGGCTGCAAATCTTGATGGGAGCAGAAAGCCTCATTTTTCTCCTGTGGCACTGCTGATAGTTTCAAACTTCTGACCATGAGATTAACAGCCCAACTCGAAGCCATAATGCTATCAGAGTTCCTTAAAGAGCTGTGATAATTGCTTATAAATTCTCTCAGTTATCTGTACTACGAAACAGATGTTAGATCTATCATTGCTCCCCAAAATTATAACGTTTTCACTAAACCCAAACTTTAAAATCCAAACAAAGGCTAAAATTTAAATGAGTTAGTGGCATAGAATCTTATCTTAGAGCTAGAATACATCTTAAAGCTTACAGCACAAAAATCAAATGAGAACGCAATCTTTAGAGTCAGAGTCAGATGGCTTAGATTAGAACTTTGTTATCATAATGTATTTGCTATGTGACCTAGTTGTTGTTAGTTCCTGTAGCATCAACTCCAAACTCTTGACAACATTATGAACCAGTATATAATAGTCCTAGTGTGGTGCTGTAGAGTAACCACTGGACTGCTAACCGCAAGGTCAGTAGTTCAAACCCACTAGCTGCTCCTCAAAAACCTTATATAGGGTCACTGTGAGTCAAAATTGACTTGACAGCACTAAACAACAATGACAAAATGATTCAGAACTGAGTCAACTGCACTTAACAACATGTTGTTGTTGTTTCAGGTGCCATCGAGTCGGAACCGACTCAGAGTGACCCCATGGCACAGCAGAACAAAACAATGTCCAATCCTGGGCCAACCTCACTACCGCTGCCACACTTGAGTCCATCAATGATGCCACCTGGCTGATCCATCTCACTGGGGGTCTTCCTGTTTTTCTCCGACCCTCCATCTTAACAACATAAACTAGAGCAAAACATTGTTCCTGCACCATCTTCATGATTACTGGTAAGTTTGAGTTCATTGTTGCTAAAAACGCCTTCAGCCTCAATATTTTCTTTTATATAATGCTAATTATAGTAATACCTGCTTCATTAGCTTGTTGTGAGAGTTAACTGAGATAATGCAATGAAGTCCTCAGTACTCAATACATCCTGTTTATTATTTTACATACTTTAATAGTATTTTAACAGCATAAAAGAATGTTGTTATTGTGGACCATTAAGTTGATTCTCAGAGTCACCCTATATGACAGAGTAAAACTGCCCTGTAGGGTTTTATAGGGTATAAATCTTTATAGGAATGCAAAAGAATAACATCTAAAAAAAAATCAAACACTTCTCATAACCTTAACTGATCTTTATTAGACAAACTCAATAAACAAGCCTCAGCATTTATATTTTCTAAAAGGTTCGGTGAGAATGTAAGGGGTGGGGTGGTGGGGTAAATCACTTATATCTATGGAGAAAAAAAATACAAGATACAAAGTTAGTCCAGACTGATAGTTAAGTATAAACAAGAATGTGAGAGGTGGGGGAGGAGGGGAGGAAATCATTGATCTCAATGGCAAAAATAAAGATCCAAAATACAGAGTTGGTCCAGACTAACAGTTAAGTATAAACATGCCGACAGGACAGTCTCCTGGTTGCTTATGTTTGCCAGCCTATTTCCAGAAAGTATTCACAATAGCGAGACCATTAAATGAATATTCAGCCTACAGTGGATAGGTTAGCTTTTGTTGATTCCCAAATAAAAATGATTACTAAGAACAACAACAAAATAGGATTATCACAAATATCTCTAAGAAAGGTTGGAGTTACTAACTTGCAAAAAAGTAGACACTTTATAAGTAAAAAAAAAAAAAAGTGGGAGGAGGCTTTAGGGATTTAAAAGCCCGGCAAATGACAATTAGTTTGCATTTTACAAAATATTTGTAAGGTGCCATCAAGTCAGTTCCGACTCAGCAATCTTATGTACAACAGAACAAAACACTGCCTGGTACTGCGCCATTCTCAAAGTTGTTGCTGCATTTGAACTCATTGCTGGTGCTACAATGTCAGTCTGTCTCCTTGGGGTCTTCTTTTCCATTAATGCTTCACTTTACCAACCATGATGTCCTTTTTCAGGAACTGGCCCCTTCTAATAACATGTCCGAAATATGAGAGAAAAAAGTTTCAAAATCCTGGCTTCTAAGGAGAATTTGGGCTGTACTTTTTCTAACACAGATTTGTTTGTTCTTCTGGCAGTTCGTGGCACTTTCCATATTCTCCAACACCATAATTCGAATGCATCAATACTTCTATGATCTTCCTCATTCATTGTCCAACTTTTACATGCATATGAGGCTACTGAAAATACCATGGTTTGGATCAGGAGCACCTTAGTCCTCAATATGATATTTTTGCTCTTTCACACCTTAGAGAGGTCGTTTGTTGTATTATTTTTCAATGAAATCATTCCAGGGAATCAGAGAAGGATAAAAGAATAATAGAATTTCTTTCACTCCTTCTGAATTCTGCCTTATGCTTGCTTTTATATTTAGATGACGTAAAGGAGCTCTGGTAGCGTAGTGGTTACCAATTGGTCTGCAAACCTTAAGGTCAGCAGTTTGAAACTACCAGCCGCTTTGCGGGAGAAAGATGAGACTTTCTACTCCCATCAAAATTTACAGCCTTGGAAACCCTGTACAGGGTCGTTATGGGTCGGAATCGACTCAAAGGCACTTAACAACAACAACAAAGTGCAATTGCAACAATTATTATCAATTTGGGGTACTTAAGGAGTCTTAGTGTGGTACTGTGGGATAATGCACTGGACTTCAGAGTCAGGTGAACTGCAAGGTACATGGTTCAAGCTCACCACCTGCTCTTAGGACACCCTATATCTGGGTAGGAAGTGACTCAGGGGCATTTAACAACAACAATAACAATAGGGTCTCTATGAGTTGGAACGGACTCTATGGGACTTAACAACAACAACACTATGCCAGGAAATCTGATGAATGTATACATTATCTCATTTAATCTCTAATAAATAAGTTTATGAGGTCAATAATCTCTAATAACTTTATGAGGTCAATATATATATATATTTGTGTGTGTGTGTGTGTTTCTAATTTTACAATTGAGAAAACAGAGGCATTGAAATTTCTAGTTATATGTCCAGGGTTATATTACTAGTACATGTTTCAATCAGTACTTTGGCTGGATCCAAAGTCATGCTACTAACAATACACAAACTACTTCTAACTAAAGAACACATGCTAACAAGTCCTTCCATTCTACTGTGTCTTGGAGCTTTGAGCTCAGTGGATTTAGAAGGGCTGATGTCAGCTGAGAGAGCAGATGTGTGGACTGACTGACTCCACCCTCTTCTACTACTGCAATCCCCATTACCAGATGAGTACTTGAAGCTATACTTCTTATAGCCTATCTTTCTTGCCTGGTGCCAGGGGAGGAAAACAACTGGTTAGTGAGAATTCACCTTAAAATTCCAGATGCCAAATCTTTGACATCGTTTGTTGTTGTTGATAGGTGCTGCCCAATAGGTTCCAACTCATAGTGGTCCCTCTGCACAACAAAACGAAACACTGCCCAGTCCCAAACCATCTTCACTATCCTTGTTACGCCCAAGCCCATTGCTGCTGCCATTATGTCACTCTGTCTTATTGGAGGTCTTCCTCCTTTTCACTGACACTCCACTTTACCAAACATGATGCCTTTTTCCAGAGACTAGTCCCTCCTGAGATGCTGTCTTATCACCCTGGCTTCTAAGGATCATTTCATGGCTTCCAAAACATATTTGTTCTTCTGACAGTCCATGGTACTTTTAATATTTTTCTCCCACACCATAATTCATTCAATATAATCCAACATGAATGGGCTGTAATCATAATCGGAGCAAGTAACCCTATTGAAAACTGCTTGATACTTAAGTTTTGAAGTCACTGTGGATTTTACTGATTTGGACAATTCACAGTCAGTCCTGGAACAGTATCCAGAGTTTTTTGCTTATTAGCTTTATAATGAAATAGTAACTTAATTTGTCTAAATTTCATTTATGATATGGAGATAATATATTTTCTTTACTCTAAGATGCACTTTCCTCTGCATTTTAACATATCTGAAATCTGAGGCATCTTGCAACCAATGGCATCTTGTACTCTTGACAGGTCAGGTGATAGCAGTAAGGTATTTATCATTATTTGTATGTGTGCAAACAAAATGCAAAGAACTAATGGCAATGGCAACACTAGATCTTTCTCTACTTGAATCAGAAGACATTGCATCAGGAGTAAAAGGAAGATAAAGAATACCTAAAACCTATTGCTGTTGGCTCATTCCCAAGTCATAGTAACCCCATAGGACAGAGTAAAATGGCCTTATCAGGTTTTCAAGCTGTAAATCTTTACTGAAGCAGATTGTCACATCTTTCTCTTGGAGAGCAATTGGTGACTTTGAACCACCAACCTCCTGGTTAGCATTATGTTTCCGAGTCTCCTTACATAGAGATTAAAAATGTAGAATTATTACCTCTATCTCAGAGGGTTTATCATATATTGTGGTAGGAGAAGCAAAGCATAAACGTATGAAATGTTAACGTGAATTCATTTCTAATTTATAATATATTCTCTTCTACTTCCAAAAGTAATTTGATACACAGAGAGGTAAAGTATATTGCCCAAGTTTATACAGTTAGGCAGACTGTGTAATTATATAAGCCTATGTTCTATTATTTTTTGACACTCTAATTCTTAACTTTCTGACAAGCTCCTTGCCATGAAAGTAGCAGCCCAGTCTAAGTATGTAGCGTTTAGAGAAGTAGACTCTTGTTAGTGCTGGAAAGGACTGAATAGTGTGATGAAGCCAACAAGGAAATTTATTCTCTGCTTCAGAGAAACAGTGAGAACACTCTAGAGGGGAAGAAGGTATGGACAAAAAAAGGCAGGGTGATGGAATCTAGTTTGTAGGAACCATAAGTAAACAAATTTTGCTATCAAGGAAGATTTGTTCACTGAAGATGTGGGGTCTAAAGGAGGGAAGAAAGGAGGGCGAATCATAAAGGTCCTTGAATCCAGACCAAAGAGATCAATCTTTACATATATGAAGAAAACTGAACTGCCAAAGAAACTGTATTTAGCTCATTGACTTTTCAAAGTTGAATTTTTGGAAGATCTGTTATTAGTTAGTGCCTTGGTGGCACAAATAGTTTCTACTTGTTTATTGCCTTAAATATTGGTGGTTCAAATCCACCCAGTGGTGTTGTGGAAAAAATCCCTGATGATCTAATGTCCTAAAGATTATATCCAAAGAAACCCTATGGAGCACAGTTCTACGCTGCAACACATGACGTCACCATGAGTTGACATTAACTTGACAGCAATGGATTGATTTAGGTTTGGTTAGTTCGGTGTATGCATTTGGGGATGACAAGGAACTGATCTCCATGTTTTGAAAACTAACTTCAAGGGGAGGGGCTGAAAAGATTTGTTCTAGGTTGTAATCAATGTGATGGGAGGAGAGGAGAAAGTATATAATGAGTGCTCATGTGAACAGTTGTTTTGTGAAAAAACAAACAAACAAAAAACATGGTCAGATACATTTGAAAAATGTTGAAGTACGTGAAGATTTCTGATTATTCCAATGTTAGACTTTTCAGATTCTTTGCTGTTGTTAATGGCTGCCAATGAGGAAAGATTGAAAATACTATGGCTTGGGTCAGGTACACGTTGGTTCTCAAAGTGGCAACTTTGCTTTTTTAACACTCTAAAAAGATCTTTTGCCGCAGATTTGCCTAGTGCAATATATTGTTTGATTTCTATTGCTTGATTGCTGCTTCCCTGGGTGTTGCTTGTGGATGCAGGTAAAATGAACCCCTTGACAACTTTAATATTTTATATGTTTATTGGTTTGGATATGACAATTTTTGTTCTTTTTATGCTGAGGTGTAACCCATACCTGACTATAATCCAGAAAGCATACAAAGGCTGGAGTCTTTGATCTTTATCACTAAGCATTTCAAGTCCTCTATGTTTTTTCAGCAAGCAAGTTTGTGTCGTCTGCATATTGGAGGTTAATGAGTCTTCCTTTAACCCTGATGCCGCATTCTTTTTCACATAGTACAGCTTGAATTATTTGCACAAGATACAGATTGAATTCAGATTCTTGTGGGGATATAAATTATAATACTGCCCATCTGTGGATCACTGAACCCTTATTACGTTTTTACCCCATGGGGTTCCTATTAACAACTTCTGGAACCAGAATTCTAATGAGCACAGTTTGAGAAATGCTGAGTTAGTTATATTGTAGCTATTGCCTAAACTCTGGTCCGTTTTAGTGGTTTCTATTCCAGCCTTGGATTATCAACTTGAAATATTTTCTAAGCATATTTTGTATTAAACGGAAGATTTTTGACGCAGAATCATAGATGATCAAATTAATGGAGTTAATTTAGATGATACATTGCAAGAACTTTTCAGGAAAGTAGGTCATAGATCACAACTAGTGTGAACACATATGTAAATATGTATATGTGTGTATATATTTCTTGTATTCAATTTCACAAAGCCCAGTGATATTTATTACTTTGAACTCACTTAAGGAGATCATATTTAATATTAGAGTAGTTAAGAGTACCTGGAGTCATGCTGTGGTGCTGAGGGAGAAGCACTGGATTGCTAAGCATATAATTACTGGTTCAAGCCCTCCAGCCACTCCTCCAAAACCCTATACAGGGTCTCTATGAGTTAGAATTGAGTTAATGGCACTTAACAACAACAAAGAGAGTACCTTGCTAACATTTTCAGTCTTTGCTAACAAAGCAAAAATAATGGATTTCTTGCCATCAAATGGGGTTTGCAATTGCCTAGTTTTACTGTCTGTGACTTTGTCAGCAAAATACACAATTGTAATAAGCAGAATAGTAAAAGGCTGCTGTTGGTTTTCTGCAGACTCTCTATCCTTCATCACACTTTTGGAAGACAGAGTTTAAATAGCAAAATACACCATCTCAAACAAGAGACTTCACCAAGTCTAATTGGAAATGCAAAAATCCCTCTTTGTTCATGACAAAACTGACCTCATTTTCCAGTAAGCAAGGAATCAGTGTTTGTTTTACATTTCTTTTTGCACAGGAGAAGAAAGTCAAGTCATCGTCAGTCTTATTATGGAATACTTCCTCCCTCTGAGAAATCTGCTCCCTTAATCCTTGTGTTTTAGTAGAACTCAGATGTGTGGTTCTTCCAGATTCACTCACACAGGTTCTGTTCTTATGAAGTCACCTCTGCCAGAGATGCTCTCTCCTTTACAACCCCTCTCTATTGATATCTCCTCGCCATTATTTGTTTGTTGCTCCTTCTCCAAATACTGGGTCCCCAAGCAATGTGTTATCAACTGAATTAACTGGAAAAGCTTTACAACCTCTTGCTTCTGCTCCTAATAACTACTGGTTATCAGATCCCATTGCACACTCTCAGAGTGAACACATCTGGGTCTCTGATAATACAAAGATCAACATGGCTTTACCTATAACCATCAGTGGTGTTCAAAGTTGGCTGTATCTCCTACTAAAGAATAAACAAAAACTCTTTTGTGGCCTGCAAGACTTGCAAAGTCAGTTTCTTGTTAAACTTGAATCTATCCCTACCATCTTCCTTCTTGTGCACACCACTATTAACAGAAAAAAACATTTCAAAGGGCGGCTCCAGAAGACAAAGTAATGTATTAGAATGAATAGTGCAAAGTCCTGGAGTTAGAAAACCAACAGGGTAGAACACACTTAGCGTTTCTCAAGCTGAAATAACTGAAGAAAAAATTCAAACTTCAACTTGAAATATTGAAAGATTCTATGGGCAAAATGGAATCCTGGTGTGATGCTATAGGATAAGTACTAGACTGCTAGCTACAAGGTCAGCAATTCAAACCCAATAGCTACTCTTCAGAAATCCTATACAGGGTCTCTGTGAGTTGGAACCGACTTGACATTACAGAACAACAACAGAAATGGGCAAAATGGAGTCCTGGTGTGGCACTATAGGATAAATCCACCAGGTACTCCTAGGAAACTCTATACCATGTCAATAAGGATCAGAACACACGCTACAGCACTTAACAACAGCAACAACAATGGGCAAAATATTGAACAACGAAGGAAGCACAAAATAAGGTTGAAGGAATACACAGTCACTGTGCCAAAAAGAATTGTTCAACATGCAACCATTTCAGGAGGCAGCGCCAATGATCAAGAACCAATGGTACTGAAGGAAGAAGTCCAGGATGCTCTGAAGGTATTAGTGAAAAACAAGGCTCCAGGAAGTGACAGAATACTAATGGAAATGTTTCAACAAAATGATGAACTGATGTAGTACTGGAAGCACTTACTAGTCTATGCCAAGAAATTTGGAAGACTGCTACTTTGCCAACCAGCTGGAAGAGATCCATATTTTTGTCTATTCCAATGAAAGGTGACTTAACAGAATGAGGAAAATATCAAACAATCCTATTAACATCACACAGATGTAAAATTTTGCTAAAGATAATTTTCAATTTATGCTTGCAGCAGTGTATCAGTGGGCAGCTGCCAGAAATTTAAGCTGGATACAGAAGAGAATATGGGACTAGGGATATGACTGCTGAAAGCAAAGAATACCAGAAAGATGTTTACCTGTGCTTTATTGACTATGCAAAGGCTTTCGACTGTGTAGATCCTGACAATCCATGGATAACACTGTGAAGAATGGATAATCCAGAATACTTACTTGTGCTCATGTGAAGCCTGTACATAGATCAAGAGGCAGTCATTTAAATGAAACAAGGGGGCACTGAAAAGTTTTAAATCAGGAAAGGTGTGTGTATTCTTTCATCATACTTATTCAATCTGTATGCTGAGCAAATAATCCAAGTAAATGGATTATGTGAAGAAGAATATGGCATCAGGATTGGAGGAAAACTTATTACCAACCTGCAATATACAGATTACACCACATTGCTTGCTGAAATTGAAGAGGACTTTAAGCACTTGATGAAGATTAAAAAGAAGAGCCTTCGGTATGGATTACAATTCAATGAAAATAAAACAAAAACTCTCATAACTGGACCAGTAAATAACAACATGACAAACAGAAAAGACTGAATTTTCTTTTAGTTGGATCCAGAATCAACACTCATGGAAACAGACGTCAGTAAATCAAAGAATGTATAGCATTAGGCAAATCTGTTGCAAAAGGCCTCTTTAAAGTGTTGAAGAGCAAAGATGTTATTTTGAGGACTAGGGTGCTCCTGACTCAACCATGGTATTCTCGATTGCCTCATATGCAAGTTAAAGCAGGGCAATGAATAAAGAAGACTAGAGATGAAATTATGGTGTTGGTGAAGCATGTTGAACATACTATAGACTGCCAGAAGGACAAACAAATCTGTGTTGGAAGAAGTACAGCCACAATACTCCTTAGAAGTGAGGATGGTGAGACTTTGTCTCAAGTACTTTGGACACATTATCATGATTAGCCAGTCCCGGGAAAAGAACATAATGCTTGGTAGAGGTTAGACAAAAAGAAGACCCCCTATAACATGATAGATTGATATACAGTGGCAGCAACAATGGGCTCAAACAAACATAACAACAATTGTGAGGATGGTTCAGGACAAGACGGTGCTTCATTATGTTTTGCACAGGGTTGCTGTGAGTAGCAGCTGACTCAATGGTACCTAGTAGCAATTAATGTTTCCTCACATCCTCCCATTTGTCCCCATCTTACAGACGCGTACTTGTTTCTCTGCCTGGAATGCTCACCACCAGTCCATCCTGTCTCTACCCCCTACAGATGTTCATAGGGCTCATTCCACATCATTCTGGTTACTGTTTAAGTGTCATTACCTTAGAGTGGCCTTTCTGAACTGCCCACATTAAAATTGTACTGCCCTGCTCTGGTAGCGTAGTGGTTACGAATCGGGCTGCGAGCCGCAAGGTCAGCAGTTCGAAACTACCAGCGGTTCCGTGGGAGAAAGATGAGGCGGTCTGCTCTCGTAAAGATTTATAGCCTTGGAAACCTTGTGTAGGGTCGCTATGAGTCGGAACCGACTCCACGGCACATAACAACAACAAGCCTGTCACAGCTCATTTCTCATCCTTTCTTCTAATGTTTATCTCAACCAAATGTTTATTTAATGATTTGTTTATCTTTTCCTCCCTTAGAATATAAACCCTATGATAATCACGGACTTGTCTTGTTCACAAACATATGCTTAGATATTCTGATACATCAACAGGGCCCAGAAATATTTTTTTAATAGACAGGTAATTTTGAAGCAATTGAGTAAAAAAGCATTTGGAAGGCACCAATCACTCCTGGTGTGGTGCTATAGGATAAGCACTGTGCCATAAGGTCAGTTTGAACTGCAAGATTGGTGGTTCAAACCCACCAACTGCTCCTTGGAAACTCTATACAAGGTCATGGAACGGACTCAACGGCACTTAACAACAATAATCATTATCAAAGGAGACCTGCTGATTAAATTGTTAAACTCTTGGCTGCTTACTGGAAAATTCAAACCTTCTCAGTGACTTTGCATGACAAAGACCTGGCAATCTGATTCTATAAAGATTGTTGTTGTTACATTATAGAAAATCCTATAGGGGCATTTTTACTCTGTCACATGGGGACACTATGACTGAAATTCACTTAATGGTACCTAACAAGAACAACAATCAATATGAAAAATTTCCAAAGACAGGTTTTGTGGGGTTTTTTGTTTTTTTAAGTTTTTATTTTGAGGTTTACATTGGAGAACATCAGTTTTACATTCATCCTATCGTATTTCATTTCATTGCAATGATTACAATCCCCTTCCATGCATCATCAAATAACCAAAGGGTACACCCTACAAGTCCGCCCCCTAGCCATCAAGACATAGCCCCTCTCCCTCCCTGAGTTCATTGTCCCCAGCTGCTCCATCTGTTCATGTCATCGTCTCTGTCTCCTTCCCTGGTGTCACTGCCTCTCTGGGTAGGGTCCCACTCTCCCTTCTTCTCACTTGATGGTCCCAGAGACCTCTGCTCCTGGGCTGCAAAATCAATCACTCACCTCCTTTTGTCAAAAAACATCTACCTCTATATTTCCTACAGTCCTGATGGCAATTATTCACTATTGTACCACAAGAGTCTTAACCCCATTTCCTTTCGCCAGCCCCGTCCCAACAGATCAGAAATCATTCAGTGGAGATTCTACCTTCCCCCGCCCCATCTGGTACTAGGCTCTCTCTTGAAAGCTTGTAAGCCATTCACTTCTTGCCTTTATAGGCTCCCATTTTGGATAGCCAATGTCTAAGTTGCCCATCCTTGTCAACCCTATGTACAGAGAGGGTGGGAGTGATCCTCTCTGTAAAGATTTGTTCCCTGTTTTGAGCTAATACATCCATAAGTATAGGTAAAGTTCATCAAATTTTAGCAGGTTACTCTCCTCCCGCCCTTCTTTCTTCTTCTAGTCATGTTCTGATCATCCAGCCATTGATGCCAGGTCAAGTGGGTACTATCTGCAAGTATGGGTGTTCTTGTGTATTTCCCCTCACTTCATGTCAGCTGGATAATTCACTCTCCACTCTAGTCCTCTGTGGCCCTGTCACTACCTCTGGGCCCAGGAGTCCTCAGGTCTTGCCATACTGCTGGTCATCCAGGTCTCCACCCAGGTTCACAGGAGTCTATTGAACGTGGTCGGACTTAGCTAGCAACTTCATTGCTGTTTTTTCCCCCTCTTCCCCTTATCGGTGACCAATGTGGTCACCAGCCAGATCACATGTCTGCTGATGTACTCCCCTTGAGTCTTAGTCTTGGAAGAGAGTTTTCTCTGAGGGGTCCCAACCACTTGCCTTGATGACTCCTGAGAGAACAGCTTACTTGTTCTTGTAGTAATCAGTCAGACTGCCGTTATTGTTTTGGATTTTTCTTGCTGGTCACCAAAGACAGGTTGTTTTGTTGTTTGGGAATTTTTTTTTATCATTGTTATTGTTATCAATTGTTTGGGTAGTTTTTAAAGAAAGAAAAATTAGTATCTTCCCCTTCCAAGTCCAAAAGTCCATGACTCAAAATTGTGGTGATCTATGAGGAATTATTTCAATAGTGATAATGATAACTTCCCACTAACCATCTGTCAACTTGTACTATAGTGGCTTGGGTGTTACTAAGATGCTGGAAGATATGCCACTGGTATTTCAAATATTAGCAGGGTCACTTGTGGGGGACAGGTTTCAGTGGACCTTCCAGACTGAAACTTACTAGGCAGAAAGACCTAGTATTGATCACAATGGAATATAACCTGATAAAGTGTTGGAAGATGAGTCTCATAGATTGGGAGACACTCCAAATACAAATACTGTGGCCACAACAATGGCATACCAATGGTCATAAAAATAGTACAGGACTGGGAAATGTTTCATTCTGCTGTATATGACCCACCATAAATCAAAACCAACTCTACAGAAACTAACTGCAACAACAACTTCAGAGGAAAAGGGAAAGAAAGCAATAATTCCCTAGAAAGATGGTATATTCTCCAAGAATTTAGAAAATGACTACATATTTTAATATACTATTTATTTATTGGACTCCAGTATATGAAGCAATATCATGATTATATTTTTCCCATTATTCAGTTCCTATCACATAACTTTTATGTGGAGCTTTCCATACATTTTCTCTACCCTCTATGTCTGTGTTAACCTCAGCAGTTGCTTTTAATAGCGTACTTAGGTGGGATCACCAATCACAAGGTCAATTATTTATATTAGTCTTCTCTAGATCAGAAGTAACTATGAACTGAGTCAGTATCTCCTAGATCTCAGGCAAATCCATCTCCATACTCTTGGAAAAATTCAGGGGAAAACATTTGGTGCCACTTTTGTTGGCATCCAGAAACATGTTGCCTAGATCTTGGCTCAAAAAGAAACATCTTGCTCTCAGTTTAGGACACACTTCACAGAAGACAGTTCACAAAATTTTAAGTAGGGTGGCAGGTGTGATTTAATGGAGAAAATACTATGATGCAGTGAAATATTTCCAAATGTAATAGGATCTATTTTTTGTAATAGATATTGTTGTTGTTAAATGTCATAGAGTCAGTTAAGACTCATAGCAGCCCTGTAGAAGAGATACAGAAGATCTAAAGAGAGCAAAGGAAACTAGATGTATAGGGCAGTGAGATAATAGAGTAGAGTTGGAAATCCAGAACTAAAAGGGCCAAAGTTGTCAGAGGTCCTGATAAGGCCCCTGTCTTCACTGTGGGTTGTGAGATACCTGGAATCCCCTTGCAAGTGGCATCTTATATGAATAATTTAACAGAGAATTATCTCACAATTAACTGTGTCTGTCACTAATTCACTATAGTCAAGCCTCTAAGAACTAAACAGTTCCCTCACCCCTTTGTCATTTGCAACCTCCGATATTTGTATACAGTCATCAGACGGCCTCTTGATCATCATCTGATCACTCTGCACATGGTTTAATCCTCTCTCTTCAATCCATTCCTCCAGCTGGTTAAATCATTTTCCCTTGCTCTTTCTGTTCCTCTGGCCAATTTGTTCATTTCTGGGATAACTGGCACCACATTATTCTAGCTGCAGACTCACAGTTGTATTTACAATTAATATTTATTGAGTGCTAACTGGGTGCTTGGCCCTGCATTAAGCACTGAAAAGAGCTCCGCTGCCATGATTTATGTAGCTCCCACCATTGCGTGCAGGTGGCCCTGTGTTCTCCTACTACCTCATTTTTCCTCTGTGCAACATTTCTCTTTCTGACAGTGGAGAACTGAAATCCAGCACTAAAAAAAACAAAAACCGTTAATAGTAAAGGCAGGTATTCCTTCTGTTACCCACCTGAAATTGTTCTCCCATTCAAAACGTTATTTATGTCATAGTAAAACAAACTATTGCATTATCATGATATCCAGACATTCTCATAGTTTACTTATGCATAACATTATGGTATTTTCACCAAATTGTATTTGAACCTGAAATTTTCAAAAATAAAGAGATGGGCCCTACCTCCCTGCTTAAGGAGTC
This sequence comes from Chrysochloris asiatica, assembly GCF_000296735.1. NCBI lineage: Eukaryota > Metazoa > Chordata > Mammalia > Afrosoricida > Chrysochloridae > Chrysochloris > Chrysochloris asiatica. Next base: position 12,131,056 of record NW_006408549.1, on the reverse strand, counting down.
CTAATAGCACAAACAATTCAGCACTTGACTATGAACCCAAATTTTGCTGATTCAAACCCACCCACTGGCTCCATGGGAAAAAGACCTGGCCCTCTCTTTCTAGATGATAGTCTAGGAAACCCTGTAGAGCATAGATTCAATGGTACCCAAAAACAACCTCTGTGGGTGGAGAGATGGAATGGGAAAATGCATTTTCCACAATCGTCTTCCTCAATTTTCTTAGTGTGACCGACAACAATTTGAACAGGGATAGGTTTGTGCAAACACAAATTGATTTATTCATCTTGGGGAGTGGGTACAGACACCTACACTGACAAGCACCTTTGCTCATTTCCTCTCCACCCATTCCAAGAGCTGAATGTTTTTATGACACTGTCTTTTATAAGATTATTAAGTACTCATTAGCACATTTTAAAAGAATAGTGTCCATCACCTAGAAATAGTTGGATGTTAGTCAAATGTTTAATATAAATGACCATGTACTGTCAATTGATCCAATATATCTCCTTGTATGAAGACATCATGGGGGCATTTTAGAGAACTAGTAAGAGAATATATTCAATGGGACCAATTTCTGTTAATCAGGTTTGCTAGTTTCTGAGCTGTTCTTCTTTGAAAAGAAATAAGGTACATTAACACTAAAGGATGGTGAGTCCAATCAATATAACCAATATGGCACCATAGAGATGCACACCAGAACAACTTCCTGACAACAGAGACATAAGATATTAAGTAAAAGAAACACACATAAAAAGTCTTTGGATCCAAGGACACCAAGCAGAGAGTTGGCAAAATAGACTGAACTCCTCTTCAAAGGAGAGGCAGAACTAGATTAACATACTGACTAGATCTGCAAACTTGCAAGTAGCAATGTGACAATTTGGGGGCAGCATAGAACAATGACCTAGAGTAAGGAACACAGGAAAGAAACCACAAAAAAGCAGAGATACAGTACAAAAAAACCCTGGAAGGAAACAAGTAAGTGGACATAATGTGGTCAAAGAGTAAGTTTGGCAGCAGTAGAGATTTGTTACCAGGAAACCGTGGGACATTGTATATAGAGCTAGTGCAACAGACTGAGTTGCCTGAGCCTTAGAGAATGAGAAAGTGTAAGCAGGGAATACGTAATCATATGGAAAGAAAGAGAGGAACAGAGGGATGGGTGAGAGTTTCAGTCTCTGATGATTATAAAAGGGGAGTCACGCACTCACCCAACTACCTCCCACTCCTTCAACCTTGCTGTCTTTGATTGGGTTCTCCACAGAAGCAAACTTATATATATTTTTATTGCTATTGTTAAGTGCCATTGAGTCAGTTCTGTCTAATAGTGACACTGGTAGGGTGTCCAAGGAGTGGCTGGTGAGCTTGAACCACCAACCTTGAGGTTCAAACTGACCTTGCAGTCCAGCACATTAACCCACAGTGCCACATATCAAGGAAAGGACTCACACAGTTGTAGTGGTGGGGGAGTCCCAAGTCTGGATAAGATGAACAAAAATTGGTAGGTCAAATTGCAGGCAGCTGCCATAGGAAGGCAAGTCCAACAAACAGGCAAGCAGGCAGGCAGGCAGGCAGGTCCAGCAAGTAAGAAGGCAGACTGCTGATGGCTCCCAGGATCAGCAGATAATAGAACATGCTACTGGTTCATGTCTAAAGATTTTGAATGCAAAATCTAGACCCAGCAGAAAGCAAAATAATTTTGTCTGAGTGTCTAACATATTGGAAACAGACAACACCTCTGAGGAAACATCCTTTAAGATGATTGGTTGCTCATAGCAGAACTCTTTGTAGAGACAATTGTATTGGATTAGATCTCATTATGGAGATAACGACATCTCAAATGCCAAACCATTGAGAATTCTGGTCCAGCCAAGTAGTCACAAAACCTTAACTATCACACTGGCAAACAATAGTAAAATAGTCCCACAGTCTTACCATTTTGACATCTATCCCCACCCATCATCTGGTGAGCAATAGCATCAGTGATCACATGTGATCAACCACACGATTCTCACTCCACTGACTTGACAGTGATTCTGAGCTCCCATGCACTCACCTACTCACCACCCATCCTTTCCAATCACCCACCCCTCCTGCTTCCCATTCTCCCAACTAACTGAGTGGTAGTGACTGACTACATACTCATACTGCTAACAAGTCCACCTCCAATCCTTCTGATGGGGAAGATAGCAGCGCTCAACCGTGTGTGCTCCATAGGCTCGCCTTCCTACCAGCCAATCCCTGATCTTGTAAGCAGTGACAACTGTATTCCTGTGAGCCCAACAACACCTCAGCACCCATAACTAGCCCTGGTGAAGAGCACATGCTCACCTCCCCCTAGCACATCATCTACATATTTTTTCCAGGGATGTTTTCAATATTCTTTCCTTGTCTTTGGTTTTGGAAAGTTTGATTATAATGTCTTGGTGATTTACTTTGGGGATGTATCCTGTATGGGGTTCCTTGAGCTTACTGGTTGGGCATTGTCTTATCGTTCATGATTTTAGACATGTTTACTTCCAGCAAATCTTCAAAGTCCTGTCTAGTTTCTTTTTTTGTTTTCGGTTTCTGACTGTCCTGGAATTTTGATTATGCATAGATTCTTCTTCAATAAATACAAAAACATTGAAATAATACAGAGTATCTTTGTTCACAACATTATAAAATTAGAAATCAGTAAGTAACAGATGGACAAGGAAAAACATCTAGTACATGAGAACTGAATAGCACCTGAATCAAAAACCAATTGGTAGTAGAAAAAATTGCAAATTAAATTTAAAAATTCCTGGATTTGAATGAATTTCAATGAAAACATATGATATCGAAACCTTTACAAACCAGCAAAAGCCGTGCTCTGAGGTTAATTTTACAGCAATAAACATATTAATCACCCCTCATCTGTCAGTTTATTATACTCTGGTAGCTTAAGTGTTGCTGTGATTCTGAGCACTATGTTGTTACTGTTTAGGTCGTTGAGTCTGTTCCCACCCATAGCAACCCTATATAGGGTTTCCAAGGAGAGGCTGGCAAGTTTGAACCACCAACCTTGTGTTTCAAAATGACCTTGTGGTCGAGTGCTTATCCTAGAGTACCACACCAGGACTCCTGTGCCACTGGTATTTTAAATACCATCAGGGTCACCCATGGTGGACAGGTTTCTGTTAAGATTCCAAACTAAGATTAGGAAGGAGAGGAGACTACATCTGAATGTTTAGCCACTGTAAACGTTATGAAAAGAAGCAGAACACTGCCAGATAGAGATACAGTACCTGAAAATTAAAACATTATGAATTGCATGAGAATATTGTCAGATGTGCCAGAAGATGAACCCCTGAGGTTGAAAGGCACTCAAAATACAACTAAGGAAAAGCTGTCTATTCAAAGATGATGGTACAAATGGAGTAAGGCTACTGGAACCTTCATTTGCTAATGAAGCACAACTCAAAATGAGGAGAAACAGCTGTAAACATCCATTAATTGGAAGATTGAATGCATGAAATATGAATCTAGGAAAATTGGATGCTGTCAAAAATGAAATGGAATGCATAAAGATTGATACTCTAGATATTAGCTGAAATGGACTGGCATTGGCCATTTTGAATCAGACAATAATATGGATTACTTTGCTGGGAACAAAAAATTCAAGAGGTATGGCATAGCATCCATCATAAAAACATTTCACAATCTATCTTGAATTATAACACTGTCTATGACACAATAATATCCATATGCCTACAAAAGAAATACCAGTTAATACTACTATTATTCAAATGTGTGCACCAACTATTAAAGTTGGTAATGATGAAATTGAAGAATTCTACCAATTTCTTCAGTCTAAAATAGATCATACATGTTGTCAAGATGTAGTAGTAATTACTTGTGATTGGAATACAAAGGTTGAAAACAAAGAGCAAGGATCCATAGTTGGAAAATAGTGCATTGGTGATAGAAATGGTGCTGGAAATCACAGGACAGAATTTTGCAAGACCAATTGCTTATTCATTACAAATAAGTTTTTGAAACAATTAAGAGGCAATTATGCACATGAACCTCAGCAGATGGATTACACGGAAATAAAATTGACTGTATCTATGGGAAGAGATGATGGATATGCTCAATATCATTAGCAAAAACAAGACTAGGTGCTGACTGGAAAAGACCACCAAATGCTCAAATGCAAGTTCAAGCTGAAACACAAGAAAATTAAAGCAAGTCCATGAGAGCCAACATATGACCTTGAACATATACCAACTCAATTTAGAGACTATCTCAAGAGCAGGTTTGATGCATTAGATACTAATAACTGAAGACCAGAAGAGGTGTGAATGACATCAAGAACATCATACAAGAAGAAAGCAAAAGTTAGTTTAAAAGACAGGAAAGAAAGAAAAGAACAAAATGGATGTTAGAAGAGATTCTGAAACTTGCTCTACAACATAGAGATGCTAAAGTGAATGGAAGAAATGAGGAAAGAAAAGAGCTGAGCAGAAATTTTAAAAGGGCACCTTGAAAAGACAAAGTCAAGTATTATAATGAAATGTATAAAGACATGGAGTTAGAAACCCAAAAGGGAAGAACCCACTCAGCATTTCTCAAGCTGAAAGAACTGAAGAAAAATTCAATCCTCAGCTTTCAATAATCAAGGATCATTAGCAAAATATTGAATGATGCAAAAAAAAAAAAAAAAATTGTAATAAAAAGAAATGGTCGATGTTCAACCATGTCAAAAGGTAGCATATGATAAAGAGCCAATGATAACGAGGAAAAAATCCAAGCTGCACTAAAGGCACTGTTGAAAAACAAGGCTCCAAAAATTGGTGGAAGACAAATTGAAATCTTTCAACAAACTAGAAGCACGCACTCATCAATGCCAAGACATTTGGAAGACAGCTACCTGGAAAACCGATCCATATTTATACCCATGCCAAATAGAGGTGACCGGCAGAATGTGGAAACCATTGAACAATATCATTAATATCACATACAAGTAAAATTTTTCTGAAGGTAATTCAGAAGTAGCTGCATCAACAAGGGACTGTCAGAAACTCAAGCTGGATTCAGAAGAGAATGTGGAACTAGGGATATAATTGTTGACATCAGATTGATCTTGACTGAAAGCAAAGAATACCAGAAATATGTGCTTTATTGACTACACAAAGGCTTTCCAATGTGTGGATCATAACAAGCTATTGTGAAAAGTGGGTATTCCAGAACACTTGATAGTGTTCATGAGGAACTGGTACATAGACCAAGAGGTAGTGGTTAAATAGAATTGTTGTTGTTGTGAAGTGCCATAGAGTCAGTTCCAACACATCGCAACCATGTATAGGGTTTCTGAGGAGCAGCTAGTGAGCTTGAACCACCGACCTTGCAGTTCAAACGGCTTTGCATTCTGGCACATTAACCCACAACGCCACACCAGAATTTGTTGTTAAGTGCCATCCAGTCAATTCTGACCCATAGTGACACTGTATAGGGTTTTCAAGGAGCGACTGGTGAGCTTGAACCGCCAACCTTGCAGTTCAAACAGCTTTGCAGTCTGGCACATTAACCCACAATGCCACATGAGTCCACACCAGAATTAGGGGATACTAAATGGTTTTAAGTTGGAAAGATGTGCTCCAGGTCTGTATTCTTTCTTCACACTTATTCTAGCTGTATTCTGAGCAAATGATATGAGAAGCTGAATCATATGAAGAATGTGGCATCAGGATTGGAGGAAGACTCATTAACAACCTATTATATGCAGATGATACCAACCTGCTTGCTGAAAGTGAAGAGGACTCAAAATAGTTTCTGATGAAGATCAATGATAACAGCCTTCAGTATGGATTGCACCTTAATGTAAAGCAAACAAAAATAATCATAGCTGTGCCAATAAATAACATGATACATGGAGAAAAGAGTAGAGTTATCAATGATTTCAGTTTTCTGGGATCCACAATCAACACTCATGGAAGCAGCAGTCTAGAGATCAAATGGTGTATTGCATTAGGGAAATCTGCTGCAGAAGACCTCTTTAAAGTGTTCAAGAGAAAAGATCATCAGGCTGAGGACTAAGGAGCACCTGACCCAAGTCATAGTATTTTCAATAACTTTATATGCATGTGAAAGTAGAATAATGAAAAAAAGAGTAAAGAAACCTACAACTCAAGCAAATAGAAAAGAAACAGCAAATGAAGCCCAAAGTCTCCAGAGAAGCAGAAATAATAATTAAAGCAGAAGTGAATAAAACAGGAATGAGAGAAACAAGCAAACAAAGAATCAAGAAGACTAGAAGTTGATTCTTTAACAATATAAATAAAATCAAGAAGCCACTGCTGAAATTGACAAAGGTACAGAATGAAGATAATAAAAGAAGAAATGAGATGTGTGACATTATACCAGAACCAATAGAAAAAGGATCATAAAACAATATTATGAAAAATTGTGCTGCAACAAATTTGAAAACCCAGAAGAAATGGACAGATTTCTAGAAACATGCTATCTACTTAAACTAACACAGAGGTAGAATATTTGAACAAAGCCATAATAAGAGGAAATTGAAGAGGTTTTTGTTTTGTTTTGTTTTGTTTTTAAAAAAAAGCACACTCAAAAAGCACCTCACAACAACAGCAAAAAAGCCACACCTCAGACATCTTCACTGGAGAATTCTAAGAAACATTTGAAGAACTGACAGCATTTTTACTCAAACTATTTCAGAATATAGAAGACTCCCAAATTAATTTTATAAAATTGGCATATCCCTGATACCAAAGCTAGGCAAATAGACCACTAAAAAAGAAAATTATAGGTCAGTATCCCTCATGTGGATGGACACAAAAATTCTCAACAAAATTTTAGCCAATAGAATTAAATATAATATCAGAAAAATAATACATCATGACCAGGTAGGATTCATACCACGTATGCACAGATGGCTGAACATTAGAAAATCAATCAGTGTAATTCACCACTTCAATAAAGAAAAGAAGAATCACATGATCATCTCAATTGATACAGAAAGGCATAAAAACTTTTTAGCAAAATAGGAATAAAAGGAAAATTTCTCTATGTAATTAAAGGCATATATATAAAACCAGCATGGAGAGAGACTGAAAGCATTCCCCTTGAGAATGGGAACCATACAAAGGTGCCCACTATCACCATTCTTATTCGCTATGGTGCTGGAAGTCCTAGCTAGAGCAATGAGGCAACAAAGGGAAATCATCCAAACACTAAAACCAAACCCAATGCCAGTGAGTCCATTTTGACTCATAGTGACCTTATATAGCAGAGTAGAGCTTCTCATTTGGGTTTCTGAGACTAAATCTTTATGGGAGCAGACAGCAACCATCCTTGCATCCCTATTATAAAACCCACTTGGTCATGATGTATTATTTTTTTGATTTGTTGCTGGATTCTGTTGGCAAAGATTTTGTTTAGAATTTTTACATCTATGTTCATGAGGGATATTGGTCTATAATTTTCTTTCTTAGTGATGTCCTTCCCTGGTTTTGGTATGAGGGTTACTCTTACTTCATAAAATGTATTAGGAAGCTTTCCATCCTCTTCTGTATTCTGGAATAATTTGAGTAACATTCCCTGAATGTTTGGTAGAACTCAACAGTGAAGCCATTTGGTTGGAAGTTTTTTGATGACCTGATCAATTTCTTCTTTTGTTATGGGTCTGTTCAGGTTTTCTACTTCACTCTGTGTAAGTTTAGATAAGTCATGTTTTTTCTAAAAATGTACCCATCTCTTCTAAATTTTCAAAGTTGTTGGAGTACAACTCTTCATAGTATTCTGTTATTATCCTTTTGATTTCCTTCAGTTCCATTGTGATATCACCCATGTGGTTTCTAATGCATGTTATTTGTGTCTTTTCCTCTTTTCTTTTGTTAGTTTTGCCAGTAGTTTGTCAATTATATTAGTCCTTTCAAAGAACCAGCTTCCTGTCCTGTCGATTCTTTCTATAATGTTTCTGTTTTCTATCTATTTTTTTCTGCTCTGATCTTTATTATTTCTTTTCTTTTGGTGAGCATAGTTTCCCTCTGTTGATCTGTTTCTAATTGCTGGAGATGCTATTTCAATGTGTTAATTTTAGTTCTATCTTCTTTTTGGATGTGCACATTTACCACAATGAATTGACCTCCCAGTACTGCGTTTGCCATTTCTCAAAGATTTGGTGTTTTCCTCTCATTTGTTTCTAGGAACTTTATGAATTCTTCTACTACCCAGTCGTTTTTCAGCAAGGTGTTATTCAGTGTCCATGTATTTGACTTTATTTCCCTGGTCGTCTTATTATTGATTTCTAGATTTATGGCATTGTGCTCTGAAAATATGCTTTTGTAGTATTTTGATGTTTTGAAATTTATCAAGGCTTGTTTTGCCACCTAACACATTGTCAATTCTGGAGAATGTTCCATGTGCACAGGAAAAGAATGTATATTGTGCTATTGTTGGGTTGAATGCTCTGTACTCATCTATGAGGTCAAGTTAGTAGATTGTGCTGTTTAGTTTCTCTCTGGTTTTTGTAGAGTTTCTTTCTGGTTGTTCTATCCCTTTTCAAAAGTGGTTTATTAAAATCTCTCACTATAATTATAGATTTATCTATTTCTTTCTTCAATCTGGTAAGGTTTGCTTCATATATCTTGGTGCTCTTTCATTGGGAGCATAGATATTTATTATGGTTATGTTGTCTTGCTCAATTGACTCTTTGATCATGAGATCGTTTCCTTCTTTATCTCTTATGCTGGTTTTTGTCTTAAAGTTCACTTTATCAGAGATTAGTATTGCCATTACAGCTTGTTTATTATTGCAGTTAGCTTCGTATATATATTTTTTTCCATCCTTTAACTTTTAGTCTGTTTTTGTGTTTGTGTGTAAGGTGTGTCTCTTGCAATGAGCATATTGAAGAGTCTTGTTTTCTTATCCATCTGCCACTCTCTGTGTCTTCACTGGTGCATTTAATACATTGACATTCAGTGTAATTATCAATAGGTATGAATTAATTGCTGTCATTATGTTAATTTTTGTGGTGCTGTTCATTCCTTTGTTCTGTATGCCTTCTTCTGCTGAGCTCATGTTTTTTTGTGCTATTTCTTGTCAGTTTCTTCTTAGTTTTCATGTTTCCATCTTCTGATTGGATCTTCATTTCATGATAAGTTGTGAAGTATTTACTTTCTTTGGGGTTTCCCTATAGTCTATTAATGTCTCCCCCATTTAAGACAGTCTTGTATCCTATAATCTACTTGACCTCCTCACCACCTGGATTTCTGTTCTTATGTTTTTCATTTCTTTGACACTGTTAATATTTTGATCTTTGGTTGGCCTCATAGGTCCTCTGAATTCATTACTATAATTTTGTTCCATTCTGAACTCTGCTATCTCTCAATTGAGTTCCAGGTGGTGTTGCCACAACTGTCAATCTTTGGTTGTTGTCTGTTCTTATTGGTTTTCAGTCCAAAGAACTCCCTTTAGGATGTTTTGAAGTGCTGGATTGGCCTTGACAAAAATCTCTTAGCTTATGTTTATCTTGAAATGTTTTGATTGCACAATTGTGTTGGATTGACAGTTTTGCTGGATAGACGATTCTTGGTTGGCAGTATTTTTCTTTTAGGGTTTTATGTATGTCTCGCCATTGCCTTCTTGCCTGCATGGTTTCTGCTGAGAAGTCAGAGCTTAATATGATTTGCTTGCATTTGTAGGTAACACTTCTCTTTTCCCTGGCTGCTTTTAGGATTCTCTCCTTGTCTTTGATTTTGGAGAGCTTGATTATGATATGTCTTGGTGATTTTCTTTTAGTGTCTATCCTTCCTGGAGTTTGTTCCTGTTCTGGGATGCCAATAATTCTTAATTTATTCCTCTTCATGTTCTCAAGCATGAATCTTAGACTCTTTCAGATTTTTGAATCCTTTTTTTCTGCTTGCTCTTCTATCTTAGCAGTATTGAGAGTTTTGTCTTCCAGATCGCTGGTTCGGGCTTCCATCTCTTCAATTCTACTCATTTGCCCTTTCAGTGTATTGTCCATTTATAATATTTTATTATTAATTATCTGGATCTCTTTTTGCAGGTTTTGAATTGTTGCCAACACTGCATCTATTTTGTTTGATTGCTCCTGTAGCACTTTCCTAACTTCTTCCTTATTTTCCTCCACCCCTTTTCAGAGCATTTGAATTTGTTTCCATATCATTCTTCTGAATTCCTTCTCAGGCAGATCCAAATCCTGCTCTTCTACTGGAAATATTGTGTCTGCCCCTAGCTCATTTGTCTCAGTTATTCTTTTCTGTTTTCGGACATGTTTTGAGATCTTTTGTTGTGTTTTCCTGGACATTTTCAGTGGTTAGGTGGATTTTTAATGCTTAAATCGATGTATGTTGCTGTATTGTTAAGCTTGCTGAGTGTCTCTTGGTGGATATGGTCTGGAGATAGGCTTCCATTTTCTCATGTAATGTCTAGCAGCTGATATTGGCTCCTGTCCCAATGGTGAGATATTATGGGGTATGATTGTAGCTTGGCTATATGGCCATGATTGCTGTCTCTTCTTGGGTAATGTAGGGAGAAAAACTCACTCCCCCAGAAAAAAATTGTGATCAAAAGGACCCAAAACAGAAGCAATATAAAAGCAGAGGCAAAAACCACCACTCCAAAACAAAAATAAAACTGTAGCTGTCTGACAGGTAGCAGGAATATAGGTCCCACCCAGATCAACTTTAGGGCTTGGTCCCAGAGTCAGATGTAATAAGCAGCTGCCAAAGGTCGGTCCATGGGTCCAATGGGGATCCTTCTCTCTGTGCCATGGGAAAAGTGTGGGCTCAGTGCTGGACCCACCTGAAGGTGGCTGAGCTGGGCAGAGAGGGCACAAGAGGGAAGAGGAGGAAAAAAAATGTGTAGAATCCCCTACTCCTCTTCTTCATATGTCGCTGCACAGGATTCACTGTGTCAGTCTGGCTGTATCCCCGCCTTCTGAATGCAGACCAGGCAGGAGTGTTCCACAGGCAGAGTCCTGAGACCTGATTGATTCTCGAATCGCTGTATTTTCCTTTATGTAGTGATTTTTTTCCACCAGTGGGTGAGGAAACTGAGGCCCTGCACCTTATACTAGGTCCAGAGCTCTGGAGCAGCTCCACAAAAGCACCTTCTCTGGAGTTTTGGTACCTCCCCCATAGAGCTCATCCTACCTGTCATGAGTTTTGTGACTCTCCTTGTCCCACCTCCAGAACTGAAAGTCTGTAAACCTTGACTTTTTATAATAGTGAGTTCATATATTATTAGTCCTTTTGTGATTGACTTATTTTACTCAGCATAATGCCCTCTAAACTCTTCCATGTTTTAAGATGTTTTGTAGATTAATCATTATTCTTCATTGTTATAGAGTATTCTACTGTAAGTATATACCACAATGTGTTTATGCATTTGCCCATAAATTGGCATTTAAGTTGTTTCCATCTTTTTGCTATTGTGAATAATGCTGCAATGAACTTGGGTATACCTAGGTCTGCTTGTGTCACAGATTTTTTTCTCTAAGATACATACTTAAGAGTAGGATTGCTGAATGATACATTTCCATTTTTACATTTTTAAGGAATTGCCATACTGTGCGCCATAGTGGTTGCACCATTTTGCCATCCTACTAGCACTATAAGAGTTCCAGGCTCTCCACAAGCTTGCTAGCATTTGTTGTTCTCTGTTTTTTTTGATCAGTGCCATTATTGCCTGGATGAGATGGGATCTCACTGAAGTTTTCATTTATATCTGTCTAATGGAGTCTTGGTGTGATGCTGTAGGATAATCACTGGACTGCAAATCACAAGGACAGTGCTTAAAGCCCACCAGCTCCTATACAATATTGCTATACAGGGTTGCTATGACAGCATTTAACAACATTAGCAATGGCTAAAGATCATGAGAATTTTTTCTTCCTCTGCTTAGTTTTTTTATTGTGAATTGGTAGACGGTTTGTAGAGCAGATTATCCTTTCTACATTTGACAAGTCATACACATTTTGTTTCTTCTCACTGATGGAATCCCATCAATGCAGCATCACTTATTCCACTTCTTCCTTGTGTTTTTTGTTTCCAGTTCTCTTTCAATCCTAACTGTTCTAAATTTGGCCTTAAGTAAATGTCTTTTGATCTGAAATCATTAGTTATTCTAAGATGCGCATATCTCACTAGTGTTATTGCACCCCTTGTAGATCAGTCTATTGTTTGGCTGAATATTGAGCCACAGGGGTTAGTTCATGTCCAGACCTGAAAGGTGACAAAGTCTTAGGATATATACAGAACGAGCAGCCTACATTACTCTCATTGGAGAGAAACTGAAAGTCTTCCCTCTACAAACAGGAACCAGACAAGGATGCCCTTTGTCACCACTCCTATTCAATATTGTGCTGGAAGTCTTAGCCGGAGCTATACGGCAAGATAGGTAAAATAAATGCATCCAAATTGGCAAAGAGGAAGTAAAACTCTATTTGTGGATGAAATGATTCTATTTATAGAAAATCCTCAAGGTTCATCCATGTTATGCGGTGGCTTGCAGCTTCCTTGTTATTCTTCAA
>NW_006408549.1:12110986-12116604 GCF_000296735.1 Chrysochloris asiatica | reverse complement strand
ATATTTGCTGATCACCGGGATGCATGGGATGAGGTGAGGGGAGGGAGAAAGGGGAAGATAGAGACAGATGGAGTGGCTGGGGACGCTGGACTCAGGAAGGGAGAGGGGCTGTGTGCTGACAGCTGGGGGGCAGGCTTGTGGGGTGTACCCTTTGGTTGTTTGATGGTGCATGGAGGGGATTGTAATCATTTCAATGAAATGAAATATGATAGAATGAATATAAAACTGATGTCCTCCCATGTAAACCCACATAATTCACAACAAAAACTTAAAGAAAAAAAAAAAGATCTGGTCCCTAAGACCATCAAGAGAGAAGAGCATGAGCAGAGGGCATGGAATCCTAACCAGAAAAGCAGCAGTGACACGATAGGAGAGATAGAGGCAGGGATGATGGCATGGAGAGAGAAAGCAGCAGAGGACTCTAGACTTGTAGGAAGAGAAAGGCTGTGTGTCTGTAGGCAAGAAGTTGACTTGAATATTTGCCCTTTGATCATTTAAATGAATATATATTTTCCGTGTGTTTTGTGTAGATCAAAAAAAGGGGGGGGGCGGGGAATAGAGGTAAATACTGTTAACCAATGGTACATGGAGGAGATTGTAATAATTGCAGTGAAACAAAATATGATTGGTTGAATGTAAAACTGATATCTGCCCTGCAAACTATCACTCAATTCACAATAAAAGCTTTAAAAAACAAAACAGTAAAACAAAAAGAATAGGTTTACACACAGAAACATTCTTTGATGGTTACTAGGGATAGGAGGGAGCCATGGTGTGGTGCTGTGGGCTAATGTGTCAGACTGAAAAGTCTTTTACACCTCAAGGTCAGTGGTTCAAGCTCACCAGCTGCTTCTTGGAAACCCTATACAGGGTTGCTGTGGGTCAGAATCAACTTGACAACACTTAACAACAGCAGAGGTAGTAGGGGGAAAGATGGAAAATCACTTATTAATAGTACACAGGTGTTAATTATGGCAGAGGAAAAAGAAATACATAATACAGGGGGAATTAACACAACAAGACCAAGGCAGAAGGGAACTGTGAGAAGTATGAAAGAATAATGTGAAACTATAACATACTATATTATAAATGCTATAATGTATACAAGCCTGCAACAACAGTAATGAAAAATAATAATTTGTAAGTAGAAAAATAATTAGACATGTATGCTTAATAGGTGAGCAAAGTGCTATCAGAATACACCCATATACATATATACATAAGGTTGTGGACATTACATAAAATTTTACAAATACTCCATATATATATATATACCGTTGAGTTGGTTCCTATCCATAGCAACCCTGTATAGGGTTTCCGAAGAGCAACTGGTGAAACTTGAACCTTCGACTTTGCAGTTCATGCTGCAGTTACAATCCAGTGCATTAACCCACAGTGCCATACCAGGACTCCGAACATGATATATATGTCCCTAAAAAAACCTTATATTCTGAAAATTACACACCAGCAGGACGTCCTGATGCACCACTGGAGGCACTCACTCATCTCTGCCAAGAAATCTGAAAGACGACTACCAGGCCAACTGATTGGAAACGATCCATACTTGTGCCCATTCCAAAGACAGGTGACCCAACGAAATGTGAAAGTCATTGGACAGTTTCATTATCCCATGCAAGCAAAATTTTGCTAAATGTAATTCAAAAACAGCTGCAACTAGACAGTGACAGAGAACTTTCAGAGATTCAAGCCAGATTCAGAAGAGGATGTGGAACGAGAGATACCATTGCTTATGTCAGCTATATCTTGGTGGAAAGCAGAGAACACCAGAAAGCTATTTAACTGTGCTTTTCTGACTGTGCAGTGTCTTTTGATTGTGTGGGTAATGTCAAGATATGGACGATACGGCAGAGAATGACTATTTCCCAGAACACTTAATTGTGTTCAGGAGGAACCTATTCGTAGACCAAGAGGCAGTTGTTAGAATAGAATGAGAGAACACTGAGTGGTTTAAAATTAGAAGTTATGCACCAGGGCTGGATTCATTCACCATACTTATTCAATCTGTATGCTAAGCGAATAATCTGAGAAGCTGGATTACATGAAGAAAAACATGGTATAAGGATTGGAGGAAGACTCATTAACAACCTGTGATATGCAGCTAATACAACCTTGCTTTCTGAAACTGAAGGACTTAAAATACTTACTAACGAAGATCGAAGACCACAACCTTCGGTATGGATTGCACTGCAACATAAAGAAAACAAAAATCCTCACCACTTGGACCAATAAATAATATCAAGATAAATGGAGAAAAGATTGAAGTTGTCAAAGACTTCATTTTGCTTGGATCAACTGTCAACATGCATGGAAGCAGCAGTCAAGAAATCAAATGACATATTGCATTAGGCAAATATTTTGCACAAGACCTCTTCAAAGTGTTGAAGAACAAAGATGTCAGCTTGAGGATTAAGATGCACTTGACCCATACCATGATATTTTCAATAACCTCATATGCATGCAAAAGTTGGACAGTGAATAAGGAAAACTAAAAGAATCGATTTGAGTTATAGTGCTAGAGAAGAATATTAAACGTACCATGAACTTCCTAAAGAACAAACCAATCTATGTTAGACGTACAATCAGAATGCTTCCTGGAAGCCAGGGTGAACAGACTTCATCTCTCACACTTGGGATGTATTATCAGGAGGGACCAGTCCCTAGAGAAGGATATCATGTTTGGTAAAAAGGAAGGTTGGGGAAAAACGAGGAAGACCCTCAATGTGATGCATTGGTAGCGAAGGGCTCAAATTAAACAGCGATTGTGAACTTGGTGCAGGTCCCGGCAGTGTTTTGTTCTATTGTGCATAGTGTTGCTATGAGTTGGCAGAGATTCATTGGCATCGAACAAGAAGCAGCAAGGTTTATGTGCGTAGATAGAGTTTTGGCAGATGACCCAAACTCTAATCAATTTCATCAGCGCACTAAATATTACATTTGAGGGGATCTTTGGATCTACCAGCAAAGTTGTAAACTGCCACAGTGGCTATTCAATGTACAATACCCTAGAGTGAAGATGTTGATTGCTTTTAATTATAGAAAACGGAGGAGGAGGACATGATGCAAAGAGAAGGGAGCTCTGGGCAAGCAGGTCAGGAAAGTGCACATCAGGAGCAAACTGCCACCAGCCTATAATGTTGCAGATGAACCTCTCAAAATTCAGTCAAAGGGGCTGCTGATGACAACGCAATGCCTAAACTAAGCTCACCAACCTCTTCCTCCTATTGAAGACTGTGCTTTTATTCCTTCTCTTCTGGTTCCTTTTGCCTGGGAAACACTGCCTACGAACCACTGTGATATTTGCTTATTCTGACATTTCCCCCTATTCAACAACCATGGATGAGCAAATTCATGTGACAGAGACATGTTATTCGGCAGAACCCATTCTGCAAGTACACATCAGCACCACTGAGAATAGACTGTCCAAGTCAGGGCCATTGGTGGACAGCTTGGGCCCACACTGAGAAAAAGTGAGGCAGAGATGCAGCTTTTTTTTTTTTTTTTTAAACTTTTTTTTATTACACAGTAAAGAATACAACAATACCTGAATCATACTTTAAAGATTCACAGGTTGACAGACCATACATTACAGTCCAACTAAGGAAAAAAGGATAAACAAGAAACCACAGTTCAGACATAGTAGACTTAAAAGCTCAAGAGTATGCTGACAAAAGCATGATGCCTAGACCCCACCCCCCAGTGTTAGTCTACCATTATTAACTTGTGGTACATGTCTGAATTCAGTATTGCACAACAACTTTAATTTTTCACAATAATGTCGCAGAACCCAAAATAATATTTAAAAAAAATTACTTCAAATCTGCATTTCAACAGTCTCCAATTTTTTTTTTTCTGTCCCTTGAGGAATTCGGACAACATGGAGTTGCTTTCTTTCCCTAAGTATTCCAGACGTAGGCATGCTTTGCATAAGTAAACCAGCCTTGAAATTTTTAAATCCCCAAGACATGCACCTACACCAAAAAAAAATTTTAAAGTTAAGAAAAAAATTAAAAGGACAGGTGGTCCTGTCACACACAGTCTCATGACAGAGAAAAAGAGAAAGAGAAAAAGAGTAAGAGACAGAGATAAGAGATAGAGGACGCCCTATTCCTATCAGCGACCATTCAATTCTATCCAATGAAGATAACTTTGTTTTTAAATGTGTTATACCTACAAATTATACTCTCACATAGCCTGTATATAAGTGACAAGCAAAAAAGGAAAGTAACAAAAGTTTTCTTTTCTTTCTCTTCTTTAGTTTTATGAGGTCTGCATTGTTACCAAGAAGTGATATGGTTTGCAGCTGTATGAGCTTAACTTTTGGTATCCTGGTTCTTTTGTGCCCATTTGGTTTGACTAGACCAGTTTTTGTTAGCTACTGGTGCAATATACATGCTGTCAGAGGTAGAGTGAAACTTTTTGCCACTGAGGAGAATGTAGCAAAACAGGAGGAGAGGAAAAGGAGGAGGAAGAGGGGAAGGAGGAAGAGGAATCAGAGATAGAGCTCAGAGTTAGGGATTTTTTTGTATTTGTTTTCACTCAGGGTGCCCTGAATTAAAAGTAATGAGACGTACTGTACTAATCCTTATTTTACACACTAGTGTTAAGAATAACAGTGCTGTTTCACATACATCACAGCTTCTAGAGATAAAGACGTGGGTATGACATACCTCATTTTTGGGATTATTTAACCCTTCGTAGCCTAGAACATATAATAGCTCTGTAAGAAAGGACTGTCCAGTGTCACAAGCAGACTAGAAAGCAGAGTGAGGTCAAAGGATTCTGGGAGCACCATGATATAACCCATTCAGAGCCTGGTTATGTGCTTTCGTTTCACTTTAAGCAGGTGTGCTGGCAGATGGACTTCCAACATGCAGATAGATGTATTTGTTTGCTCATCAGAACTTTCTAAACTAAAAAGCCATTAGAAAAATATAACACCACCCAAACAAAATGAAAACCAACTTGTATATGAAAATACTGGAGGAAAAAAAATAAAAGGACTAAAATGCTGGATTTCAGAGACATGAAACAAACCAATTTAGGAAAGCCTCTATGCAGATACTTAACAAGCCATTTAAAACGGTATCCAAGGGCTACATTAAAAAACCCCAAAAGCTAATGGATCGTTTTTCAATTTTTTAAAACCAATGCCTGGTGTTGATGTATGTGGAGAAGTGTCTTCCCAGCCTTGAAAACTTTGGTTGTCTACACAGCCTGCAGCACTGCCAACTTTCCTAAAGCACACAACCACATCCTGGGCTACTGTGTTCAAAACTAACAAGTAGTTCTGGTCTGGACCCTGGACAACGAAGGGTTAATGGATTCACACTATACCTTTGCTGGACATGTTTAACCTGCTGATCATTTGGAAAGTAATAACTGGTGCTTTTCAAAATTCTGATTTTGGTCCATCAGATCAGTCTTTGGCTGACTTCCCTTTTTGTAAGAATACTGTATAACCTGGCATTCAGCAGTGTTAAAGCTGTCGATCGTGTTACACCGCAGCATTTGGAGCTCTAATGATTTATCTTTTTTTTTTCCTTTTTTTTTTTTGTAAAATTAGAAATACTTAAACGACCTTACAGCAATATGCATGC
>NW_006408549.1:12098410-12110564 GCF_000296735.1 Chrysochloris asiatica | reverse complement strand
TTTTTTTTTTTTTTTTTTTTTAAACTACTAGAGAAATATCACTAATACATACAGATCTAAAAGCAGCATAGAAAGATACAGGTTCTTCACCAACTAGGAATAAAGAGACTAAATGTGGGCATATGGTTAAACTACAATGCATCTTCACATTTGTCCAACACATTTACAAGAAAAACACCATTGGGAAACCTCACAGGACAGAAGTGTTGTAACACCAAGAGAACTACTAGTTGTTTTATTAAAAATCCAAACCGGGTGGGGTTGAAAATTTTTGGAAAGGGGCTGGAGCTGGAGCCACCACTTTTTAAAAATTATTTTTCAATATAAAATGAATGAGCTGGAATAGATCCAATGTCTTACTCTGTGGAACCTTGTAAAAGTGAAGAAACGTTGAAGGGTTATTTAGGGCAGCTGGCTGATGTCCGAGCTGCCAGAATGCTAATTAACTGCAGGCTGAGTCTCTTACTTCTGTGTGTGTGTGTGTGTCTGTGTGTGTGTATACATATATTTTTAAAAGAAACCTTTTGTCTTATGGCAATTTTTTTTCTTGCTGTTGTATTCATACATCCCACTGCAAATCATCTTTCATTTTTCATTCTGTTGACCTGGATAGTAGTATTTGTTTTCAGAAACAGGAAGAGGAAAAAAGCAAAAACAAAAACAAAAGGAAAACAAAAACAAAAACGAACATCTGTGTCTCCTTCCAATCTGCTGCACATCTGCGCGTTTTGTAGCGGGTCTTCAAAGTTCAGTTAGCAACCCACGGACGCCATTCATCTTCTTGTTAAAATGTCTACTGCTGTATCCAATGCTCATGCCCTTGAGGATTTTCCTCTTTTTTTTTTTTCCCCCATTATTATATATAAAGAACATTGTGACTTTTAATATTAGCATTTTTGCTTTCAACAGCAATTAGCAATCTCTTGGTTTGCTGTTTGGTAAAGCATCGGTTAATGAGGTCATCTAGTTTAAAATCCCAGCTACTGGAAAATAACAGGGAGGAGGTCAAATCTATCATTTTATGTTATATTCTCTGCTCTCTTTTCAGTTTTCTAAAGAAAAGATATCTTTGTTATCCACAATAAGTCATTGCGACCCGTTACTGGCCCTCTGTATTTTACTACCACCTCAAGATACAATAAGTTCTCTCTTGCTGAAGTACTGAAATATGATAGTTCATCTATAAACAAACAAACAAACAAAAAAAAACAACTTTGAGCATCTGAGGATGAGGAATTGGTTTCGTGTTGGTTTTGTTGTCTTTCCTCCGACAGTTCTGAGTTCACGTCTAGCGAGGGGTTGTTTCTATGGTGGAAGGGGTTCCCGGGGTGGTTGACCTTGGAGTGGCTGCTGGTGGTGTGTCCATAGGGCTCCCAGCCCCGCTGTTGGGTGTGACAGAGGAGCTGACCGCGGGTGTGTCTCCCTGCTGCTGGGCCTGCAGGGTCTGTCCACAGATGTGGTGGTGTTTTTCCCAGTCTTTGTGCTGGCAAAATGAGCCACAGTATCGGGCTGTGTTACAGCCACTGCAGGTTTCACTCGCTTTACGGCCACAATTCCAGCAACTCTAAAGGGAAAGGTAGGAAAAAGCAAAATCTCAGATTAATGCACTGTTGTCTATAAAATAAGGTAGGCAACACTGCAGCCTTATTTTCAGGAACTATACAATCAAAGGATTCTTTGGGAGGTGAAAACAATAACATGCTTTGTTGCTATCCAAAAGTTTAGCAGTTCAAGTTCTTCCAGAGATGTTTCAGAAGAAAGATCCACTTCTAAAATATCAGTCATTACAAACCCTATTGAGCACCGTTCTACTCTGACCCACTTAGAGTGTATTGAGTTGGAATTGACTCCACAAAAGGTAGCTATATATTAAGAATGACAAATCCAAGTCGTGTGTGTGTGCACACTAGACACACAAAAGATGTAAGCCTTAATGTAAGCTGCCCAAACTTTCTTGCCAACAATTGTTACCGCATCTAGTATAAACTAGTTTTTAGTATAAAATCCCTTCTTTCAGCTTTGCTTTTGCTATCTTCATATCTAAATTCTCATTCATCAGTATTAACACTGCTATTGCCATTATTTTTTATTTTTTTCCACTTCAATATCAATAATGGAGTGCTGGTGTGGCACTATGGGCTGGACTGCAAGGTCAGTTTGGACCACAAGGTTGGCAGTTCAAATTCACCATGCACTCTCTGGAAGCCCTATACAAGGTCACTATGGGTCAGAATCAACTCAATGGCACTTAACAACAAACAATACCAATAATGCCACAATGTTAATTGCCGTTGATTCGGTTTCAACTCATAGTGATCCTGTATAGGGTTTCTGAACAGCAGCTGGTGAGTCTGAAACACCACCCTTGTGATTCAAAGTGACCTTGTGGTCCAGTGTTTTTCCTATTGTGCCACACCACAAAAATATCACTCAGGGCTGAAATTTCTTCTCCTAAACACTAACAGGAATCACAAAGAACCATCAGAACTCTATATCAGATTCACAGAACTATACCTATTCCTTATCAACTTTTTTGTATTTGTAACAATAGTAAAAAACTATTCAGGACATTAATGAGGCATCGGGCATGATGGTAACAGCTTTGGCGTGAGGAGGGTACCATGTTCAGCTGTCAGTCATATAGTGCCAGCCTCTCCCATGGTCATGGACTCTGGGGGATGTGCAGGCCTGTGCTAGGTTACCAGTTTCTGTAAAGTCTAAGGGCCTAAAGCTTTTAAAAATACTGTGGAGTGGAAAGGGAGGAAAGGCATGGGAGATGGTGTCTGGACAAAATGCACATGAGTTTAGGAAATCCAAAGTGAGTGCCAAAGAGAGGCGGATGCTCAGCCAGGTTCCTAGTGTCCTGGTAGAAGCCCTGGGCCCAAGTGAATTGCCAGGCCTGGAAGGCAGATCAGGCTTGGGATGCAGGGGGTTATCAAAGCAGCATTGCAGGGTAGGCGAAGAGCCCTGGAGCCAGCTTCCTGAGGGAAGCTTTAACACAGCAAAGGAGGAAGAGGAAAAAATTCAACTGTGAGCCCTCCAGTTACAGTTGGCTTTATTGAACTTTGTTTCCTCCAAGCCTCCTTTTCCACAAATCACAGTTGGACCCTAACACAATGATGAGCACGTTATTATTGTAGTTGTTTTTATTCCTATGATTATTTTTTCTATTTAAAAAAAAAATCACGCAAATGAATGATTTGAAAAAAAAACCCAACTTCACTTTCACATAACAGCCTTGTCTTTAGAACTTAACCATGTTAATAAGTCAGGAGTAGTATAATGTGATACATAGAGGATTCTAAAGAGTGTGAGGAAAGGTACTTTAACTTCTTCATGTATTTAGGATCCGCACTGGACTGCAAACCGTAAGGTGAGTGTTTCAAATCTACTAGATGCTCCTTGGAAACCCAATACGGGGTTGCTATGAATCAGAACCAACATGACAGCACTTAACAACAACAACCTCCACTAAAACCAAATTCATTATGTCTTACAATGAAGTACTAAGACAGTCTCCAAACAACTGACCTTTACTTCAGCTCCAAGGAGGGCAGGCAATTTGGTCTGTACTTTCATCATACATCCTACGCACCCAGAACAATGCCTGCTATATTGTTGTTGTTAAGTGCCTTCCAGTCAGTTCTGACTCATAGTGACCATTGTATAGGGTTTCAAGGAGTGAGTGGTGGGTTTGAACTATTGACCTTGTGGTTTGCAATACAGTGCCACACCAGGACTCCAGGTAGATGGTGTTCAGAGCGACCCTGTACAGGGTTTCCGAGGCTGTAAACCTTTATGAGAGCAGAAAGCCTCATCTTTCTCCACGGAGTTCTGGTAGTGTAGTGGTTACGAATCGGGCTGTGAACTGCAAGGTCAGCAGTTCGAAACTACCAGCCGCTCCGTGGGAGAAAGATGAGACGTTCTGCTCCCATAAAGATTTACAGCCTCGGAAACCCTGTACAGGGTCGCTATAGGTCGGAACCGACTCAATGGCACTTAACAGCAACACTACCAGATGGTAGGTGCTCAATATATATTTATATATGAATAAATCAAGACTATGGCTAATTTTTCTTTGAAAATGTTTAAGTATAAAAATGCGACAGTGTTCATTATAATTTCACACAATGCTTTCCATTGGTTGACGCTATTTTTTATTAAGGGAAATAGATGACATGGTGGCTCATCTGAAAGCAAGTACAGTACTCAGGCATGTGTGAGCCTGTTGCCATTATCCGTGGTGCTTTCTAAGTCATGAGGAAAGGTTGCCCTCTGAGATTTAAATGGCAAGAGAATCATGTCATAAATCAGAGTACAGACATGTCATGCCACCTACTAGAGACTAAAGAGCGTATCTATAGGTTCCAGGGGTGGAGGAAGAGGAGGAGAGACAGTGCCCTTACATGCTCTTCCAAGAAATGGAGAGAACCAACTTTAAACTTGGGTAGTTCGTTTGGCAAGACTATCCCCACTGAGAAATGGCTTTATCAAATCATCTTTGCTCTGTGCCGGTAAAGTTCTTATTCTTGATTTTGCTATTCTTGTCAAACAAACCTCTAACTATATATACTTTGGTAACCCAGCTAACTGACAGTACGTGCTTTGTTGTTGTTGCTGTGTGCCATCGAGTCAGCTCCAAGTCACAGTCACCCTGTGTAGGATTTCCAAGAGCAGTTAGTGGGTTTGAAGTGCTGACCTTGTGGTTATGTGACGATTAAAATGGAAATTCTAGTATGTTGCTCTTGCTAAGTGCTGTTTGTTATTGTTACCTGCTGTTGAATCCGTTCTGACTCATAGGGACTCTGTATAGGGTTTTCGAGGAGGTTCTGGTGAGTTTAAACTGCCCACCTTGTAGGGTATCTTACAGAGCCACAGCAGGAATCCACATTAAATATCTTCCTGCTGTGTTCCCTATATTCATCTTGTTTTCAGAATACTGGTTGTGCAGTCTCAGGTGGAGTTGGTTCTAACTCATAGCAACCCTGTATAAAGTTTCTGAGGAGCAGCTGGTGGGTTTGAACTGCTAATCTAGTGATCAGCAGCTCTGTGCTTACCCTACAGCTACAGTACCACACCAGGTCTCCATGTGTAAAAATATGCAGAGGGATTTTTCAGTTGTCATTCTAATTTCACTAATGGATTAAAAACAAAATCCTAGAAAGACAGTGATCTACTTCTGTAAGCCAGTCAGTGAGGCCCCCTTGGATCACAAAAGTCTAACCCCACTGTACTCAGGGTTGCGAGTCAGGGATCAGCCTGACAGAAGCTAACGAGAAAAAGACAAGGGTTGTTTAAGTGTGGGTTGTCTGCAGATTCATATGGTTTTTAGCTGTTAAAAAGGTTCCAGCTCTGTATTCTAATATATCAT
Source organism: Chrysochloris asiatica (assembly GCF_000296735.1). Lineage (NCBI taxonomy): Eukaryota > Metazoa > Chordata > Mammalia > Afrosoricida > Chrysochloridae > Chrysochloris > Chrysochloris asiatica. The sequence goes on along the minus strand of NW_006408549.1, from coordinate 12,105,193 downwards.
TCAGAAACTATGGCTCATTGTGAAGATTAACAATCAGTACTAATTTAATCAAGAAAATAACTCAAAATATACGCAGCTATGATCAGAGAGCTCGTAAGCATAACTAGAAGCCCTTCTCTCTGAAGAGCCATAGGATCACATTGCATATTCACCAAAAGGTGAACAAACAAACATAGGCCTGGCCCATCCTTCAAAGCAGCAAGTGAGGTGTCTGACACTCAATGCTGTGAATGAAGTTCACTTGCTGGTGGCTTAGGCTCTTAGAAAAATGCCAGCTGGATCCTGGAACCAACTCAGCAAATAAGTGGTATTCCTAAATTACATCAGAAAATTCCAATTAGAGAATAGAGACCTAAATCCAAAACAATATTTTAAGGAAATTAAACATCTAATCTGAGTCAAGTGGCTTCTTTAGGAAATACCCTGGTGTGAGTCCTATCCTTTTTTTGGCAGCAGCTCATTTTGGCAGGCACAGGGTGGTTAACTGCCCAATACTCAATGGCTCCTTCAGATTGAAATCAGATGTACACAACATTCTCAATTTAAACTGATTAAACACACAGACTAAACCAGGTAATTACAAATGCATGTGTTGGGGAGTGGAAAAAAGAGACAGAATGGGACTTCTTTATTTTTTTAAAGTGTTTTCAAAGATGGGAATAATTTTACAAATAAAAAAGTGGAATTACGCCAACCATAGAAACAGATGTTTTGGATAGTGGAGCTGCTGAGAACTGAGACTTCTTGCCTAGTATCCCTTGGTTCTGGGCCAGGATTACCTCTAGTTCCATTCCTAAGTTGTTAGATCCCACTCATTTGCCACCCTCCACAGGGACAAAAGTAACCTTCAGCTGTAGGAAGGTACAACAAAGAGCAATTTAAATGATATGGCGTTGGGACAGGGAGGCTCCACAATTTTATTGTTCTTAACACTGTCCTGCAATGATTGTGAAAGGAAGGTTAGTTTAAGTGTCAACTAACTAGAGAACTCCAAAGTGCATTACAGAAAATGCCATTTCTATATTTCTCTCCTGAATTTACTTTTGGCTAATCCACACCTGGAATCTTGATGTGGCGCTGTGGGTTCATGTGCAGGATGGCAAAGTCAGTTTGAGCTATAAGGTTGGCAGTTCAAGCTCATCAGCCACTCCTCAGAAACCCTATCTATATAGGTTCGCTACGAGTCAGAACTAATTTGACGGCACTTAACAACAACGACAATCCACACTGCAAGGTCAGCTGTTCAAATTCACCAGTCACTCTGAGGCAGAATGGACTCGACAGCACTTAACAACAATCCACACCTGCAGAATTGAAAACTGACCAACGGCATTCAGCCCTTAAACCAAACATCACAAACACACTGTTGTCAAATCTGTTCCAACCCATAGGGTTTCCAAGACTGCATAATTTACGTAACCAGACAACCTCATGAAGCAGCTGTGGAGTTCAAACCACTGACATTGGTTACAGTCGCCAATTCCAGAAATAGTGGAGGCTGCAGAATCTCATGAGTTCTCTAATAAAGGTATGTTCCTAAGCTTCCTATTGTGTCCAAAGGAGTATAATGCCTGGGATATATCCCTTGGGAAAGGGATAAAAACAGTCAATGGCTTAATTTAGCTTTACATTTTTCAATTTTTATATTCAAGCTAGTATTTCCTGAGAGCTTTTATTTACTTTTTTTTTTTTTTTTTAAATAACCAACATTACTTTCCAGTCCTCTAAGAAATGCTCCTAATGAATGAATTACCACAAGAGTGTGCAAAGCTCAAAGAATAGCACTTTACAGCCGATTTCATTTCCAAAGCTCATGGCACCATATACTCCTTTACTATTTGCTATGATATTATTCTCTTACATAAAGAACATTTTGTTTTTATCTGAAAAATGGTATTAACTCAATCAGATGAAAAACCTGGATCTGAACATCACTCTATCCTTGGCCAAATGTACTAAATACAAGGGATATTTGTGGAAATGGAAGCGAATATCATCTGGTATCAGCAATTTTCTTGTCTGTAAGAATATGATTTATTTTATGCTGTTTTTTAGATACATTGTTGTTGGTACTGACTCATAGCGACCCTGTGCACAACAGAATGAAACACTGCCCAGTCCTGGGCCAACCTCACAATTAATTGTTGCCACAATTGCACAATACATCTTGTCCTCTTTTTCTCTGACCCTCCACCTTACCACACTTGATATCCCTCTCCAGTGACTGGTCCCTCCTGATAATATGCTCGAAGTAGGAGAGATAAAGTCTGGCCATTTTGGCCTTCAAGGTGTACTCTGGCTGCACTTCTTCCAATACAGATCTGCTGGGTTTTTTGGCAGCCCATGGCACTTTCAATAGTCACCTCCAACAATATAACTCAAAAACATCAATTCTCCTACAATTTTCCTTATTCACTGTTCAACTTTCACATGTATATGAGCTTACTTAAAATATCACAGTGTGGGTCAGGCATACTTTAGTCCTCCAGCTGACATCTTTGCTCTTCAACACTTTAAAAAGGTCTTGTGCAGCAGATTTGCCTAATCCCATACGTCATTTGATTTCTTGGCTGCTGCTTCCACAAGTGTTGATGGTTGATCCAAGAAGAATGAAGTCTTTGACAACTTCAATCTTTTCTACACTGATAAGAATGTTGTTTATTGGTCGGTCCAGCAGTGAGGCTTTTTAAGTCCTCTTCACTTTCAGCAAGCAAGATTGTATCATCTGCATATCGCAGGTTGTTAAGGAGTCTTCCTCCAATCCTGATGCCACATTTTTCTTCACATAACCCAGCTTCTTAGATTTGCTCAGCATACAGGTTGAATAAGTATGGTGAAAGAATACAACCCTATTGCACACCTTTCCTAATTTCAAATCATTCAGTGCCCCCATGTTCTTTTCGAACAACTGCCTCTTGGCAGAACACAGTGAAGTGTTCTGGAATACTCATACTTCGCAATGTTGTCCATAGCTTGTCATGATCCATACTGTCAAAAGTCTTTCTGTAGTCAATAAAGCATAGGTAAACATCTTTCTTATATTCTCTGCTTTCAGCCATGATCCATCTGACGTCAGCAATGATATCCCTCAATACACGTCCTCTTCTTAATCCGTCTGAAACTTCTGGCAGTTCTGTTAATGTATAGTTACAGCCATTTCTGTATAATCTTTAGCAAAATTTTACATGCATGGGATATCAAAGATATTGTCGATGATTTCCACATTCCATTTGGTCACCTCTCTTTGGAATGGGCACAAATACTGATCTTTTCTAATCTGTTGTCTTCCAAACTTTTTGGCATAGATGGGCGAGTGCCTTCAGTGCCACCTCACTTTGTTCAAAGATTTCAATTTGTATTCCATCAATTTCTGGTGCTTTTGTTCTTTGCCAATTTCTTCAATGCACCTTGGACTTCGTCTGTCAGTATCATTGGCTCTTGATCATATGCTACCTCTTGAAATGACTGAATATTGACCATTTCTTTTTGGTACAGTGACTGTGTGTATTCCTTCCATCTTTTTTTTTTTAAAAGCTTTCTGCATCATTCAATAATTTGCCCAGAGAATCCTTCAATAATGAAAGACAAGTCTTGAATGTTTTCTTCAATTCCCTTAGCCTTAGAAATGCTGAGTATGTTCTTCCCTTTTGGTTTTCTAACTCCAGATCGCTGCACATTGAAATATTTGACTTTGTCTTCTTGAGCTGACCTTTGAAATTTTCTGTTCAGCTATTATACTTCCTCATTTCTTCCATTTGCTTTAGCATCTCTATGCTGGCGAGCAAGTTTCACTGTCTTTTGTGACATCCATTTTGATTTTTTGCTTTCTTCCTCTATGATGTTCTTGGTGTCATCCCACAACTCTTCTGGAGGTACATCGAGACTAGAGAATGAGATTTCTGTTTCTGTTGACAAAATGTAGCCCTCTGGTTTTTGTTTTTTGAAATTCCTCTTCTGTGAGACAAGATATCTTCTCATGAATTATTCTAAGTTTCTCTAGGTATTGTACACCCATTAATATATTTCTTTACAGAGTTTATTGTTGGTATGGATTGTTGTTAGACACTATCTCATCAGTTCCAACTCATAGCAACTCTGAAGTGCTGACCTTGCAGTTCTAGCCAATCTTGTGGTCCAGTGCTTATCTATTCATACACCCATATATACACAATTGATGCTCAATAAGTTTAAATAAAACAATTATAAATAAAAGTCTCAAAATATAAAGAGCTCTAGAGAAGGCAACTTCTGACTTAAATTCACAGTATGATCACATATTTGCAGTGACTTCTTCAATTGAAAACCACTTTCAAATATATATATTGCAGCTTGTGAAACTAGTAAGACCCAAAGAATAAGCTGTCTAGTAAATGATCTACCCAGTTCACATGGATGGGATATTGCACAGCAAAGATTTGGTTTAACCAGGTCTTTGACAGCAAATCAAATATTCTTTAACAATTGTCATCCTTTGTCAATTTAAAATCTTTTCATAGAGCCCATTTTGGCAGGAACATGAGAAGAGCACTTCACTCCTGAAACTGGTCAGGGATTGGGCCTGTGAGTTAGCCATCAAACCTGAGACAAAGTGTTATGGTATGTAATGGAAATTCCACAGGCTTCTGAGTCACACAGATCTGGGATTCACTGCCTACTTCTGTCAGTGACTTTAGAACCAAAAGCAATTGACTTAACCTCTTGGATACAAAGTACTTGTGAAGCACACATGTCTGATGTTCAATTGGTCCTTAAAAAATGGCAGTTGCTAACACCAATTACTACCTTTAGCACTTACATATAATTCTTGTTCCAGATATACCCGTCACTGCTATTAGACCTAGAAAGTCCACTGCATGTTCAATTTAAGTTTCTTTCTTCACAAACATTAGCAGTTATAGAGAACATTTGCTCTACTTCCCCTTAAACTTCACTAGTGACCAATGACTCTTTACCAGTCCTCAGCCTTCTCTGGTAGCGTAGTTATTATGAGTCAGGCTGCTAAGCACAAAGTCAGCAGTTCGAAACTACTCGTCATTCTAAGGGAGAAAGATGAGGCTTTCTGCTGCTGTAAAGGTTTACAGCCTCAAAAAACCTATATATGTAGTCCCTATGAGTCGGAACAGACTCCATGGCACACCACCACCACCAATCATTTCTCTATTCCTCTTTTTCAAATTTCCATCATTGAATTTTTCTCTAATTTTAATTTCCAAGATTCTGAGTTTCTGTTTCATATACTATAACTTCTCCCTCTTCTGTTTATTTCTCTCCAAAATGGCAAATATTATAGGGGAAGCTGGCATAAAAAAATGCTATCCTTATTATGATGTGCCTTTGTCAAATCACACAGTTTCAATATCACCTGTAAGATAATGGCTCTTGAACCTCTATCTCCAGCCCATCCTGGGTTACAGGTTCTTATTTTCAAGCGGCTGCTTGCTGTATAGCTCAGGTAGGACGTTCATCTGTTAACTAAGTCAGTATTCCTAAATCTCATCCTCTGGTGTGGTCTATTTCATATACTGGCAACATGATTCAGGTATATGAATTGAAAACTGAATACTCCTCTTTTTAACCCCTGCAAATACACCACACTATATCCTCCATGTTTTATCTCCATCGTTTCTCCTATCCTTTTCAATTTCACAATTGCTACTGAAATTCCACTAATACCCTTCCTAGCTATTAGAACAGCATTTTAACTGTTTTTTCTTCTCTTCCTTTCGCTCTTTTGTGCTTTGTTATCCATTGTAAAGTAAAATACGGCTACAGATTTCTTTTGCTCCCATCAACCACCTTATAAAGTGGGCCACATATGTATTATCTCAATTTTTCAGATCAGAAAGGCAAAGCTACAAGCGGTGAGCTACTCAAGATCACTCCATGCCCAGTGATCACTCCACTACACATGAACATCTCCAGAATCAGACTTTCAGTAAAAGAAAAACAAAAAAACACATCCTATTAAAACATAGATCTTGTTTTGAGTGTTCCTCTGGAAATCGACTGTTCTGATCAGATTTGTGGGTTTTAATAAGATCTGTCCTCTGAGACCCCTGGCAGTAACTATGTTATATGTTGTTATGTGCCGTGGAATCAGTTCAGACTCATAGCGACCCTGTACAGGGTTTCTGAGAATGTAAATCTTTACAGGAGCAGAAAGCCTCATCTTTCTCCCATGGAACAGCTAGTAGTTTCAAACTGCTGACCATGAGATCAGCAGCCCAATTCGTAACCACTACGCTGCCAGAGCTCCTAATGTTATTATGTAGCATCTATATTTTCACCATTTGCATTACACTTCAAAAGTCCCACTGAGGATGGTTCCAGTACTTCTAGAAGGAGTGATGAAGATGAAGCTTCCAGAGTAGCTTTCCCACATCATCACAACCTAGCATGCTCTGGAAATGCAGAGTTTAAACTTAAGTCAACCAATGTTCATGCTACAAAATTGCCCAAGTTTTAAATAAACTGTGTAGTTAGTTCTTCACCTGTCTAAGAATAATTATTTTGGTGGCTTGAAACTAAAAACTAAGTACTGGAACACTCATTTATTATCTGTTTTGAATCCCCATTTCTAATTACTTACATCTATCACATAAGCTTTCATCACATGAGTGTGAATCTCAAAGCACTACTGTTATATGGTCTTTTTAAACAGTCCAAATATAACATTGTTCATTGGAAAAACCAAAATAGAAAACTCTGTGAGAGAGTTTCAAAAAGTTTGTGAAAAAAGTTTCTAGAAATAAATGAGAACGAAAACACAACGTACCAAAATCT
>NW_006408549.1:12092185-12097310 GCF_000296735.1 Chrysochloris asiatica | reverse complement strand
CTCTGTCACCGCTCCTATTCAGTATTGTGCTGGAAGTCTTAGCAAGAGCTATACGGCAAGACAGGGAAATTGAAGGCATCCAACTTGGCATGGAGGAAGTAAAACTCTCCCTATTTGCAGACAATATGATCCTATACGTAGAAAACCCCAAAGACTCAGTAAAAAAGCTACTAGACCTCATTGGAAGATTCCGCAAAGTGGCAGGGTATAAGATCAACAAACAAAAATCACTTGAATTCCTCTATACCAAAATGACAGCGTTGAAAAGGACATTAGGAAAACAATACCATTTACAATAGCCAGCCAAAGGATGAAATATCTTGGAATAAATGTAACCAGAGAAACAAAGGACTTATACAAAGAAAATTACAAAACACAACTACAAGAAACCAAAAGAGACTTAAAAAATGGAAGAATGTACCATGCTCGTGGATAGTAAGACTTAACATTGTGAAAATGTCAATACTGCCCAAAGCAATTTACACATATAATGTGATCCCAATCCAGGTTCCAATGACATTCTTCAAAGAGATGGAAAAAACAATTACAAACTTTATATGGAAAGGAAAGAGACCCAGGATAAGTAAAGCACAACTTAAGAAGAATAAAGTTGGAGGCGTCTCACTTCCCGACTTCAAAATTTACTACATGACTACAATGGTCAAAACAGCTTGGTACTGGTACAATGAAAGGTACATAGATCAATGGAACAGAATTGAGAATCCAGAAATTAACACATCACATACAGCCAACTGATTTTCGACAAAATACCTAAATAAATCGCATGGGGAAGTGATAGTCTCTTCAACAGATGGTGCTGGCAGAACTGGAAAATGATATGCAAAAGACTGAAATAATAACTTCACCTCACACCTTATACAAAAACCAACTCAACATGGATTAAGGACATAAATGTGAATCCCAGGATTATGAAGGCCATCAGTGAAAAACTTGGGACAAATGTGAGGGCACTAGTTCTGGGAATACACAGACTATAAAACATTCTGAAAACCACACAAACAAAAGCAGATAAATTAGATGAGTGGGACATTCTAAAAATTAAAAACTTATGTGCATCAAAAGACTTCACCAGAAGAGTAAAAAGGGAACCCACAGAATGGGAAAAAATCTTTTGCAATGATACATCAGACAAGGGATTCATTTCTAAAATATATAGGAAACTACAACACCTCTACAAGAAAAAGACAAATAACCCAATTAAAAAGTGGGCACAGGACATGTACAGACACTTCACTAAGGAAGAGATCCGGGCAGCCAACAAACATATGAAGAAATGTTCACTATCACTAACCATTAGAGAGATGCAAATCAAAACAACAATGAGATATCATCTCACACCAACAATGACAGCAAAGATAAAAAATGTAGAGGACAATAAAGGCTGGTGGGGATGTGGAGACACTGGGACACTCCGGCATTGCTGGTGGGACTGCAAAATGGTGCAACCTCTCTGGAAAGCAATATGGCATTTCCTCAGAAGGTTGAAAATAGAAATTACTTATGATCCAGCAATTCCTCTACTTGGTATTTACCCACAAGAAAAACGAGCCACAACATGAGAAGATACATGCGCACCAAAATTCATATTAGCACTATTTACAATAGCAAAAAGATGGAGACAGCCAAAGTGCCCATCAACTGAAGAATGGGTAAACAAACTGTGGTACATACACACAAGGGGATATTATGCTACCTTGAAGAATAACAAGGAAGCGGCAAGCCACCGCATAACATGGATGAACCTTAAGGATATTATGTTGACTGAAATTAGTCACAAAAAGAGAAATACTGAATAGGACCATTTTTCCATAAACTTTTTGAAGCCCCCTAGTATATAGATAGAAATTAACATGGAAAATTTAAACAGTCTGAAATTCTTTTCTTTTGTTTTACATTAATGCTGTACTATATTCTTGGTAGACTAAACAGGTTATAAAAAGAGCAAGAGCATAAAATAACCATTGATCTTGTGGTTAGGAGCCCAATGCCTAAACCACACGTACCATAATAAAATGTTTGATAAGCGTCGTCGAGTTAGTTCTGACTCATAACGACCCTGTACAGGAGCAACTGGTAAGCATGAACTACCAACTTTGTGGTTAGCAGTCCAGTACTGATCCTGCAGCACTACACCTGGACTCCATAATAACAATTAATGGTGCAAGAAAAATGAAAGAACTAGGATTAAGAATACAAAAGTAGTACAGTAAGGAAATATAGGTATGAGCACACAACAGGTTAGAGGAACTGCTATTGTGTGCTTATGAAGACTAAGGTCTTAGAGCAAGGCAACCTGAGCTGGAGACTCACTCACACTTACTTGTTTATAACCTTGAGCAAGTGACCTTCAAGAATCAGCTTTCTTACTTGTAACATGAAGAAATCAACACTGTGACCTTGTCAGCATTGATCCGAGGATGAAATGAAATCAAGTAAAAAAACCAAAACAGTGAACCAAGCCTGGTAGAGATCAGATATTCATTGTTGTTGTTGTTAGGTGCCATCAAGTTGGTACCAACTCATAGCGACCTTATGCACAGCAGAACAAAACACTGCCCAATCCTGGGCCAACCTCACTATTGTTGCCACGCTTGAGTCCATCGATGGCAAATCCATCTCGTTGCGGGTCTTCCTCTTTTTCTCTGACCCTCTACTTTACCGAACATGGTGCCCTTCTCCTGTGACTGGTCCCGCCTGACAATAATGTCTGAAGTAGGAAAGACTAAGTTTGGCCATCTTGGCCTCCAAGGAACACTCATGGCACTTTCAATAATCTCCTCCAACACCATAACTTAAAAGCATCAGTTCTTCTGTGATCTTTCTTATTCACTGTCCAGCTTTCACATGCATACAAGGTTATTGAAAATACCATGGTTTGGGTCAAACTGACATCTTTGCTCCTCAATGCTTTTAAAAGGTCTTGTGCACCAGATTTGTCTACTGCAGTACATCATTTGATTTCTTGACTGCTACTTCTGTGACTGTTGATAGTTGATCCAAGAAGAATGTAGTCCTTGACAACTTCCATCTTTTCTCCATTGATAAGAATGTTGTTTATTGATCCAGTGTTGAGGATTTTTGTTTTCTTTACATTGAGATGTAATCTATACTGCAGGCTGTGCTCTTGATCTTCATCAGTAAATATTTTAAGTCCTCTTTACTTTCAGCAAGCAGGATTGTTATCATCTGCATAGTATCTTTCAGTGATCTGTACACTACAATGTGCTTTATGACTTTTCACATTACACAGGATGACCTAGTGGTGAAGCTTTTGCACCTTATTTACCCTCCCTTGTTGTTGTTAAGTGCCTTCAAGTCAATTCTGACTCACAGCAACCCTGTATAGGGTTTCCGAGGAGCAGCTAGGGGTTTGAACCTCCAACCTTTTCAGTTAGCAGTCTGGTGCTTATCCTACAACACCACACCTGGAGTGTCCTTATCCTCCTAGTCCACAGAAAATATTTATCTATCTAGTTGGATTACATAATTGACTTCAGCTTTTAAGTGTTTTAACTTGTATTGTTTATGAAAAATGAAATGAGGGCTGGTTACTTCTCTACAACACCCTCACATAAATAAACCTTGGGCAAAGCAAAGCCAGGAAATTACTAAGATTATCAAGCAAAACTACCTGATAGGCGCTGGAAAAAACCTAACTTCTCTTCCTTACCTTACAGCTAATCAATCACCAAGTCCTGGAAATTCTATCTCACAAATATCCATCCATACAACCAATTTTCTCCATCCTCAGTATCACTACCTGTATTCAACCATCGTCCTCATTTTGCTCCGAGACTACTGAAACAAACTGGTATTTCCTTCTTGCTTCCTCTAATCTCTCTTCACACTGCAGCCCAAGTGATACCGTCAAAATACATATCACACCTGTCCTGTCATCATCCTGCTTCAAAGTTCTGCAATAGATTCTCTTACCACCTTCCCTATTCATCCCTGTGCAGAGGCATGGACATGCTCCTTGGAGAAAGAACAAAGCTGAGGTACAGAGTACGTGTGAAGGCTGCTGACCAGCTTGTGAGAATCCTTAAGTATCAGCTGAAACAAAACTTTTCCCCAGAAGCCCTCAAACCACTCTTGTGATTCTTACAATCTAATTCAGTTATTTGACTTCGTTAGTAAACTAAAGTCAACATGAAAGCAGGGGCCATGTCTACTAAATGTACTACTGAACCCTCAGCACCTGGCCTATCCCTGACACAGAGTTGTTGTTGTTAAGTGCCATTGAATTGGTTTCAACTCATAGCAACCCTGTTTAGAGTTTAGGTTCAATAATGTTAGGTTCAATAAAAGAATAAATGATATGAGAACATTATAGTTACACGTGTCAAATAAACTTTGAGCAAATCCATAAACATAATGTTTCTTCTATGATGTGCATTATTATATGAATATGTTTTTTAAATGAATGATTCTTCCATTTAGCCATTCACCATAATGGTCAAACCATTTATTTTTCCTAAGAAAAGGTCATAAAATTTCCAAAACAAAATGATATGTTGGCTTTATTTGAAGCTGTTGCTGTTAAGCGCTATTGAGTCGGTTCCAACTCATAGTGACCCTGTATAGGGTTTTCCGAGGTTTTAAATTCTTTTCAGGAGCAGAAAGCCTTGTCTTTATTCCACAGAGTAGCTCTTGGGCTCAAGCCACTGACCCTGTCATTCACAGTCCAGTGCTTATCATACAGAGCCACCACGCTCCCTATTTGAGGTTGTAGGGTGTAGATTCATCACAATCAGCTGAGTATAAGAAGTGAATTTTAAGAGTATAAGAAGTGAATTTTAAGAGGTATAACTGTACTGTCTTCTCTGCAGGGCAGCCAAATCCCCCACCTCAGTGCTATCCACAGTGAGTGAGGACTAAAACAGGGAACTGTATTGTAGCCTGTGGTAGAAAGGGGGAGAAGATGTTGATGGCTTAGTAGTAGAATTCTTGATTACATGTGGGAGACCCAGGTTTGATTCCCAGTCAGTGCACTCGTGTGCAACCACTGCTTAACTGTCAGTAAAGGTTTGTGTGCTGCTATAATAAAGGAGCTCTGGTAGCGTAGTGGTTACGAATCGGGCTGTGAACCTTAAGGTCAGCGGTT
>NW_006408549.1:12076692-12083195 GCF_000296735.1 Chrysochloris asiatica | reverse complement strand
AAAAAAAAAAAATCCTTAAATAAACAGCCTAATTTGACAAATCCAGGAAGTAGAAAGAGAAGAACAAAATAAGCTTAAATCTACCAGAAGAAAGGAAATAAGATCAGAAGTAAATAAAACCAGAAAAACAATAGATATATAACCAATTAAACTAGAAGATGATTATTTGGGGAAAAAAATTCAGCTAAAATGACAAAGAAAAAAAAGAGAGAGAAATGCAAACAATCAATATAAAGAATGAAACAGAACACTACAATTGATCCATTAGAAATAAAGAGAATGGTGACAGAATATTATAAAGAACTCTATGGCAACAAACTGGATGATGTTGCTGTTAAATGGCATTGAGTCAGTTGCGACTCATTGCGAACCTGTATAGGGTTTCCAAAGAGTGGTTGGTAGATGTGAACCACCCACCAGTGCCTATCCTAAAATGTAACACAAACTGGACAGACTAAAGAAAATGGACAAATACTTAGAAAGCATGCAACCTATCCAAACTGATGCAAGAGGAAAAGTCTAAACAGACACATACAAAGTAAAGAGAGTAGTGATTAACAACCCCACAACAGCAAATATTTCAGAGAAGCAAATAACTTCATGTAATCCTTCAAATTATCTTCTTGTAGTGAAAGGAAGGAATAGATCACCCATTTTGTAGAACATGAAAATGGTGGCAATAGGGAAAACCAGATCAATAGGTTTTTTAGAAGGATAAACTAAGGTGCCTACCAGGCTTGTTTTTATAATCTGGCCAGGCAATAAAACAGTAACTGCTTTCCAATTGAAATTATTGTTATATTGGTGACTTTTTGTTAGTCAGCTCTTCCCTTTCCCTTAGTTATTATGGAAAATTTTGTGTGTAATAAGATTTAGCAAAATTGCTTGTAAACTTATGGTCCAGTTTGCATCTTGTGGAAAAAAAATTATTAAAGTCTTTACAATAAAAAACTTCCTAATAATACAAAAAGGAGCTCTGGTAGCGTAGTGGTTACGAATCGGGCTGCGAACCTTAAGGTCAGCGGTTCAAAACTACCAGCCGCTCCGTGGGAGAAAGATGAGGCTTTCTACTCCCGTAAAGATTTACACCCTCGGAAACCCTGTACAGGGTCGCTATGGGTCGGAACCGACTCGACGGCACTTAACAACAACAACAACAATAATACAAAAAGAGTCCTAGAACAGATGTCTTCACTGGGGAGTTTTACCAAATATTCAGAGAAGAACTGACATCAGTACTATTTAAATTCTTCAAAAAGTTCGAGAAGGAAGAAATATACCCTAGTTCATTCTATGAAGCAAATATAATCTTGGTACCCAAACCAAACAAAGACATCACAAGAAAAGAAGAAAGCAAAAACAAAAAACAACTATAGGCCAATATCTCTTATGAATATATATCCAAAAACCTTTTAAAAAAAAATACTAGTGAACAAAATCAAATAGCATATTAAGAGGGTCAAACACCATGTCCAAATTGGATTTAATCCAGGAATGCAGGGATGGTTCAACATTAGAACATCAATCAATGTAATACACTGCATCAACAGAAGGAAAAGGCAAAGAACCATATAATTAGACCCATGGATGGAGAGTGATTTGATAAAATTCAACACCCTTTTTTAGTGAAAACCATAAAGAAGATTTGAATAGAAGGGAAATGCCTCAATCTGATTCATTTTGTTGATGTTGTTGTTAGGTGCCATTGAGTCATGGCATGTATGAAAAGCCAGCTACCAACATTGTACTCAATGGAAAAAGACTGAGAGCTTTCCCCGTTTAACTGAGATCAAGGCAAAGGTGCCCACTCTTACTACATCTATTCAAAAATTGTATTAGAAGTCCTAGTCAGAGAAATAAGACAAGACAATCAAATAAAAGGTATCCAGATTGGAAAAGAAAAACTCAAATTATCTTTATTCACTAATGATATAATCTTATATAGAGAAAGTCCTTTTTTGTTTCTTATTTAAAATGTTTTCTACTTGGCTACACTTACATATCATTGGGATTTCCCTCCTTTGAATGAATTACATATTAGCAACAATTATGTACATTTGTTGAGTTGGTTCATGCTAGAAAATCCCAAAGAGCCTGCAAGAAAACTTCTAGAGCTAATATAGAAATTTAGAAAATTTGCAGGGTAAAAGTTAAAAACAAAACAAAAAAACTAGTTGGTTTGTATACACCAAAAATGAGAAACATGAATGAGAAATGAGAAAAACAATTCTATTTACAATAGCATCTAAGAGAATAAAGCACCTAGGAAAAAATCTAACCAGTGATGTGAAGGATTTATGCAATGAAAAATTTAAAACACTGTTGATAAGAGATTAAAGAAGTCTTAACTAAATGGAAAGGTATTCATGCTTATAAATTCGTGCTTATAAATTGTTAAACTGCCAGTATTACCCAAAGAGATTTATAGATACAATGCAATCCCAACTAAAATTCCAACAGCTTTCTTTATATTAATCTAAAAACAGTCAGTAACTTAAAAACTTCCTCTTTCTCCCACAGAACACTAGGTGAGCTCAAACTGCCAACTCTGTGGTTCACAGTCCAATGCTTATCCTATACAGCCACCTCACTGCCATATGGAATGGTGGTTGCTGTTGTTGGCAAGTGCCATCCAGTCAGTCTGATGCATAACGGGGTTTCTGAGGAGTGGCTGGAGAGTTTGAGCCACCAACCTTGTGGTTCAAACTGACCTTGCAGACCCAGTGTTTATCCTACAGCATCACACCAGGACTCCATATGGAATAGAGGTGGTGCTGTTGTTATGTGCTGTTGAGTCAATTCCAACTCATAGTAACCCTGTATAGGGTTTCTGTGGATCAGCTGGTGAGTTTGAACCACCAACCTTTCAGTTTAAATCGACCTTGAAGTCAAGTACTTATCCTACAGCTCCACACCAGGACTCTTAAGAGGCCCCAGATAGCTAAAACAGAGAATAATGTAGGAGCACTGTTTTAGTTATCTGGTGTTGCTAAAACAGAAATATCACAAGTAGGTGGTTTTAATAAACAGAAACTTATTTTCTGACTTTAGGAGGCTCAAAAACACTGCCAACTCATAGCAACTCATAGCAACCCTGTATAGGTTTTCTGAGGCTGTCAATCTTTATGGAAACAAAAAGCCTCATCTTTTTCCCATGGAGTGGTTGGTGGTTTGGGATGGTTAACCTCCACTGCTTATCCTACTGTACCATCAAATGTGCCAACTATACTGGTGGTGGTGGTGGTGGTGGTTGTGTGTCATGGAGTTGATTCCAACTCATAGTGACCCTTCATAGGGTTTCCGAGCCTGTAAATCTTTATGGGAGTGAAAACCTCATCTTTCTCTTGTGGAACAGCTGGTAGTTTCAAACTGCTGATCTTGAGGTTAGCAGTCCAATTTGTAACCCCTATGCTATCAGAGTTCCTTATACTGTTGTTGTTAAGTGCCATTGAGTTGATTCCAATCTATAGCAACCCCATATAGGGTTTCCAAGGAGCAGCCAGTGAGCTGAAACTACCATCTGCAATTCAAACAACTTTGCAGTCTGACACGTTAGACCACAGTGAAGTGCTGTCAATTCAGTTCCGACTCATAATGAACCTACATATGGTTTTCGGGAAGGGGTTGGTGGGTTTGAACTGCTGACCTTATAGTGCCATACCAAGACCCCTGACCAACTATAGGGAAAGTTTTCTCTCTCTGCGGGATCTGTGAGACAGTCCTTACTTTTCTGCTTGTTTCCTGGTTCCTTGGAGATCTCTGTATGTCTTGACATCTATCTTACCCTATCACTGATTCTCTACTTGCACTTTTTTTTTTTCTCTTTTATATCTCAAAAGAGATTGAGTCAACAACCTGGATTGAGACCTGATTAGCTAACAGTATAGTGAGACCTGGGGACTCCTAGGCCCAGGAACAGGGACATAGCCACAGAGGACTAGAGTGGAGAGTAAAAACATCCAGCTGATACGAAGTGAGGGAAATGCACAAAAATGCCCATAGTTGCAGATAGTACCCATTTGACTTAATTTCAATGGCTGGATGAACAGAACTTGACTAGAGGAAGAAAGAAGAGGGAAAAAATGTATAATCCACTACAATTTGATTAACTTGACCTATACTTATGGATGTAATAGCTTAAAGGAGGGAATGAATCTTTATAGCAAGGATCATTCCCTCCCCCTTGGTACAAAGGGTTGACAGGGATGGGCAACTTAGGCAATGGTTACTCAAAATGGGAGGGGGAGGGGCTATACAGGCACGACGTGACTGGCTTACAAGTTTTCAAGAAGAAGCCTAGTTTCAGAGGGGGCGGGGGGAGGAGAAGGTAGAATCTCTACTGAGTGGTTTCTAACCTGTCTAGACAGAGCTGATAAAAGATAAAAGGAAATGGGGATAAGACTCTTTGTGGTTTAGTAATGAATAATTGGTATTAGGACTGACTGCAATTGTTGCAAATGTAAAGGTAGACATTTTTTAACAAAAGAGGGGAGTGGTTGATCTTGCAGTCCAGGAGCGGAGGTCCCTGAGACCATCAAGGGAGAAAAGCAGAGTGCGGGACACTATCCAGTGAAGCGGTGACACCAGAGATGGAGGCAGAGATGATGAGGTGGAGAGATGGAGCAACTGGGGATTCCAGACTCAAGGAGGGAGAAGGGCTGTGTGCTGGTGGCCGGGAGCAGGCTTGCAGGACATGCCCTTTGGTTGTTTGCATGGTTATATATTCCTGAGTGTTTCGTTGTACATCAAAAAAAAAAAAAGTGGGAATGGAAGCAAATGCTGTTGAATGATGATGCGTGGAGGGGATGGTAATTATTGCAATGAAACAAAATATGATAGCATGAATGTAAAGCTGATGCTCTCCCATATAAATTACCACTCAATTCACAATAAAACTTAAAATAAAAGAATGACTAAAGATGTACCCTTCACTAATCCTATCTCAGTGACATTAACACAGACAACCCAGTCTCAGGTGGAATTATAATCACAGGCATAGACGGAGAATTTGCCATACATTACTCTGGGAAAAGCCATTAAATCCATAATATTCCACTTTTTTTGCCATCCAAAATGTCTTGTCATATGCAAAACACATTCACCCTCATACTATGCTAAAAGCCTTAAATCAACTCCAATTCCAAATCCCATCTTCTGAATCATCTAAATCCAACATGGCGAAGCTTTAGTGTATTCCGTCCCCAAATAAAATTCCTTTACATCTGTGCACCTGTGAAATCCGGACTATAAAATTATCACTCTGAAAATTGCAATGCTGGAACAAATACAAGGTCAACATTTCCATTACAAAGAGAAGAAATTGAAGAGAAATAGGGGATAAGAGGAACCATGCAAGCCGAAAACCTAGGAGAAAAACTTGCATTAACTCTCAAGATTTGAAAAGAATCCTTTGTTCTCTGAGACCATCTGGACAATGGCCTTGCCCTGCAGACCTGAGTGCTGTCCATACTTTCTGTATTCTAGATGGAGACCCCTTCGCTCTAGCCTTCAGCTCATTCAGGCCCACTGGGATGGGAACTATGTTCTCTTGGTGTTGGGTGGCCCCATTCACCTAGTCCATCTGAGTGAGACATCACCCTCTCATAGCCAGCCAGCTCCATTCTTATGCTCCTTGGGCATGGCAGGCCTTCCACTCAAGCTTTGAGCAGAGTCTGCATCCTCTTGGCCAAACTTAATGTTAGCTCCACATTTCAGAATCAATTTGGTGAAGATCTGTCTCTACAAGACTGTGGCTCTACTCTTTGGTGCTACAGAGACATAGTCCCATCCTTTGAGACCAACACAGTTCTGCTTCCTGTGCTCTTTCCAACAGTTCTCAGTTGCTCTAGGAATGGTTCTTTTCTTTCCTTGGAGAATGACATCTATAGTTCCTTTGGCCTGTTTTCTAACTGTAGAATTCCAATGGGCAGACAGTGTTCTTTCTTTTCATTCTTTCTCTGTCTCCTTCAGTCTAAATGGATGGATTTTCTGCTTGGGTAGTGGGTACACATCCATTAGTCACAGGCTTAATTTCTTTAACAAACGATTATACAGTCACATCCTTGGTGAAGATTCTAGGACATGTGTCCTTACTCTGTACAACAGAATTTTTCAGATATTTACATTTTGTTTCCATTTTTTACAGTTCATTTTTAATTCCACACATTTCCTTTCAAATTTTACCATAAGCAGCAAGGAAAAAACCACATGACACCTTTAAGATCTTGTTTAGAAATCATCTCAGCAAAGTATCCATGTTCATCACTTACAAGTTTTACCTTCCACTAAACGTTTTAACATAATTCAAGTGCTTTGCCACTGCATAAAAAGCATCACTCTCCACTGTCCAATCACATGTTCATTTTCTTTTCAAGCTTCACCAGAAGCACATTAAACATTCACATTTCTAGCAACAGTCTGTTGCTGGTGCCATTTATATTTTCTAAGACAATATGCTATAGCTCTTCTCACTTCCTTCTGAGCCCTCACCAGATTTGCCTTTT
>NW_006408549.1:12070691-12076592 GCF_000296735.1 Chrysochloris asiatica | reverse complement strand
TTTCTACTCCTGTAAAGATTTACACCCTCAGAAACCCTGTACAGGGTCGCTATGGGTCGGACCCGACTCGATGGCACTTAACAACAACAACAACAACAACAATAATAAAGAACATGTCTTAGCAGACCTTCTAGACTACGGCAGAGCAGGAAGAAAGGGTTGGAAAGCAAATTCTGAAAATCGGTCAATGAAAACCCTATGGATTACAATGGTTTAATCAAATCCATAAGCAATCATAGGAACAATGCAAAATTAGACAGCAATTAGTTCCATTGTACAGGGGGTCACCATGAGTTGGGAGCCAGGTCAATGACAGCTAACAACAACATTCCAGCCCAAGAATGTCAGAGGTGTTCTGGCTCTGTCTGGGAAGGGTGTATGTTATTTCACCATCACTGTTGAGATGGTTGTTTTCAGGCTGTTCCTATTAAGAGGCGCACAATACTCAGTGTGAGGGAAGGTCAGATGCAGAAAAACAATTCACCTTTCTCATAAATGAAAAGCAAAGAGCTCCTTTTTTTAAAAAAAAATTCAAGTGATCCATTGGGCAAAGGTACTGAGCTGAGTCAGGCACACAAATTATTCCAGAGCATCAAGGCTTCTAGGAAGAGTTCATAATATTTCTTGGTCAAACTGCTTTTATATGTGCATACAAATTTCTTTTCCAATCTAGAGGAATTTCAGCATTATTCAGTAAATGAAATCTTCCTTCCTTTTTTATTACCAGGAAAGTATCTGCCTGATTTTTGAGAAAAAGAGTTCTTCAATAGCTCACACCTCTCCAAGTTACAAAAACTGTCTTTGTCAGCATCCAAAAAGTTATCATGATTATTCTTATGCAAAGAAATAACAGTACAAGGCCTGAGAGCAAACTGAGTTCAAGCTTAGATTCTGCCATTTACTAGCCATGTAACTTCAGCTGGTTAAATTAACTCATAAGCATTTCAGTTTTTCCTCACCTTAAAAAATGGTAAAATTATCATATTTCCTAAAATGGTAACCTTATGTTTAAGCCTTCGACTATATGATACTCTGTTACTAATTCTCACATCTAGATGACACTAAAGTTTTTAGCGGTTTAGTGGCTCCTTCAAGGTGAAAGAAATGGGTGCAAGAGTTAAATGTGGCCTTCTGAATTCTAAACATTTTCCTCTAACATAGTCAATTTTTAACGTCTTGGAAAAATGTCATGGAAAACAGTATTCAAATCAACTATGTTAAAGATTAAGTCCCCAAAAGAGTTGAAAAGAAAAATAAAAAAATAAAGATTATTTATACATAATTGCATTGTATCTATTACTTATCATCCCTCTAACTTGATAAACTCTGTTTTGATCATAGTAAACAATGACATCAAGATCATATACTTTTCTGCATAGGTTTTAAGAATAAAGGTACAAAACTTACAAACACTAAAGGAATGCAACAAGTTACTTATAGAATACAAAGATACAAAGCCTTAAATTCAGTTTCTTCCTGAATACTTATCTTTAGAATTTACTGACCTACAAAATACTCTTAACATACTTAATAGCCCTAAAATGTTCACATGGAAAGTTATAATGTTTTAATGAGGACAACAACTGAGCCTCACCGTATTTCCAACTTGAATAGAGCAAGACAGGTTCTCTTAAAACTAAAGAAACAAAAAACAAGGTCCTTATATATCTTAGCTGCAAGATGCCAATAAAGTTTAATTCAACAATAGAAAAGTCAGCAGTTAAAGGGTAGATAAACTTCCTTTGTCCCTGTTTTCCTAGAAATTTTCAAATGTTGAAAATCAATTCCTTTTGTCCCCTTGTTATTCATCTGTAACACATTAAATAGAAACTCTGGGCATCGAGTGATTCCCGCAGGGTCTTTCATCTACAGGGAAGCCTGGTTCAAATTAAATCCTTACTCTCACACACAAATTATAGATATGTATTCTAGTAGACCATTGATTTATCAGCTCATGCTTTTGCTAGGTCAGCTTGATGTGACTCTAATGGAGTGCTTTATTGAAAGTTACTTTGGCGTTAAGAGATTCTGACGCTGTCTTAATTAATATGGATCATTACTGCATGGCTCCGCATTTATAAGCTATATGTTAGCATGCAATTCTCTTATATACATCACATTTTAGTGACTTCCCAGATCCTTGTAAAAGAGCCACTTAAGCTGTGTGTGTGCATATGTTTATCCCACAGTAATACTAAATACTCTCTCTGGCAGCAATGTTAAGCTATGACATGACCATGAAAATAACATGGAAATAAATACTATACACAACACCTTGTAGAAATGTTTCATTGAAGCAAACACTGCTTTGGCATTAGAACTTAGAACCTATGGTTCAATTCTAGGTATGCAATATGGATTTGGAGGCCGCAATTGACACAAATTATCTCTATGAAATCCGTTCCTTTAGGTTGGAAACCATACATATATATGCTAGCACTGAGGTACCAACACAAGACATTGTGCACACAAACACACATATCATGGTTTAAAGTCTCTAGAGTGAAATTATAAGAATTTCACTTTAACCTGTTATCCACCACATATTAAAAACCATTTTTTTTTCAAGTTTTTCCTTTAAATCTTTACTTAAAAACATAATTGGATCAGCTCTTAGTCAATTTCAACTCCCCAAACTATTTCAAAAAAATTGTTCAAAAAAATGTTGGGGTATAAAACATGTCTAATATCTGCTTCTATTTATGAACCAAAAGAGAATGTGTGAACACTGTTGTCTTCAATGTGGAAGCTCTAGCGAACTCCTTACCTCACTTGAATCCTCCTGCTGATTGATAACTGCGAGTGCATCCTCTGCCGCCTGTCGCTTGGCCTCAGCGACCGTGCGCTCCATCTTGGCTCGCTCTGTTGTGATCATGTCGTGGGCTTTCCGCTCGGCCTCGGACACGGCCTTCTGCAGCTCGGTCATCGCCTGGCGCTTCACTTCATTGACAGCCTCCTCTGTGTGCCAGTCAGCCCAAATCAGAAGAAAGAACATCTCTCTGTTAGCTTAGAATTTGGGATCCCTATAGCTCTTTAGAGATCTCTATAGGATACTTATACTGCTCATCAAAATGATCAGCAATTCTGGCTGGGTCTATGAATAGATTTTTGAAATTCAATTAATAAAATTAAAGGTGAGATTTTTCCTTAAACTGTGCTTCTGGAATGTGTCTTTAAATATTACACAACTTTCAGTTAATCTACTGCATACAGAAATCATTCTGAGACTAAATAGATAAAGGACAAAAGCCACAATGAACCTCGATAATAACAAAGAAGATTGTTCCCTATAATGCAGTAGGTTGATGTTGTTGTTGTGAAGTGTCATTGAGTCTATTCCGACCCAAAGGGACCCCATATAGGGTTTCCAAGGAGCAGCTGGTGAGCTTAAATCATCGAACTTGTAATTCAAATGACTTTGCAGTCTGACACATTAGCCCACAGCACCACACCAAGACTCCAGTAGGTTGATAGGATCAGAGAAATATATGGGTAAAACTTACAGAAAAAAAAATTGAAGGGAATAGATTTCACACATACACATATGTAAGTACAAATAATAATTTAGCTGGTGAAAATGAAACATAAATTCCGGAAAGATGACAGCATAAACAAACCATTGTTGGATGCTCCCTCACAAATGTGAGGGGGTTTCAAAATATTTGTGAAAAAAATCCACTATCTTTTCATTCCATTTTTCCATGAACTTTTGAAGCCTTCCCCCTTCTTCCCCCAATACAACAAGACATACAAGGAAATAGTATTTGACTTTGAGGGACTCTGAAAGGAGGAGCGGAGGAAAACACTGGAGAAATGCAGACAGGCAAGAATCTACAAATCAGCAAGTCACATACAGTAAGAAAACTGCTCTTCTACTGCCCGTGCCCCACCACAGTCACATAGGTTACTGGCTACTGAGAACTGGCTTAGTGATCTCAGAAGAGCCTTCTTCCCTAATCACCACACCCCTGCCTGTACAAAGAAAAGAACCTCAAGCTCCTACCCTAAAATTGACAAAGCAGACATCCATTTAGAATACACCAGCACCTCCCTACCTAGACAGTCAGCTGTAAGCCTACTGAGAATCGGCACAGAAAGACATGCGGTAGAGTCTGCTTTCAAAGTCAACATTCCACCTGCCTTCCTGTGTACCCCTTCATTATCAGGCCTCTAAAAACAATAGTACAGATCACCCAGGGAGTCAGTTCTGATTTGTCTGTTCCTCCATTCAGTCAGTGCTGAGGACTGCTGACTGAGGCTGCTCTGTGCTAGGAAGCAGGCATCTATCTAGTGGAGGCATACTAGATGCCTACTAGACACAGCGTACTAAAGGAGAGGCTCTAATAGCAACAAGACAGATCTCCCTGGAGGTCTGATTGGAGCATGCCAAGCCCTTCCCCACCTGGACTCTGTCACTAGCAAATCTGCTATGAAGGGCCCTGCAATGAAGACAGCTTCCAAAGTCAGTACTCTACCTGCCTCCCAGTGCTTTCTGTAGCTGACCTTCCTCAAGGTCAATTTCAGTTAATCTACCCCTACTTCTGGAGTCCCGGTGTGGTGCTGTGAGTTAATGCACCTGACTGCAAAGCCATTTGAACTGCAAGGTCAGCAGTTCAAGCTCACCACAGCTGCTCCTTGGAAACCCTATACAGACAGGGTCACTATGGATCAGGATCGACTCAACAGCACTTAACAAAAACAACAAAAACCCCTACTTCTAGTTGGTGCTGAGGACTGCTGACTGAGGCTGCTGTGAGTTAGGAAACTACACTCACAGCCAACAGTCTACAGGAGGGGGAATCTGATAGTAACAAGGTAAAACTCCATGAGGCTCTGACCAGAGTGATACCCCCTACACCACCTGACAACTGTTGCAAACTGATACAGAAGGTTCCACAGTGGAATCTGCTCGCATAGTCAATCATCCCATAGCTCAGGCCTCTGAAGCCAAGAGGACAGATCTTCCTGAGGATCATTTTACATCTGACTGCTCCCCTTTCCAGTTGATGCTAACTGAGGTTGCTGTGTAGTAGGAAACCGGCATCTTGAGTGGAAGCTATAACTACAGCCAATAGAGTACTGGGCAGGATCTAACAGCGACAGTGGTGTCTGTTCAGTACCACTCCTACAATTGGTAACTGTTGGCAGCTGAACTGATACAAACTCCTACAGAAGGTTGCCTACCATGGAGCCAGGAGGAGGGAGGTTACTGAAGTAAAGACTGTATCTCCAACCAGGGCCACTAAGGCATGAAACGAAAACAAGACAAATCTCTCAGAGGTCCTTTGGAGGAGTGCCAGTCCCTCCTCCTCCTGAAACGGAAGAAAATCTGCCCATGCTTCCCTTGAATGCCATATCACATATAAGTAGACCCCATAAAGCAGGAAATCCTGGGGCAGCGCTGTTGGATAAGCACTAGACTGCTAACCACAAGGTCAGCTGTTCATACCCAGCGGCTGCTCCTTGGAAACACTATACAGGTTTCTATGAGTCAGAACTGACCCCACAGCATTTAACAGCAACATACAGCAGGGAAGGAAATCTCAGGCAAACCCAGAGGGGAATGGCCCGCCCTCAAGAAGGCTAACTGGGTGGAGATTTTCTGACTAAAAACATTATGGCAGAGACAGAAAGGAAGGTAGCAGGCAATAACCAGAGAACACAGCAAACATAGGACTCAGAGTGAAACTTACAGCAATAAATGTTTACATAAAAAACAAAGATCCTGAGGCGAACAAACATGATAGCGGATCGGGTGGAATTGCACTACAGAGCTCCACCAGCAACAACACAGAATACCCGACCAAGCAGGCTCAGGGGATGGTCCCAGAACTCTGAACCACATATAAAGGAATGTTTAGAAGGTTGGGAGGCTTACAGCTGGGGGAATTTGAGGCAGAA
>NW_006408549.1:12053149-12060238 GCF_000296735.1 Chrysochloris asiatica | reverse complement strand
TAAGGCAGTCTAGGATTTTACTATTAGATACCTTAAAATGCTTCCAACCTCCACCTACTATCAAATTCCAAAACTACTACCAAATTGTGTTATCTGTTACAATTGTTGTTGTTAAGTGCCATCGAGTTGGTTCTGACCCATAGCAATTGGATTTCCAGACACAGAAAAATGAAATAGGATCCATGTCTCACATCATATACAAAAACAAATTCAAAATGGATTAAAGACCTAAATATGCAAACTAAAACCATAAACTTATTAAAACAATTGGGACAATGTTGTCCCTCTAACTTTCAACAATATAATAACAAAAGCACAAACAGCAAAAGACAAAATAAATACATGGGACCTCATAAACTTTTCAAATTCTCATCAAAAGACTTTACCAAGAAAGTGAAAGGACAAGTTAGTTACTACTCAGCCAGTAAGAGAAATGAAGCCTTGATACATGCTACAGTATGGAAAGAGCTTGAAGACATTATGCTGAGTGAAATAAAGGCAATCACAAAAGGGCAATTATTATATGACCGCACCTATATAAACATAACTGTATAGAAACCAAAGTTAATTTGTAATTATCAGGAACAGGAGAGAGTGGGGGAAGGAGTGATGGAAAATTATATTGATTAAGAGTAGGGTTACACAGCTGATTATTATTCATTGTTGTTAATAAGCTGTACACCTGAAAAAAAGTAGAACTGGCAAAAGTTGTATGAAGATATATTTATAAAAATGTCCAAAAAAAGGCAAAACAAGGAGGAACTGTTAAGATGACTGATGTATAACCAAATAAATACCTCATCGGATCTGGTTCTTGACTTTAATGTTTATGGTTAGGGTTTCATGAAACATCCCAATTAATTGACCTTATAATGTGTTTAGTACTTCTGTTCAGCTTCCAAATTTGTTGCTTAGTGTCTGGGATCTTAAAAACTTACAAGCAACCATCCAATGCAGACCAAATGGTATTTATTTTCTTAGTGGAACAGAGGAAAGAGAAGATTCAGGAATAGAAAGAGGATAGCAAATGTGTGGCTAATTGCCTCCATGAACAACTGTTTCTTTTGCCATGAGACCAGAATAACTGAATGGTGCCCAGCTACCATTACTGAACATTTTATTCAATGATTCCATAGAAAAATAATGATTAAAAGGGGGGACATGCAGAACATAATTTCAAATTCTTACAAATTTAGGACTTTTTGGAGTCACAGGGAGTAGATGAACCCTTGAATCTATTATCCTGAGATAATTTTTAAATCTGAAACCAAAACTATTTTCTGAATTCATCTTAAAACTGATCAGCAGTTTAGCTTAACTAGCAAAAAAGGTCTGCCTTGATCATTATGGTCTTCTGAGAATTATCAAAACAGGAGCAAATGGACAATACCCAACACAAAAGGTTAAATAGGAACTTTAGAAAGCAGGGAGTTTATGTGAATGAGGGAGTTTATGTGAATGAGGGAGGAAGGTGAAGATAGTTGCACAACTGAGATTATGACTAAACTGTACATGCAGAAACTATTGAATTTGTGTATGTAGTGCTGTGTGCATTCTCAACAAAAAGAAAAAAAAAATAAAATTTAGGGAAAAATTTGGAATCAACATCTGTTTCTTGAGCAAGTGCTTTCTCTGCAGGGGTCTTCAATGAGATTTAGGTGTTGGCCTGATAGTTAAAGCCTTGTTTGCAGGTGATGTGGGAAGCTTTGCAGATATGTTGCAGATGGATTTGCAAAGGAGCCAGGAGTGTTTTGCGGGTGACACACAGAGGTTTGCAGATGAAAAGCTGACGCTTGCCTGGGAGATGTGAGTCTTGGCAAATATGATAGATATTCTTGCAAATGAGGTTTTAGATCATTCCTGTCTAATGCAAGCATGGTGGCCAGCAGCCACATGTACCTAGTGCAAATTGAGATTGTTGTAAATGTAAAATACACTAATTTCAGAGGCTTCGTAGGATAATAAGAATATAAAATATCTTATTTTTTAAATTAATTGTAAGCTCAAATGATAATATTTTGTGTGTATTAAGACTTACTTTACGAAATGCAACACAAGAGTGAAAAGGCCACTCATACAGTAATTATGTTAATAGAGACTTTCTAAAGGGAATCAATAAAAAACAGATGACACAGCCTGTCTTTTTCGTAAGTCATTTTCTGAGTAATGTGGATGTTTTAGTGGATGAAATGGTAGGAATTTTTAAAAAAATCATCTCATTTCCATATTTTAAACTGGTGTTCAATAACTCAACCAAATACATACAGTAGTTTTGCATAGCCAACTGTTGCTCTGGGCAAATATAATTGAGACAGACCACAGGCCAAAATAATCACCCCCAACTACATACCTGAAAGGTGTTAGATTTGCTCTTGATTTTTGGTTTTGGAATGGGTGCAAAGATTCACCTAATGTACAACATAAGACTGACAACTAAAACAAGTAATTTCCATTTTAAAAAATTAACTGTTCTAATTAACAAGGGAAAATATCCTCCCCCTGAATTAGTTTACCTAATTTTCATCTTTATTCAAAGTAAAATGACAATGATTAATTGAAAATTTAATAAGCAGTAATTATTAACTTGGCAAACCTAGTACCAATTAACACTCTATTAAAACTAATTATGACATGTTTCATTCAAGTGTTTGCATTTGATTGTTTCACCCACTTAAAAAGCACCTTAATTAAATGTTCTGTTCAATTAAAAACAAATTCCTAGTAAAAATGTTTTGCCATAGATTAAAAGTGTAAGAGATATAAGACAGCCCTAAATTTCTATGGTTTTATTTCACATGTCTATAGTCCATGGCTGAAGGATCATCAAAAGCTTTCATTAGTAAGTGCCTGTCTTGACTGTTGTCATTTTTGTAACATTATTTCTGAACTACATTCCTTTGCAATTACTGTCTGTTGAGTTTATAAACTGAAATATAAGGGTAAGATCCAGGCTGGAAATATTAACTAAAATGCGTTAAGCCTTTGCTGGTTGCTGTAAGATATGCATTTAGAGTCTGGATTGAATGGAGTACTGCAAACAGCTTGCAGCATCTTCTTCACCAGGAGGTGGAAAGATGCCTTTATTACCCCATCATAAATGACTCCAGGCACCAGGGAAGTAAGGCCCTTCTAACTATACAGCCAGGGGTCTAATTTAGTTTGAATATTCAAGGTGAATTAAAATTCTATTTAAGTGGTAATACAGGACAATAATTTTTGCTTACGATCAAAGCTGCAGCTTGACTAATTGTAAATGCAAATCAGGCAATTTATATTTAAATTACGCATTCCTATTCTAATCCCACAGGCATATACAGATCAGCAAAGAGAATTGGTAGGACATTTGCAAGGTGCTTGAATATTTATTACCAACTGCAAACATTCTCTGATCATTTGAAAAGAAACATACTGAAAAAAAAATTTAGTTGCAATTTTAAAACCAACATTATGCTAGTGTTTTTCCAATTTTATAAGATATTTATAACTTTCAAGTGCTTTTTGATATCTTGCATGTTGCTTTTAAAAATGCTAGCTTTTAGGGGAAAATGGATGTAGTTTTCAATATTTGTCAGGGTCTTTAATCTTTAAAAATACATTTTATTATATTATGTTGTATTATTGGGGACAACATGCAAACTTTTAACAGGGTCTGTAGATTAAATAATAGTGCAGTATGGAGTCCTGGTGTGGTGATGCAGGTTAACACACTGGGCTGCAAGGTGTGTTTGAACTGTAAAGTTAGGGGTTCAAGCTCACCAGCTGCTTCTTGGAAACCCAATACAGGATGGCTAGGAGTTGGCACTTAACAACAACAATAACAATCTATCAATGATAACATCCTGATTTTGGTAGCTGCACTAAGAATATGTAAAAGAATATTCTTATTCTTAGGATATAAACAATGAAATGATTAGGAGTAAAAGAACATCATATGTGTAACTACTCACATAAATATAATATGATACATATTAGACAAAGAGAAAAAGAGTAGAAGGGAGGAAAGAAAAGAAAAGAGAGCAAAAACGGTAAACCTGAATCTGGCTAAAGGAAATTAGCAGAATTTGTATGTATTTTTGCCATTTCTCTTCATATTTGAGATCAATTCAAAATAAAATGGCACAAAATGATATGATGCACTTTCAAGCATAGATATGCTCTTGTAATTACTGGTTTTCTATAAAGACAGATACACTGGTTACATTACATATTAAAGACGTCTGCCCTGTCCTTTTTATTTCACAGACTTTGTTTACTATCTTACAAAGACAAATTTTATAGATTTTTGTCTTGCTTTGTTTTTCCTTATAAAACAGTTGCCCACAGAAAATGATAGAATCCTAGAGAATAAAAGAAGAACCACAACTTTCCAATTCTAACAAGCTGTGTGCAGATGTCACATTCTACCCATGGAGTTCTCTTCCCACTGGATGTCTTGCCCCTGTGAACTCTAGAATGGCTTTTTAAGAAGCCTAAAAAGGCAAATATTACAGATTAAATATTCAAGATGTCCAGATGAAACTCATCTGGACTTTGAATGTATTTCCTAAAATTTAGCATCTATTCATTAAAAAACAAAAAACAAAAAACAGTTCTTAAACAGCTCTGATGCAGCAGATTAGAGACTGCACTAAGAAAAGAGTCTGAATTTTATCTATACTCTTTCCAAGTCATCTTTTAGGTTGAAGACCCAATAAAGATGACGTCGTTGCTGTTAAGTACAGTTGAGTTGGTTCCCTTTCATAGCAACCCTGGATAGAGGCTGGTGAGTTTAAACCGCTGACCTTGAGGTTCAGAGTGCTCATCCTACAGCACCATACTAGGGCACCAATATAAATGATCTTACGGTTGTTATTAAGTGCAGGTGAGTCAGTTCCAACCCATAGCGACCCTGTATAGGTTTTCTGAAGAGCACCTGGTGAGCTAGAACCAATGACCTTGCGGTTCAGACCGACTTTGCAGTGCAGCACATTAACCCACAGGGACACACCAGGACTCCGATATAAATGATAGGCACACCTAAAAAGTAATGAAAACATTTTCCTTGATCAAGTCTAATGATTGTTTCAGAGTAGAGCAACACAACCAGTAACAAAGTATTGTTCCCTTTCTTACACTTCCTACCTTGACCTCAATACATCCATAATTGGTTATGCTGTTGTTGTGAAGTGTTCTCAAGTTGGTTCCGACACATAGTAACCCTGTATAGGGTTTCCTAGGAGCAGCTGGTGAGCTTGGACCACCAACCCTGTAGTTCAAATAACTTTGTAGTCTGGCGCATTAACCCACAGTGCCACACCAGGACTCCAGAATTGGTTTCAGATAACCCACAAAAGAGATAGTGAAGAAAAATAATGGTAGACTCAATAGATTACAGCATGTCATGTTAAAAAAAGAAAAGAAAAGGGGGAAAAAAGCTGATTAAATGCAAAATACATAGTGTAGTTGTGAATCTGCTTCCAATTGCTTACCTCTTAAGGTAGTACTTCCCTTGTGCATATCTATGTCTATTCAGTTTGACTTTCCAACAAAGGCGGCATTTTCAGAAAAATTTACTCTCACTTAATAGCAGCCAAACAAAAACTTAGGTAGATAATATCACATAAGGAATGTGAATAATCTAGAAGTTTTGTCAAATTTTCTTTATGCATTATCAAGAATTTGACTTGAGTATACATGAAAGGGGAAATGTAAAGACTCACTCTCCAAAGTTAAAAAGTAAGCCTGTTTTTCACAATGTCAGCTCTTTGTACCTCTTAACGGAATAGGTTGCACTAATAGCTTAAATATGTCTAAGAAAAAGGGGTGAAGGAAGATTTAGAAATTATTTTTCTAGGTAGATGAACCCTGGCACATTTATAGGCTGAATGTTGCCATGGTGTCGGTTCCAACACACAGTGACTCTGTATGGGGTTTCTGAGGAATAGATGGTGGGTTTGAACCACCAACCTTGCAGTTAGCTACAGTGCCACATTAGGACTCTATCACATCACTATTGCCCCTTGATACTGTTATTGCTGGGTGTCATCAAGTGGTTTTCAACTCTTAGCAACACCGTGTGACAAAACAGAGCTGCCTCAGGGTTTCCCAGAGGAGTCCTGGTGTGGCACCATAGGATAAGCATTCGACCACAAGGTCGGAGGTTCAAACTCACCAGCTGCTCCTCACAAACCCTATACAGGTTCGCTGGGACTTGGAAACGACTCGACGGCACTAACAACAACAACAATCTTTACAGAAGCAGATGACCATGTCTTTCTCCCTTAAAGTCACTGTGTGGGTTTGAATTGTTAACCTTTCTGTTAGCAGCCACAACAGCTCCACATTGCCACTTAGGAAATCCTATTAGAAGCGATCCTGCAAATCTAGTAATACCGCGCAGTTGAGTCAACATGTATATTTTAACCTTTAATTTTACCTGAATGTATCTGTCTGACATGCATATTATAAAAGCAAAAGGTCTTTCTGGTTTTTTATTTAATCTAATAAACCAGATACCATAAGATTTCTAAAAGCATCATCACTCTTCCCCAAACAGGTATTTCTTCGAAAATCCATAAAAGTACTCAGATAAGATCCAAATGACAGAGGAGTTTGCAAGCTGCATGTAACAACAAATACACATGAGTTCAAACAAAAATCATTTGCTGAGGGGAAAGAGATACCTTTCCCTTCACTCTTGTTTCTTTTAATGTTTCACACCCTATGTCCATCTGACTATGTGATATACATATAGTGTTTTCCAGATTCCTAATTCTGCTCACAAACCCTTTAAATAGTTGGAGATACAGCAGTGCAGAGATGCAGTACCTGTTTCCCATGTCACCTCTAACTATTGAAACAAGTTTATGACTTGTCCCCTGAGTTGCTTTTTATAAGGGTCTTCACTCAGTTTTATAGTGCTGGTGCTCCACCTAAATTCTATCAGGTCTGAACTTCAAGTCTGATGACAAGCCCATGGGTTATCAGGTGCCTTAAAACTACTACACAATACAGATAAATACCCTGTCATTAGTAGGACATAGTGTGCATGGAAATGAAAACTAGAAATTCAGCAAGTTTGTTATTTAGTTTTAAAAAATACTCTAGTTT
>NW_006408549.1:12044903-12052291 GCF_000296735.1 Chrysochloris asiatica | reverse complement strand
AGAAGAGGAAAAGCACCATAAGCACTGTTGTATCATTACACAGGGTTGAAGTAAGCAATGCCCACTCTCTTGGCTTCTCTACAAAAATGCAATTTTAGAAGACTGAACACTTTACTTCTAGAAAAGAAGCAAAAATAGCACAGCCAGTCATCAGAGCACAAGGGAAATAGAAGGTCATTGGTCTCAGAGACTAATCAATGTTACCAGTTCACTGTATAATACGATGTCTGGGAACTTTCTCCCTAGCATTTTCTTACTAAGGGAATTTCTGTGGGTATGTTTTATTTTAAGACAAACTTATATTTAGTAATTTTCCTTTCAACATTTGAATTGGTTAGGGCAAAGCAAAATGCACATGGCTCTAATTCACCATTACTCAGTAAATAGTTTTATTCCATGGCTAACCAGTCCCTACACTTAACTGCATTAAATTTTTCACAAATACAGATTTGATATAGGTTATTGTTGTTAAGTGCCTGTGGTTTGGTTCTGACTCATAGTGGCCCCGTATAGGGTTTCCACAGCTATAAATCTTTACAGGAGCATACAGTCTCATATCTCTTCGATGGAGCAGCTGGTGAGCTTGAACCCCCAACTTCATGGTTTACAGTCCAGTGCTTATGCTGCAGAGCCACTGTACCATTCATTTACCAACAAAATTAAAACATGCTTTCCAGAAAAGAAAGGGAAACCTCACTTAAAATTCTGTTTATTATGCTTGTCAAATTTTTAAAGTTTGAAAAAACAGTCAACAATAAAGTTTATTTTGAAATGCTAACTTGCTAAATAACATGCTCAGGGAAATGACATGTACCATTTTCTATTTTTTTTGATAAATACTAGATAATAAAGTGCACACACTCCTTCATAGGTAAAACACACACATCCACATCGTCCAGACTACATTTTTTAGTAGTTCCTATAAAGAAAACCATTTTTAACTTTCATAAAATACAGCAATCATTTAACCTATGATAAATTTCAAATGATTGGATTTTTTCTACATTTATAAGTAATGTCAAGTAACATGCCGATTAAAAAAACAAAAACAAAAGCAATGCTTTACCTAACAGTATGTTAAAGATCAAATATAACTCAGCCCAGTCTCTTATATTTTATAGGGCTATAAAACATGAAAACCATAATCACCGTAGCTAAGTGTATGCTAATATATTTTAATGCTTTAGATACTGAGTATCCTTGTAGGCATTCAGCAGAGCCCTAAACTTTCTCAACTATTCTGAATTAGCAAATGTTTACTATATATATGTGAATGTTACACAGAAACTCTGTAATATCTTTGCAATTGTCTATAACTCTAAACTTATTCCAAATTACAAAATATATCACAAAATAATATCACAAGTGCTTGATTATCAGATGAACCAGAAATACTCATAAATGTGCACATTCATTTTTATAGAGAAAAAATGGCAAAAACTAAAACTTTTAAATGTAATCTTCACTCCTGGGGGTGAGGGGAGAAAGATTAAACTACTTGGGGCATTTATGACTTCATATAGAAATGATATGGCTTATCAGGGCTGTCAAGATTCCTTTTCACAACACTAGAACTACTTCCCCTGTAACCAAGCTCCCGATTAGCCATATGACACATGGAAACACAGAGATTGACTAATGACCACATTTAAAGGCAATTTTAAAGAAGAGATTTTGGTACCATACTGAATGTTAAGAATAATTTAGTGGATAAAAACATATTTCTAAAATGTGAAGACATTTATTAGGCTCAAAAAAGACCAAAGTCTTTATAAAAGTCATTTTTTGAAAACAGTCAATCATTAAAGAGCAGGAAAGTCGATGTTGAATTATGCAAAGTTCCTGCATGGAAGATATGGATTACTCTCCACAAGCAATGTAGTCTGAGAGGAAGAGAGTTCATTTTAGAACTTAGTAGAGTTGAAGCCCAGCCCTGAGGTGTACTAGCTATGTGACATTGGGCAGGTTATTCAAGTACCTCCATCATCTGTAAAATGAGGGCAATACTGCTACTACTTGACAAAGATGCTATGAGGACTGAACGAAGTATTTTATATTACATGTTTGTGCTGGAAGATCATATACATTCATTAAAAGTTTGTTATTATCTTCATTATTACTACTTAATAGGTTATCCAATAAAAATGAATATACACTTATTTTCATCCAAATAACTACGGTAAAAAAGAGCACTTAATTTTTTCTCCCTCCCCGGACTTAAATCAAAAAGAGCAAAGACTTATCTAAAAAAAGATAGATAACTAGATTAAAAGGTTAGATTAAACCGAATATACCAGGTAATTCTTTTTTTCCCTCTAAGAAAAAAGGAGCTTCAAAAAGTTCATGGAAAATGTAACTGAAAGATAATGAAACTTTTCCACAGACATTTGAAGCCTCAAATTTCTTAGATGGTCAAATTGTTTTAAAGTTCATCTAGAATGTTTACAGTCACCAAACATATTCAAAGATAAGGTGTAGGGCTCAATCATCCTATTTTCTTGGTTCACTGAGCATCTCCAAGGTCTGTATACCAATACTGTATAATGTTTCACCTTCCTGCTATATCACTCCTAATTCTCAATTACACACTGTCATATCCAGAGAAACTAAAATATCACCTGACCTAGAAACCCAATAGAACTACCAAAGCCAATCAAGTAAAACTGCTTTATTAATTTTGATCTACTTCCAAAAAGGGCTTATTTTAAAAGAAAAAAATTAGCATAATATAAAGGCAAATATCTACACAATC
This sequence comes from Chrysochloris asiatica, assembly GCF_000296735.1. Classification (NCBI taxonomy): domain Eukaryota; kingdom Metazoa; phylum Chordata; class Mammalia; order Afrosoricida; family Chrysochloridae; genus Chrysochloris; species Chrysochloris asiatica. Next base: position 12,049,539 of record NW_006408549.1, on the reverse strand, counting down.
ACATTTTATAATACCTTATCCAGTTTTAAGTCACTGTGCCATTGCTAAACATCAGGTCTACCAACAGGAAAAAAATGGACCAATCAGTAATATAGGTATTTCTCCTAGCTCTATTAAGGAGCTCTGGTAGTGTAGGGGCTACGAGTCAGGCTGCTAACCTCAAGGACAGTAGTATTACTATCAGTTCCATGGGAGAAAGTGAGACTTTCTGCTCCCATGAAGATTTATGGCCTTGGAAACCCTATGCAGGGCCGCTGTGAGTCGGAACCGACTGCATGGCACACCACCACCACCACCTAGCTCTGTTGTGATATCAAGGTGTGTTAACATGTACAGAAACCAAATGACACAAATTTAACATCCCATCTCCTGAACAAACAGCGGCAAAGACAGGCTCTAGTCTAAAAAACAATAAAATTGTTAAGTTGATCAATATTAGGACAAGAGAAAACTTCTCCCCTAAGACTCTGCTATTTTATAATATTGGTTAAACTAGACAAATCTATGCAAAACTCCTTAAAATTTTAAAGCTTGGATTTTTAACCATTAACTCTTGACCACCTATAAAATACCAGCAGCTATGAAGTAGAGAGTTGTCCTAAAAGGTAAGAACAAAGACAGAAGATCCTATGTGATGGTTTAATATGCGAGACATATATAGATATGTGATACTGAAAGATGAGATAAAATATTGAAAAGAGTACTCCTAAACTGAGTTTAGCTTGCTTTGAAACTCAAATTGCTGGAGGGTAGAGGAGGGAATAGCAGGAGGGGGCAGCACTAACTGTTTGCATTCTCCTAAAATGACACACACCCATGAAGAGAAGAGACCAAATTAAAGTTGGGGGGAAATGTTAAGCATGAAAGAACAGAAAGAGCAATTTGTGATGTATGAAAGGGATGGAAGATGCACTACACTTACGACAGAATGGAGACCATTGGATACTAGATACAGCAAGGGCCGCCATCAGTACACATGAAGGGATGAGCTGATAGCCTTTGGAGAACCAATTGGCCTCATATGACCCAGGACAGCAATACTCAAAGCTTGGCAGCACCTAGGAATGGCCTTCATCCTGTAGTGGGCAGAATGAGGCTGGAATCATGATAATAGCTTACCAAAATAAGGAAACTTTAAGAAATCTCATCTTTACAACTTTTTTTTAAAAAGATTATATATTCAGAACTCTAAAAACTATAGCTCAGAAGCCCAAGCCCAATCTAGAAGCTAGCAACCGCATTAGGATTATCACATTTAACAATAAAAATGCCTACGGTTCCGACCCATAGCGACCCTGGACAGGGTTTCCGAGGGTGTAAATCCTTACGGGAGTAGAAAGCCTCATCTTTCTCCCGCGGAGCAGCTGGTAGTTTCGAACCGCTGACCTTTAGGTTCGCAGCCCGATTCGTAACCACTACGCTACCAGAGCTCCTTCAACAACAACAATGCTACAGAAGACAGTCGTCTCCACCTTTTAAAAAGATTTTTGTTGTTGTTATTATTGTTATTGTTAGGTACTGTCGAGTTGGTTACAACCCGTAACAACTTTGTGTAGGGTTTTCAAGGAGCAGCTGGTGAGCCTGAACTGCTCACTTTGTGGTTTAATCTGACTTTGCAGTCCAGAGCATTAACCCACAACATCACACCAGGACTCTATTTACCTAATGGTCACGTCTAAAAGTTTTCCAATATATTGACTTAAGTATATTAGACTCTTAAAATATAGTAGAAATTTTAGATCATAAGCCTAGATGAAAGGCCTTGTAATGAATGTCACGAGACAATTCAAAGAAATCAATACAATTGTACAATATTCAGATGCAGTCTGAATAACTTGGTTGGAGTTTTTATAATTGGTAGTATATAAATTGAGCAAATTCTTTGGTTGAGAGAAAACGATTTTTCTAGAGCCTAATATACAAAGGTACAACAGACTTGCTATATTTAAGAATTTCCCTTTTCTTGTTTATTTGCCTATTAAATAATATAGCCATCTAAAATGTATTGCTTAGAAATAAGTTTCTGGTGAAAAATGCTGAAGAAACTATTTTGAGGGGAAAATATTGAAATTATGAAACTACAATTTCATAATCTTTGAAGCCAAGCAAAAAATTCATTAGTTTGACCTATTACTATTCTTAAAAGTTATTTTTGTGACTGCATGTTAAAATCATAACAGTTAATATTTATATCACATCTACTATTGTGCCAGATACTGTCCTATAGGTTTTATACCTGTTAACTCATTTAACACTCACAAAATGCCTATGAAATTGATATTATCAGGAGGAAACTGAGACAGAGAGAGATTGTAATGTGCCAAATGTCACAAAACTAATAGGGAGAAACCAAACATAAGCCAATCCCACGGGCACTGATTCGATTCTGACTCTTAACAACCCTCTATACAGTTTCTGAGACTGTAAATCTTAATGGGAGAAGACAGCCTCATCTTTATCCCATGGAGTGGCTGGTGGGTTTGAACTGCCAAACTCTGGTTAGCAGTCTACTGTGTTACCAGGGCTCCTTAAGAAGGAGTTGTTGTTGTTATGTGCCATAAAGTCAGTTCCGACTCATAACGACCCTGTACAGGGTTTCCGAGGCTGTAAATCCTTACGGGAGCAGAAAGCCTCATCTTTCTCCCACAGAACAGCTGGTAGTTTCGAACTGCTGACCTTGCGATTCACAGCCCAATTCGTAACCACGATGCTACCAGAGCTCCTTTAAGAAGGAGAGGAACCAGAAATTCAAATTCAGACAATCCCTCAGAGTCTGGGCTTTTAATCTTAATGGTGGACTTCCTGAGAAACAGGAAATTATGGTTATGTACCACAGAATGTGTTCCAACGCACAGGGACCCACTATCACGTTTCCAAGAGTAACTGGTGGACTTGAACTGTCAACTTACAGTTGTTAGTCCAGTACAAATCTGCTTATCCTACCAGGGCTTGAGAAACTGGGTAGTTATGAGACAGTCTGTATTTTAATCATGTGACTGAAATAAGACTTAACAGCAAGAAGAACTTTAAAATACGAATCCCTTTATCAATGAGCTCTGGTAGCATAGCAGGTTAACAACTGGATTACTAACTGCAAGGTCAGTAGTTCAAATTTACCAGTCGCTTTACAGGAGAAAGATGAGTCTTTCTGCTTTTGCAAATATTGATAGCCTCAGAAAACCTATATAGGGTCACTATGAGTCGGAACTAACTCAACGGCACATAACTGCCACCACCACCAATTCCAATTCCTCTATCAAACTTCTTAGGGTAGGGGTGTTATTTATTCAACAAATTTCTGAATTACAAAACTTTTTATAAACTATCAACTTGATTTTCCATTCCCTTTAAAACAAACAAAAATATTTCTTTTTGAAATTCTCTTTCTGAAAAGAGCTAAGGCCTTACCAACCAGATATTAAGCTCTCATCACAATATTTATACATTCAAAATCCAGGGAGGAAATATATTATATTTCAGAGTTTTACATCTCAGTCCCCAATATTAACTTAAATTCATCATTATATAATGCTTATAACTCTTTCTAATCAAGCAGAAGACAATTTGAGAAACAGACAAAAATTACACAACTACAAGATGAGCTGCAGAAAGAATCTAAAATATTCCAAAGTGATTTTTTAAATAAAAATAGTTATTTAAAACCAAGATGGTGATATGAAGAACCTACTGAGAGAAAAAGGAACTAGATGAAAAAAGAACTACAGGGACCCAGAAAGATTTCACAGATACATGCTAAGAGAACAGATGAAGTATATGAAGTCCTAGCCAGCAATAACTGATCGAATGCACTTTAATGATCAAATCTCTCAATTCTGGACAATTAACCTGCTCTTCAATAAAGTACAAAAGTAACAAAACTTAGTTCTTTAATTGTCATTAACATATAAATAACAATCCATATACTTGGAAAACACACACTAAAGTTTGAGAAATAAGCTTTCCAACTTGGTTAAGAATTATATTTTGGGGGTGTTTACTGGAAAGAAAACAAGTAATAATAAAAATCTATTATTTCAGAAAGACCTTGAAAATTATCGATCTGTATTTTGACTTAAAGTACAGAAAAAACACCACGGCTTAGTGTGTAGTCAGTGTTCAAAATTGGTCAAGAGCTTATTCAAAATAAAGCCTTTATTATCTGGGGAAAATGCGCCCTCAAATTCAATTATTAAAGATAAGGATGTTATTTTCTATCCCTCACACTGAATTAATGGTGGTGGTGGTGGTGATGATGTGCCATGGAGTCGGTTCCAACTCATAGCGACCCTGTACAGGGTTTCCGAGGCTGTAAATCTTTATGGGAGCAGAAAGCCTCATGTTTCTTCCACAGAACGGCTGTTAGTTTTGAACTGCTGACCTTGCGGTTCACAGCCCGATTGTTAACCACTACGCTATCAGAGCAAGGGATATAGTAATACTTGTTGCTGTTGTTAAGTGCCATCAAGTTGATTCTGACCCATAGCGACCCTGTATAGGGTTTCCAAGTAGCAACTGGTGAGCCTGAACTGCCAATCTTGTAGTTTAAAGAGACTTTTCAGTACAGCTCATTACTCCATAGCACCACACCAGAACTCCATATTAATACTAGGGATATATTAATACTGTTGTTGTTGTT
>NW_006408549.1:12037431-12044083 GCF_000296735.1 Chrysochloris asiatica | reverse complement strand
CTGACCTTAAGGTTCGCAGCCCGATTCGTAACCACTACGCTACCAGAGCTCCTTAGTAAGTCCTAGTACTTTCATTATATACAACAACACATTCAACATCAATGTCTGGGAAAGAAACTTAGGATGCACTTAACAGAAATGATAGTGGTCCATGACTACAAACTACCTGCCCTCTTATTATAGCCCAGCTCCACAAAGCAGAAATCAAAGACACCAAGATTATTTACTAGGAAGGGGGCAGAATGAAATAGCTTAGATGATAAAACTTACACACTGTATAATTCTTGACAAACACTTTTGAAAGTTGTAATCATTTAATACAAAGTCTACTGTTCTGTGTCCATTATGGATGTGACTATTGTAACAGACGCTAAACAAAGAAATAAAATGTTTATAACTGCTTTATAGATGTTGTTTTGGCTTTAAGTTATTGGAGAGCAGCAATAACTTAAAGCCAAAACAACATCTCAAGTATACCAAAAGAATTTGTTAAGCATCACTAAATGTAATGTAATTTGTACACTTGTAAGGAGCTTGTTTTAAACCAAGTTTATTTTTTTGGTTACATATCAGGGTACACTAAGCCAATATTCCTGAAGAACATGCTATACACAGAGATAGGAACACGGAGAGATAGAGCAGCTGAGGATTCTAGGCTCATGGAAAGAGAAAGATTGAGTGCTGGTGGCTAGGAGGCAGTCTTGCAGAATGTTTTTTAATGGTTGTTTAAATGATTATATAGTCCAGAGAATTTTTGTGTACATCCCCCTCCCAAAAAGCAAAACAAATAGTGTTGAATGGTAATGCATGATGGAGATTGTAATCCTTGCACTGAAACAGTGTAAAACTGATGTTCTCCCCTGAAAACTACCACTCATTTTGCAATAAAAACTTTAAAAAAAAGGACATTTATACATCTGCATCAACAGGATCCAAGTACTGCAGCAGGGAGTCTATACTGTCATATGTTGTTTAGGTTGATACTAACTCACTTAGACATGAAGTCCCATCAATTTCTGAAACTCTTATTTTGCTGGTTCTTTTACCTGGACAGCAGGGGATTGATTATACTGAGGTGGCCATCCTACATCCATTGCACCCATTGTTTCTATGCCTATCTCCTCCACTAGAACAAAAGGTCCAGAACGGAAGGAATGAAGCATCATTTTCTTCCATTACAGAGTCTGTCACATAGTTGTCTATCACATACATATACATTGACTAAACGAATTGCTTCAGTAGCGATGGTAGACCTTGATGCTCCTACATACAAAGTTTACTGAAGGAGCCCTGATGGGGCTGTGGGTTGAACGTGGGCTTATTAACAGCAAGGTTGGTAGATATAACCCACTAGCCACCCCAAGGGTAGAAAGATGAGGTTGTTTGCTCCCATAAAGATTTACAGTACCAGAAACTCTAAGGAGCAATTCTATGATGTCCCATAGGGTTTCTATGATTCTGAATTGTCTTGATGACCATGGTCTTGGATGGCATGGTGGTTAAAAGTGTTTGGCTACTAACCCCTGAAGTTGGTGGTTAAAACCCACCAGTTAGTTATTCTGCTGGAGAAAGATGAGGCAGTCTGTTTCTGTAAAAGTACACAGCCTTGGAAATCCTATGGGGCAATTCTACTGTGTCCTATAGAGTTGCTACAAATCAAAATCACCTTGATGGCAGGGATGTTTAGAGTTTATTTATGTAGTGGTGTTCAATTTTTTCCCTATACTGCATGGTTACAAATATCCCTTTTGTTTTATCCTGAGACATGTCATGCTTAACCAACTTTCAGTCACAATGAAGATGTAAAAACAAGGTTTTACTCTGCTTTAGATAGTTTTGGTTTTGAACAATATTGGTTCAAATCCAACTTAAATCTATATTCACTGTTTGCCTTAACATAACCTAACAAATATATTATCGTCTTTTAAAATATGCTTTAGAATAAATAATGTTTCCTGGGAACAATAAATTGTTTGGATTATTCCTTTATTTTATACTTTATTATAGTAATAGGTATTCAGCATCCAGGGAGTAGAAAAACTAAAATGAAAAAAAATACTTCATTGCCTAGGCATTTTTTTTTAATAAAAAAAAAAAAACCATGCTAAGATAATATGTTCATTTTGCAGTATACTTCAAGGTTTTAATTTTTGAAAATCAGAGCATGGTGGTAATATGACCCAAGTCATGTCTATTGTGTATTTAATTTTATAGCAGGGATGATATCCTAACCAGTTAGCTGACAGGTATGAGGCTACATATACAAGAGAAGAGTATGAAAGAACAAACCTACCTTCATTAAAAGTACAAGGGGCTTCAGAAAGCTTGTGGAAATATTACATTACCTTTTCATTGCATTTTTCTATGAATTTTTGGAAGCTCCTATGTAATGGATAATATCTTATCATTAATTGGGGTAAAAGTTTGCAGGTCATTCATATCTTTCAGGCTAAAGATTTCTTTGGGATTTGTCATTTGGGATTACATTACACTTTTTTTTGTTGTTAACTGCCATCAAGTTAAGTCCAACTCATATTGACCCTGTATAGGGTTTCTGAGGAGCAGCTGGTGGGTTTGAACTGCTGACCTAGCAGTTAGCAGTCCAGTGCTTATCCTACAATGCCACCCCAACAACTCCCAAATATCAACACTAAGTATGGCTGCATATTAACATTCCATTTCTGTAGCATATATTAACAGTCCAGCTAAATACTGGCAGTCCTTGGTTACAAACATCTGAAATTGACTTAGGACCTACGGACAACTCTTTCATAACACTGAGCTTCAATTTGCCCTCACACTGAAATGTCCAAAACAAACCATACTCACTATACATACAGTTTTAAATCACTGAAAAGGCTTCAAACTTGTTTTTACTAAAGCAAGGCTAGAACTATGTGTTCTTGTCCAGACTCACCTATGAATTACACTAAGAGACTTAACTAAACAGCTAAGAACAGATCTCATTTATAACCTGGGAACTGCCTATAACTAGAATTAATAAGATCATGATCAAGCAATCTAAGTTACAGTCAAGTCACAGCAAGAGAGCTACAGCTTTATCATTAACTTTCTAATAGCAGAGAGCAAAGAGATCTCTCTTCTTGGATTTTGAGTAAAAAAAAATTTTTTTTTTAATATAAGATACAGCTATAAAAAAAAAAAAAAAGAGAGAGTGTCTTTAGAGAAGTGTCTTTAATGAAAAATCAGAACCATGCTTGAAAGCAGTGCTCTCAAACATTACAATGCAGAGGAATTCTCTGTTGAGTTTGTCTAAGCTATGAACACTCTAACCCAACATGAGATTCACTGTATACAGGTTTTTTTTGTTTTGTTTTTTATGTTTTATTGTGAGTTGTGTGATAGTTTACATGGGAGAACATTAGTTTTGCATTCATCCTATCATATATCATTTCATTGCCATGGTTACAATCCCCTCCATGCATCATCAACCAACCACCAAAGGGTATACCCTACAAGCCTCCCCCCCCGCGCCCCCCCCCGCCCCCGGTCATCCCCTCTCCCTCTCTGTGTCTAAAGTCCCCAGCTGCTCCATCTCTCCAGAGATTCACTGAATACAGGTTTGAGAGTGACTCCAACAGGCTATGTGAGCAAGCACACATTTTATTGATGCACATTAATTACTGGTTCAGCCTTGATACCTTGATATAAACTTATCACCTTAACATGGAAAAGCAGTTCAAACTCTGTGATCCTTTCATTATGTGTCAATCTAGCCACTCTACTAACAGACAAGGCAATATCTGCGGATACACAAAGTATTTATTGTTCTAAAATTCCCTGTTGTTGTTGTTAGGTGTCATCGAGTCGGTGCCAACTCAAAGTTGACCTTATGCACAGCAGAACGAAACACTGCCCAACCCTGGGCCAACCTCACTATCACCGCACATGCTTTAATTTTGAACAAACAAGTTAAAAGCAAAATCTGCATTCATAGCACAATCTGGAAGAAATGATACCTAATGCAACGGGGTCTGGGTTGACAGGACTCTGCTGTCTGGAGTGGCTACTGCTACTGCTACCGCCCTTTTTCAAGTCCTCTGCGTCACTGTACCGTCGGATCCAGTAATTCAGTTCCTCGCGGTCTGCTTCCTGACACCGCCTTAGTACAGTGAGAGAGCGCCGGGTTTTCTCTACCATGTCCATTATGCAGTTTAGCAGCTGTGTGAAAAACAGAACACGAAAGACCATATAAATCATCACAACGCCAAATAATTTTAGGACAATGAAGGATGATATTTCTTTCTAAGATTTTTTAAGAGTTTGGATTTGAAATTCAGATATAATAGCTAGAAAAAAAAACAAAAAACAAAAACCCAATGCAGACAAGAAGGAAGAATGAGTGGTAAAAACATGGATCATGACAGAGATTTTACCTGAAGGCACAGAGCCTGTAAACCCACCATCCCAAATACTGTATTAAGACCACTGCCGTGTAAACAAAATTACTCATCCATCTCACTTTGAAGATTCTTTTCCAATATCTCAACATGTCTTATGCCTAAGTGGTCTTAATATCAATTTAAAACTCCAAATTTATCTTCAAACATTTTCACTTATTTTTTTCAAATAAAGAGTGAAAAACAGCACTGTCAAAGCATTGCCAAGCTTTCATTTTACCACATAACCTCACTCCAGGTGTTTTTCAAAAGATTTTTTAATCTGAATGATTACCAACGTCTTACATGGTCAAGATGTTTCCATTCTTCTGCCCATTCTCTGTCTGTTAGTCTATGATCAATCATTTCTTCTTGACGTGTGCCATGCAACCCTACAACGTAGAGAAGAAGGCTGATTCACCTTAAAGCATTCAGTAAACAATGCACAGTCACAGAGCAAGACTACGTGGCAAATCAAAACACTTGAGAACACATTTTATCTTGGAGACATGAGTCACACGCAAAGTAAGAATTTGGGTTCCTTGTTTGTTGCAGTTATTAAGTGCCATCAAGTCGGATTCGACTCATAGCGACCCTGTGTAGGGTTTACAAGGTGTGGCTGAACTGCCAACCTTGTGGTTCAAACCGACCTTGTGGTCAAGTGTTTCATCCCATAGCACCACACCAAGACTCCTCATATAATGATAAAATGCTAAACTTGGAAAGAATTTTACTGATGACTTGTTTACAATTTTTCATATTGTACACGAGGAAATGCAAGGTTAAAGGACACCATGTCCAGGGCTAAGCATCTATACAACACTTTCTAATATAAATATATTTTAATTTGTTTTAAATATTTTACTTGTACTGTTGTTGTTGAGAATATACACAGCAGACCATAAACCAATTGAACAATCTCCACATGTAGAATTGCGAGACATTGATTATATCCTCCGAATTGTACAGCCATTCTTACCCTTCTTTTCTGAATTCGTCCTCCTCCATCAATCTAAACGCACTGTCCTCTAAGTTCTCTATTTAACCTGTTGAGTTGTTGTTGTCAAGTTTATCTCATATTTGGTTGGTGATGGGCCATGGAGTCAGTTCCAACTCATAGTGACCCTGTATAGGGTTTCCAAGGCTGTAAATCTTTATGGGAGCAGAAAGCCTCAACTGTCTCCTACAAAAACACTGGTAGTTATGAACTGCTGACCTTGAGATTTTCAGCCTAACTCATAACCACTACGATACCAGAGCTCCTTTTGATCTCATATAGTGGTGATGGTTATGTGGTGGTTATGTGCCGTGGAGCTGGTTCTGACTCATAGCGAGCGACCCTGTACAGGGTTTCCAAGGCTGTAAATCTTTACGGGAGCAGAAAGCCTCATTTTTCTCCCATGGAACTGCTAGTAGTTTCGAACTGCTAACCTTGAAGTTCGCAGCCTGATTCAAAACCACTACACTACCAGAGCTCCTTCTATAGATCTCATATAGGTCGATCTTAAAAAAGTACAATGCTCAATGTAGACAATTTATAAGTTAAGATAAATTATCATAATCCAACTTCAGAGGAATTTTTGTTTTGTGTTTTGTGTTTAAGGTTTAAAAATTATCTTACGGCTTTATCCATTGCTGGTGGGAATGCAAAATGGCACAGCTATTGTGGGAAACCGTGTGGCAATTTGTCAAAAATCTAAGAATAAAACTACCATAAAAGCCAAAAACCAAATCCACTGTCATTGAGTCGATTCTGACTCTTGTCCCAGAAATCCCATGCCTAGGTATACACCCAAAAAACCTGAAAGCAGAGACTCAAACAGACATTTGCACACCACTGTTCACTTCAGCATTATTCACAATAGCCAAACGGGAGAAACAACTTAAATAGTAATAGAGAGATGAATGTATAACCAAAACTGGGTATATCCTAATTCTTAATACAAAAAACCACAACTACATATTACACAGTTGCAAAATAATGCTTTGCTGATTAAAAAATCACGAGCGCATAAGGTATGTTTTCCATGGGTAGAGAGAAACCTGATAAAATGTATTCACATTTCTGCAAAGTATAAATGAATACAATCTTAATAGATACGCAATGTACCACCATGATAAAATGAGACCATGAAGAGAGCAGGCTGTAATAATATAAAAATAATATATGTCCTTGGAAACCCTATACAACGGCTGCTTTAAGTCGGAATTGACTCGACAGGACTCAGCAACAACAACACACTAAATTTATA
>NW_006408549.1:12018883-12037162 GCF_000296735.1 Chrysochloris asiatica | reverse complement strand
AGAGAATTTTTACTCCTATCAAATCTCAAATCTCAAATAAATTGGATACTCCCTTTTGGGGTGGGGGGAGGGATCTGCAGTCCAGACCTAATTTCACACAATAATCGTAAATTGAAGTCAAAAGACTGAAAGTCCGAATTTGATGTTTGTAACATAAGTACATATTAATGCTCCTCATTACCACAATTAAGATGCTACCATGTAAACTTTCACCATGTGAGCAACATACTAATGACCAGCAGCAGTTTTCTGGGTTGTTCAACAACACAGAAAATATAAGGGGCTTCAAAAAGTTCATTGAAATTTTTCATTATCTTTTTAAGTCCATTTTCCCATGAAGCTTCCTTCTAATTGGAAGAATGACAGCTCAGATTAGAGATATCTAGAAATGTGTTGTTCCTCTTACAGGATCATTATGAATAAGATTATCTTTCATTTTAATCTAAAGGCAAGGCATTGGACTATGGCCATAGTTTTCCATTTAAACGATCAGAATTAATTATTTTGGTTTCCACTTCTCAATAGTTACTCTAAGTAGCAAACAAAGTCTAACACAGCTTGGACTTCTAAGCTACCTGCTATTCTTCTGAGCGTAGGATGGAAGAGCTGAATAAGAGTTATGAGACACTGCATGCCATTTTGTGTGAAATCTAAGTAGTTAGAAATCCTTGATTTTATTTGATTTAGAGAAATAAGGATGAATCACATGACCTTTTCCAACAATCATGAAATGCAATTTAATTTGTATCTGAAAGAAGTGAACGAATAAACAACAGCTCTTTCTCAAACTAAATAAAACATTTAGTATAAAACATTTAGCATAAAACATGTTGCTATCCAATTGGAATATAGTCTTTGATACATTTCAACAGCTGAAATTGTCAATGCCACCTATTGGTAAAAAAGTAAAATTACAAATATATTTTACAGATTTGCATAATAGAAAAGACGGGGGAAGTAATATTTTATTGTTGCTGTGTGTGTTGCGATTACTTCAAGCTGAAATGTTTTCAAATATGTTATTTCTGTTGACTTACTTGTCTGTGTTTTAGGAGTAAAACACTACCATTAAAATTTGTCACCACACAAATTAATTGGAAGAGTGAGAGCATGTTAGTGTAACAGTGACTTTCACATCTTAATATTTGCTTTAGGACGACAAAGAACTCCAGTGGTCTCCAAGGTTTCAAATATTCAGCAGACTAATCAGTCATGACACAAGTTCTAACATCTGAAATAATATTAATGAGCAACAGAATGTTTTTGGCTAATTAGATTCCAGCATTTGTGGAATACTGCTAATTTCGATCTTTTTAATATATAAAAAATAGGTTCGTTAGTAACATGTTTCAGCACAAGTACTTGACAAAGAAGTTTAGGACAAAACACAATTTTCTGCTTTGGAACTCTTCCAGTTCTATATTGTTGCTGTTGTTAAGTGCCATCAAGTCAGTTCTGACTCATAGCGGCCCTGTATAGGGTTTCTGAGGCTGTACATCTTTGTGGGAGCAGAAAGCCTAAGCTTTCCCCCGTGCAGAGCGGTTAGTGGGTGCGAACTGCCAACCCTGTGGTTCACAGTCTAGTGCTTTTCCCACAGAGTCACCGTATTCCCCAATTATATACAGTCATATGTTTTTGTTATTGTTAAGTTCCATCAAGTTACTTCTGACTCACAGTGACCCTGTGATCTTATATTAGAGAAGATCAAACATTTAAAAGGAAAAAAGTAAAAACCCCAATTTATATATTTACTCATTTCTCTATTTCAGAAGCTTAAATATTCTGCATTGCACAATTTTTATTTATACTTATAATACTAGAGGGATATAATAAAGAAAATAGCTCATAATCATTAAAGAACATATTTTCATTTATGAAAAATTTGATACTAATGTTAAGTCTTAACTGGCTCATATGTTTTAGATGATTTTAACACACTAGGCTGATACTGTAAGCTTACTTATGAACTAATACTGCTTATAAAGATATTTCATTAAATAATTCTAGTGAGTATATGTCCCTATATATAACGGGCATTTATAAATCATACCACACTAAATACATTGGTTTTATATTCCCAAATGGCAGCCTGATGTAAAACCATAATTTGTTGCCATCAAGATTTTATTTCATATGAATGCACACTAAACTATGCCAACCTTTAAGGATATTTAAGTAGTTGCACATATTTATAGAGATTAGCACTATTAGTTTTATACGCTAATATAATTAAAAGGTAAGGAACATGGTATAAAGAAAATCACATAAAACCAGTGGGTACAGATATAATTCATAAAGGGATATTTTACATTACTAGATGAATACATAATCATTGCACATAAGCATAATTACTTCTTTGCTGATTACTTTACAGTGCACTGGAACGAATATTTCATAAAATAGCATTTGCTACCTAAGAAATAGAGCATTTCCTAGCACCTACAAAATGGGATATCTTTTATTGGTCTTACAATGATCTGATGGTTCCACTTGTATTTTAAAATGAGCAATCGTGGTTCTAGGGCATTAAGTCTTAAGTAAATGGCAAAGATTTTGCTTAGAAGGGGGTTGTTATAAATTTGATTCTGGGGGTCAATATATCAGTCCAGACTATGAAATAACATAACCACTTTTAAAAGCTCTTCAGAAATGTACCTGAGAGAACACTAGACAGCTTGACTATAAAGAAAACACAACTTATATGGTTAGCCATTTGTTTGACATAATATAAATGGAAAAATTACTGTTGCGGAAAAACAGAACTACTATTTTACCATCTTACAATGAGAGTTTTGATCAACTACACCAACACACTGACATTCTAAACATTTGGAAGTCTGTATATAGAAAGACAAAAAGACCAGGAATACGGCAGTCCCTAGTGCTAATAGTCTGGTGTGGTGCTATAGGAGAAGCATTCACGTCTCAAAAAACATCTGTTGTGTAAAGTCACAGATCTTATACCATTCCATGTTTTAGAAATAAGGAATAATATAGAGATTGGGAATATCAAACTAAACTTTGAAACAATCTGAAATAAAAGATTCACTAAAAGAAACTTTAAAAAATATATATTTATGGCAAAGTATATTGCATATAAAATTGCTCACATTTAGATACAATTTAAACTAAAAATTCAGTTTGCATTTTTTATCACAAATTGAAGATTTTGTATTTAGGTGCCTCTTCCCCAAAAGAACTAGTCTGCTACCTTAAAAAATACAAGTGATTGAGAAAACAAGGCTGTTAAAAAAAAAAAAAAAAAAAAAGCAAAACAAATGTAGAACTAATCAAGTATTCTCATAAAGGCAAAGTAAAGGAAGAGAATTTTTACTCCTATCAAATCTCAAATCTCAAGTTCAGTTAGAAAATAATGATGTGAATCTTCAAGCATCCAATCCCATAAGAAGTGAAGAGATTCTTCATCTTACCCATAGGTCTGTTTCTGTCCCTGAGGTCCCTGTGGCTGGGGTGTCGATAAGAGTCCCTGTAGTGGTGGGCAATGGCCATATCATCCAAACGGTAATGTTGAGGTGGAGGTGGGGTGGGGTGAGGCAGGCCATTGGGCTGGTAGGATAAGCCATTATTTGGACTGTACCGCTGGCCTGGGCTAATAGTGCATGGTCGCTTGCTTGGATGTTCTGAGTGCAAAGGCTCTCTGTCAAAGCCATTTTCTTTGGTTCTGAGGGGAAAAAAAATAGAGACTGTTTCATAATGTACTCAGCAACCATAAGCTTGTAATAGCAACAGACAATTCCTTTATTGGTCATAAACTTTCTAACCTTGGCTTCCCATAAAACCTATGGAAGTTCACAGGAACCCATGCTAAGGCCTAAATGATCGCAAGGAGAAAGTGTTTCACTTTCATCAAATTAGCAAGCATCTTTTCAGTTAAAGCTCTTGTGGTCAGATCACAAATAAAAAGAAATCCAAGCATCCTCTGAAGATTACATTTTACTCAAAAGACAGTACCTGATTTCTAACAGTTGTAGGTAAAGCATCATTACTCCCTTGATGAATATTCAAGAGACACCTATTCCATTTACCCAACTTGGAATCTGAATTTCATGTTCTGGAAAATCTAAAAGCTGTACTATCCAATACAGTAGCTGCCTGTATTGGATAACACAGTTTGTAGGTGTTAAAAGCCACCTCTTAAATAAATTTCATTTACTTGTTAATAAAATTTAAATGAAATGAAATTAAAAATTCAGTTCTTCAGAAACAGTAGCCACATCTTGGATTCTCAGTAGCCAGCTGTGGGATTATGGTATGGATGGTGCACACAGAAAACAATCTCATCCTTTCACAAAGTTCTATTAAGAAGTGCTAATCAAACTGAGCTAATACAATAAAGCAATGGCAATGTATGGGGCCTCAAAATTATTGTGAGTCAACAATATAATCAATTGGTTGGGGTATACAGCTAGTAAGGTCAACTTCCTTACTTAAAAATTTGAGAAAAAGCATACCCAGAGTGACATGTGTGACATGTCTGGGTCATCAGGGCACATGGCAGGACTGGCACATCCAGACTATACTACATCATGTGAAGTACAGAAATATGAATGAATTTAACTTTCAGAGGGAATGTGCTCTACAAATGAAATCTAATACCTAATCATAACCCTAGATTCTCAAACAAAATAAGGATTTCCTGGCCAAATATCTCTCTCATGACTTAAAGGCAATAATTATTATATTCAGTAAGATAGAAACAAAATCAGCCCCAAGTGTCACTAGAATCAGCCCCCAAGCTAATTATTTGTTCAGTAGCTGATTCTCCTTAGAATATCAGCAGGCTAGCCTCATCCCAATGATGTCTGTTTCTTCAAGGAAATCCCTCAGAAGTCACAACAGCTGCAGATTTTAGCATTCCCTTATGTTACCAAGTTTGTGAAACAGTAGCACAGAGACCCCTTAAGTAAACTTTTCCATTTTCTAACATCCCATTGTCTCTGTTTGGAGTGAGTGTGAGTGGAAGCTGAATTGACAACAATGGTCATCAAGGGCAATGAGATTCTTCAATGAACTATCTTTCTGTCCTTTTAGGGTTGATGTCCATTGACAATTTAAACACACTTAACTGGAGTTCTGGTGTGGTGCTGTGGGTTAATGCACCAGACTGCAAAGCCATCTGAATTGCAAGGTCGGCAGTTCAAGCTCACCAGCTGCTCCTCGGAAACACTATAGGGGTCGCTATGGGTCGGAATCGACTTGACAGCACTTAACAACAACAACAACTGAAGAGAAGGAAGGACATAGAGATAGAAGCTAGCAGCACACAAAGAAACAACTGAGAGAAAGTCTAACCAGTTAGATCTGAAACGAAACAAACCAGTCAGAGCGATTTGACTCATGGCAACCCCCAAGTTTGCAAAATAGAAACAGGCTCCATAGAGTTTCCATGGATCTGACCTTTTCCTGAACAGATCACCACGTCTTTCTTGTGAGGAGCCTTTGGGTAGGTTTGAAATGACAATCTTTCAGTTAGTAACCCAGAACGTAACCCAAATGCATGGCCCCACATGCTAAAGAATGATACAATTTATTGGAGACAGGAGATATATTGGAAATGACAGCAGAGTGTGGCCTCGATGGGAGTTGGCCAAAAGTCTCAATGCTGCTCCCAAAAGTGTCTGTACTAAAAGATACTGACTCCATACATATTGATCACTAATATAAGACTAAAATGTCCAATGTAGCGCAAACATTACCTAAATGCACTGCCTTAAAATAATTCAAAAAAGTGAAAGAAAACATTGTAGATATTGATTCACCATTTGAGAGTGTATCTATGTGCTTCTAAACTACATTTTCATATCCTATACAAATGACGTATTGCATAGGCAAATCTGCTGCACAAGACCTTTTTAAAGTGTTAAAGAGCAAAGATGTCTTCTTGAGGACTAAGGTGCACCTTACCCAAGCCATGGTGTTTTCAATAACCTAATATGAATGTGAAAGCTGGACAGTGAATACAGAAGACTGTAAAAGAATCGATGCTTTTGAGTAATGGTGTTGGAGGAGAATATTGAAAGTGCCATGGGCTGCCAAAAGAACCAATACATCCATTTTGGAAGAAGTGCAGCCAGAGTGCTCCTTGGAGGCCAAGATGACCAAACTTCGTCTCTCATACTTCAGATATATTGTCAGGAGGGATCAATTACTGGAGAAGGATATCATGTTTGGTAGGGTGGAGGGTCAGAGAAAAAGAGGAAGACCCCCAGTGAGATGGATTGGCCAAGTGGCAGCATCAATGGACTCAAGTGCGGCAACTCAAGTGGCCCAGGATCGGGCAGTGTTTCGTTATACTGTGCCATGGGTCGGTACCGACTCAATGGCACCCACAACAACAACAGCAATACATTTCTAAATGATACTCTTCAACCTCCAGTATATATTACTAGCATATATCAGATGGAGAATACTGAAGACTTAATAGCTATGAACTTAATGCTAACACAGCACCTACCTTACTGGTGTAGTGAAAGAGCACTGGACTGGAGATCAAGAGACATGAGATCTAGTCCTGGCTCTTCCACGACTAGCTGTGTGACCTTGGCAAGCCACTTAACCTCTCTGGACCTCAGTTTGCTCATCTGTAAAATGAAAGGGTTGGACTAGATCAGTGGTTTTCAAATTGTGCCACCTGAGGTGTTTCAGGAATTCTGAAGGCAATGAAGAGTTTTTTTCTCTCTCCAATCAAGATCTAAAGGGCCACAGTAACCCACTTCATACTTTTTCAGCTATTTCACAAGTTGGGGGTTCCACAAAGAAATTCATTTTTAAAGGAAAAAGTTTGTTGCTAAAATCAAGTTTGAAAACCACTGGACTAGCTGATTCCGAGGTCCCTTTCTAGGTGGAAAACTGCAGTTTAATTATTCTACCTAAATTTCATGGTTATATAGATTAAAATACATAGGGCTGATGGTCCTCTGGCCAAATCATAATTCTCAAGTAAAGCACTGTAGCCAACTTCTCTGCTTTTTGCTTTGAACAATTGATCATTTAGCTCATTTTTCCTGCAAAAATAGAAAAATATACTCTGCAGGTGTTACAGCAGCCCCGGCAGCATTTCTATATATCTTTGGCCTCATTGTGCAAGACCATCACCACTTACTGTTTTTGTGTCTTCTCATTCAATGACAGCAATAATAGCATACATTTGAACAATTTCTATAGTTTTCAAAGTATTCAGATATATGATTTATTTTGATCTTTAGAACAGTCCTCTCATCAGTGGTATTATTTCAATTATGTATTATTAGGGGAAAATAAATGTTCTTTTTCTCTAAACCAAGAGCAGTAATGTCATTACGGACAGGGCTAGGTCCTGAGTCTGTCTCCTTCCCTCCTTCAGGGACCCTGCTGTCCTATCCTGGTCCCATATCCCTGTAAACTACTGAAGAAAGTAAGTTCATCAGTGCATTTTCTAACACTGGACACATTAAAACATTCATGGAAATGAAGCTATGATGGGCCCCTGGCGCTTCCACCCACTCATCTACTTGTAAGTCCAACCTTACTCAAAGGACGCATGTCCAGAATGGTAACTATAACAATTTCATTGCTTTTTGTCCATTTGCTTCATAGAAATGCCTGTAACTATCTACCTCTCTTTTGCCTGGGTAAATCCCAAATTTGCATTTTTATTTGTTGCCCTTTCAAAATGGATTAGGCAAAACTAAAAAACACTTTGGTGTCCATTTCAGCAATATTCGTAAAATAGCTCCAATTCTAGTGGAAAGATCTGCATAGATTACTGGAGAGCATTTGTTTTGTATTTTTGAATCAACCTAAGGGTACTCAGACTCAACAGCTGCTCCTAGGAAACCCTACACAGGGTCACTATGAGTTGGAACCAGTTTGACAGCACCAAATAACAACAAGAGTAGAATCTCCCTGTAGGAGACATTTTCCTGAACCACTTCAACTGGTAGATTCTGATCCCTTCTCTCTCAGTCTGGTGCTCGGAAGTTTTTTAACTTTTCTGCCCATTCAAAACGGACTAACAGGAAAGAAGGTTTGCCAAAAAGCTTAAGTTGTTGTTGTTGTTGTTAAGTGCTGTCGAGTCTGTTCCGGCCCATAGCGACCCTGTACAGGGTTTCCGAGGGTGTAAATCCTTATGGGAGTAGAAAGCCTCATCTTTCTCCCGCGGAGCGGCTGGTAGTTTTGAACCGCTGACCTTAAGGTTCGCAGCCCGATTCGTAACCTAATTTATGCGTTTGCTTCACACCTCAAGCTACTTTCCCCAGTTCCAAATAACAAAAGTTCCAAATTATTTGAGAAAGAAAACAAACATTTTAAAAAACTTTCATCTATATGAAATATTTTAAAAGTCATAATTCACTAGGGTACATTGATAATCCCTCACCAACATTTATATAAAACAACATTTAAGGTAATGGGAAAGAATTTAAAAAATATACCACAAAATCATGATAATCAATAGAATAAAAGAATTAATTTCCTAACTGGTAAGATGATACATGAAATTTAGCCAAAAGATTAAGAATATTTTTTAAAATAGGAAAAAAAATATGACTATAAACACTGTCCAGTTAAGTGCCCTTAAGTCAGTTGTGACTCAAAGTGACTCTGTATAGTGTTTCCAAGGAGCAAGTTGGTGGGTTTGAGCCACTGACCTGGAGTGATAGTCCAGTGCTTATCCTCCAATACCACACCAGGACTCCAAGGACATTCTATTGTTAAGTGTCATCAGTTCCGACTCTTAGCGAGTAATAAATTAAAGCAATTTCTTTCAAAATGGGTGTTCAGAAGCTAGTGAGAGGTATAGAATCACAGTTGTAAGTACATGGGCATTTAAGTCAAAGAACCTAAGGTTAGAATTTCATCTGTGTCTCTGATAAGCCACATGACCTCAGACAAATCATCTAGCTTTCCTGAACCTATGTTATAGGCTGTTAGGAAACACATGCTGTATGTTAGTATGATAATTATTCAACACAGGGTCTGGCACATCTTAAGCATTCAATAAATAATAGTCATTATTATAGTATTTATGACTGGGAAGACTTCCTTTATCTAGCCTGAGTTAGGCTGCGAAGTAGGAATAGAACTATGACATATAAAAACTAGAGACAAAGGAGAAGCCATTGGTCAGAATATAGAATAAGGCATGAAAGGATTCAATAGGAGAGACAATAAGGAAATAACAGGATATAAGAATCAACAGTAAAGGCTGAGGCTGACATGTGGAAAGACCAAAATTTCTCCTACAACTATGCTGTCTTTCTTACCATATAAATAGGGTTTCCTAGGGGTGGCTAGTGAGTTTGAACCACTGACCTTGTGGTGTGCAGTCCAGTGCTCATCCTACAGCACTATACTAGAACTTCAAAGAAGGGGGTGGGGGGAGAAATGTCCTAGGAGACAGCAAAGTGGTACAGTATAATAAATATTGTAATGAAAAAGAAAGAAAGAAAAAAAAAACTTGAATCCCAATCCTAACCTGTTCCAAAGAAATTATGTGCCTCAGGCTCATTGTCCTATGTTACCAATGACGTCGCAAACTAAACATTGACTACACTGACTCCCTCTCCTCTTGGGTTTCCTATACCCACCAATGTGCCCCTTCTGTTCAGTCCCTGAAGTAGAAACTTGGAAGACACTCTTGGATCTTTCTTCTCCACAGTAAGTCCTGTTTATGGTCTCAAGTCTCTGGCATAACTACCTTCTGGCTTCGGGACTCATGTATCTTGGCCCAATCACACAGCCATCTCTCTCTGCCAGCATCCTTCCAGGCAGCTAGGGACCTCCAGCCTAGTTTGATGTCTGACTCAAACAGCCAAATCCCATCCCTAGACCATTTTGTTGTTGTTAAGTGCTATTGAGTTGGTTCCGACTCATAGCGACCCTGCATAGGGTTTTCGAGGAGTGACTGGTGAGTTTGTACTGCCAACCTTGTGGTTCAAACTGACCTTGTTGTCCATTGCATTATCCTGCAGCACCATACCAGGACTTCCTGAACAATAGCTCCTTGGAAAGTGAGTAGGAGTGAGACTCTGGATCTAAAACTCCTTTGAGGTCCAACCATCTGTCAGGCATTGAAGACTTATCTTATTGTTGTATTTCTGAAGTCTCTATCTAAATTGGGCCCTGGTATGGAACTACACTGGACTGCTAGACACAAGTTCAGCAGTTCAAACCTACCTCCTGCTCTTGGAAACCCTATATACATGGTTGCTGAGTAGGACCCAACTCAACAACATACAACATCATATCTAAGTTTGAGACATAATACTTCTGTTAAAGAAAAAAGAGAATAAAAGGAACATCAGTAACTTAATATTAAACACATTAAGTTTCCCTGTTTCAGTGCATGCAATTTATTAAAGTTTTCATAAAAGTTACTAGACACTGAATCAATCAAAGCAGGGGGAGAATCATCCTCATCATATTTTAAAAACACAATTCAACACAATTGGTGTTAAATCTCATATCTGCAACAAAATATATTACATATTTCCCCTAATTCTTCACGGCAACATGCAGTGGTTTTTTTGTGTTTTCACTAGCACGTTAGAGACAGTGGGATATTTATTTCCATGGTGAAGAACAGAGAGGATGGCACAGAACATCACTATCAGGGCCAGATGGATAGAGGAGCCTTCCATCACTCCATCATTAAACAGCTACCCAAGAGATGACTCCAAGCAACATGCTAATACCTTTATGAGCAAATATGATATAGGTGGGTATTTGCTACTCCAAACACACAGACACGACGCCTAGCCCTTCAAGGATCACAATAATCAACTGCAAGGAGCCATCTGAACCATTCTCCATCAATGAGAAGGTAGAATGCTTCCGTCATGTATGTAGCTGGTCACCTGATCAATAGTTACACTGCCTGTTCCTCATCGTCTTCTTGCTTTTCCTAATCTTTGGCCACAACTGAAGTACTCAATTTCTACCATCCCTACTGCTTGGAACTGTGCTTTCTTCTTCTAATCTGTGGTCTGAACATTCTGATTGAAGCTCCCAACGTTTTTATGGTCAGTGAGCCAATCATGGCCTTTTATTGCTGAGTTTTTCATGACCTTTTATATTGTGAGTATTCACATCTTTTTAAGTGAACTAACTAAAGGCTCTTGGACCATTTGGTATGCTACTGAAAATGATTGCATGAAGTTTTAACTTTATTTTGTTGAATTACTGTTTTTTGTTGTGTTTTAAGAACCTCATATTTATGAAGTACTATCCAGTACTATAGTGAAAATACAAAGATAAGCAAGAGAATGTCCCCCTAATTCTTCATAAGCCTATGATTTAGTATTAAACTCTATTTGGACTTGTGCTGTCAAGAAATCCTTTAAGATAAACATGACTTAACTGGAGATATGAGGCTTCTATACTTTCATGCAGGACCTGCACACAGCAAGTACCAAAAAAGCAGTAGGAAGGTATTAAGAAAGGCCAGAGAAATTAAAACAAAAAAATCACTTCAGAATGTAAAACTCTACACGTGAAAGAGCAGGAGTTGGGTATGAAGATGGCTTTAAAATTCTGGCTCTACTATTTTCTCGCCACATGAATTCAGGAGATTTAACTTCACCAAGCCTCAGTATTTCTGTATGCAAAATGGAGCAACTATCTCAGACTCTTATATGAGAGAATCTATATAAAGGCTCTAACACACATTCAGCATTTAATAATTTAAAGCATTTTCTGTCAAGATGGGTGTTCAGAAGCTAGTGGGAGGTATAGAATCACAGTTGTAAGCACATGGGCATTTGAGTCAAAGAACCTAGGGTTAGAATTTCATCTGTGTCTCTGATAAGCCCATGACCTCAGACAAATTGTCTAACTTTCCTGAACCTATGTTATAGACTGTTAGGAAACACGTGTTATATGTTAGTATGTTAATTATTCAGCACAGGATCTGGCACATCTTAAGTATTCAGTAACTGTTGTTGTTGTTAAGTGCCATTGAGTCAGTTCTGACCCATAGCAACCCTGTATAGGGTTTCCAAGGAGCAGCTGGTGAGCTTGAACCACTGATGTTGTGGTTCAAACAACCTTGTAGTCCAGTATATTAACCCACAGTGCCACATCAAGACAGTAGTCATTATTATAACATTTATGATTTGGAAGACTTCATTCAACTAGCAGATTCTGTCTGTTTGGCTATGAAGTAAAAATGAAACTAAAAACTAGAGGACAGAAGAGATGCCATTGGTCAGAATATAGAATGAGGCATGAAAGGATTCATTAGGATTTGACACTAAGGAAATATAAGAATCAACAGTAAAGACTAAGGCTGATATGTCAAAAGACAAAAATATCTCCTAAAACTAAGATGTCTTTCTTACCACATGAGTGCACTAGAAGCTTGATAGGAATGCTTTTTAAAATAATAATAATTTCTACAGGAATGATGACTCACTTCTTGAAACTGAAACGTGCATAAAGGATGCAACACCAAACAAGAATGTATGTATATAATAAAGTGCTTGCATTTTTTTTCATGGAACATTGAATGTACTACATAATATAAATCTAATTATGATATGCACAGCCAATGAATCCTACAATTTATCTAAACTTTACCATTTCTCTTTAGAAAAATAAAATAATTAAAACTTCATTTATTTTACAGAAAAACAAAATTGGACCTGCGCTGTAATGCTAAATCTCAGAGCATCAATCAATCAATCACTACTCCTTCAAAATCACGATCTGCAGATTTCAGCTAGCATTTTCTAACGTACTCCTTCAGCCAGGAAACATGGTTCACAGTGGATCTTCTATCATTAAAAAGGTTATAAAACCTCAGCATATCAGACTATTTATTCACTTGAGAAATTATGCAGAAGAAATGAGTAAAATTAGCAAAAAAAGAAAGTAGGAATTTTAGCAGTGATAGTTGTTCTTGTGAGGTGCCATCAAGTCGGTTCCGACTCACAGCTACCCAATGCACAAAAGAACAAAACACTTTTGTCCTGTGTCATTCTCACAATCATTGTTACACTTGAACCCATTGCCGTGCCACTGTGGCAATCCATCTCCTTGGGGTCTTTCTCTTTTTCACTGAGCCTCTAGTTTATCAAGCATGATTCTTCATAGAGCTTCCCTTATTTAAACTCTGCAAATTAAAACATATTTTAGGCAACTGAGAGATTTCAGATATGTAAATATGCTAGTTTCTCAAGACAGAAATGTGACCTTTGACAAGTTTAGGATGCTTTCACTTCCTTAAGTATTAATCTATAAAATCCTCTCAGCTGATAAATTATTTAATTCTAAAGTCCAAACAAGTCTCTTTAGAAAATAATGGTTTAATTACTGGAAAAGGGGGAAATATTGTTATTAATCCAACTACATGACCTTCTACTAAAAGTCAAGAAATATTATGGTGAAAGTAAATTAAAGTATAATTCCATTAAAATGATGATACATTACAAAGGAATTAATTCTTTTTTTGATAGATTTTTATAGCTATTTATAAGCCTGTGGGTTGACTTTATTGCACTGCACAAATATTGTTTTCCTTTGAATTATCCTTTTTTCATTAAACAGTCCTGCATGCTTTCCCTTTTATTTATTTTTTAGGAATGAATTCTTAGCATCAAACATTTGACACGGTTTAAACAGAAAAAAATTTTTAAAATGAATGAAAATAAAAAAGAATGTTCCCACACAAAACAACTGGTCAGTTTGGTTTTCTGAGCAAGAAAGAATCTAAGTATGAATATTATCATAACAAGCAAGAACAGAATATTAAAGGCAAATGTAACTCACAAAGCTAGCATAGCTATGAGAAAAGTAAGGCCGCAATGATGATTAACCTAGTGCAAATATATGTTTGTATCTTAATCATATTTCTTCATTCTGTAGTTCAAAATATGCAGGCAGGTCTGCTATTTTCTCTTCTAACTTTATATTAAGGTGTAAGTGCCTTCAACAGTCATCATAGTGAGCAGTTTTAAAGAGTGTTCTTAGCTTTTCTAGTCTGTATCCTTGAAAGTGTTCATTTCACTTAATGGTTTCCAAAAAAGATTCACATTCCTTTCCTAAGTATCTCCCAGCACAGAATGGCAGCAGAACAAAGGTTGGCTAGAAATAATAAACCTTACACATACAAAGGACTTTAAAAAGGTTGTGGAAAAATTCCATTATCTTTTAATTCCATTTTTTCTATGAACTTTTTAAAGGCCCCTTGTATTAAAGAATACAAATCTGAATTTTAAGAAAATATATTTCCCGTATTATTTTTGAAACAATAGCATGAGTTCTAAATTAGAAAAAAAATTATAATTTTGGTTCAACAGTATGCTACCACAAACCTACCAATTCAGCACAGTTGCTTATGAACTCTCCTGAGAACTACACTAAAAAGGAAATAGACTATATTCTACTGTTTAATACAGAAAAGTGAAAATGATTTCAGACATCCCCAGAGTATTCATGCCTCTGTAAATGACAATGATGTTGAACAACAACAACACAACCAGTGAAAATCATATTTAAGGATGAGAAGCAAGTTAAATTTACCAAAACTCACCCCTGAAACAAAGGATGATTGTTGAGTAAATAAAATTCATCAGTCGTCCTAGATTGAAGCCCCCAAAGTTGTAAACAAAATATAGAGTGCTCTTTTGTTCATGACATGTAATGAACAAATTACCAAAATGTGTTTTCTCCTCAGGTGTCAGTTTTTCCCTCTTTTAGTGACTGATGGCTCCCAGTGTTATTACAGAAACAGATTGATCTTTTTAATGAGCCAGTTTAATAGACTCCAAAATCTCACCGTGGCTGCTCATCCATGTCAGACCATATGTACCAACAAAACGTTCAGTAAAACAAAACAAAAAAAAATGCTCTGCTGTCAGACAACTCCATACCTTATAAAATTTCATATCAATGATATGGACACAGGAAAATGTATATGCAAACAAGATGCAAAAAAAGTATGTCCCCCCCAAAAAAAAACACCGTAGAGGGCCATATTTTCTTAGTTCTGATCAAATTAACACAAGATACAAATGTATTTACACAACATACTCTCATTAGCCTTCCTCTTAACTCTGAGGAAACCCATTATACCGTATACTTCAGGATTCCAGTTGAATAAGCATGTTCCATCCAAAGATGGAACTGACTCTTCTGTACATTCTGACTCTACTGTCTATGTATAACCAAAGGGAAAATAAGACCCTTTTTTAGAATGCTACCTGACTGTATGCACCATGCAACACACACACTACAAAACATTAAAATAAGAATGCATCAAGTTTTCATGGCAATCTTGGCACCTTAATGCTTACCTAAGGATTCTTCAAGGAAAGACTAAAATCAAGGTATATTCAAATATAAAACACTGTTAAAAAGCTTGGAGGGAAATGACTGGAAATGCAGATCAAAGAAATAAGCTTTTATAGTGCCTAGTCCCAGTTATTTAGCAGTTAAGATTTCTAAAATAAGTTATATCTATTTCTAATTTTGCCTGTAGGATTATCTTTAGATTTTTGGCAGTTATCTAAAGCTTTCCCTGTTACTTTCTCATCTCAAATCCCAAATAAATTTTATTCTTCCCCAATTTTCCAACTCATTTCTAATTCTTTCATCATGCTATTCTGAACTAACAGAGCTGAAACATACCAATACCTGTACTCAGTACTAATTTTATGCAGGGTAAATGGATCAGGATCAGACAGGGGTATGCATCATCTATTCTTAGGCCACTTCTTGCTTTCTGGCATCATGCGGACAGGCAACTCAGACACCAAGATTATGCAGTTTTCTTAAAAACGAAAGTGCTAAATGCTCTATTTACTCTTAAATATGACCAAGAAAATATGATTTGCAATAATGAAAATAACAAACACCACTGGTAAGTCATATATGAAGATGGGTCTATAATATGTAATAAGCACTCTAAAGTTTAACCTTTTGTTTTAATGATACAAAGTGATCACAAGAAAGTCCTTGTCTACAAAGGAACAAAATTCTGGAGGTTTTAGTATAAAATCTGCTTAACAGAGGGTTATGTAATAATGATATGTGAATTGACTAGCTTTTAATAACATTCTGATTTGCAAAGCAGCTAATGCATTTATTGGTAGATAATGTGGGCACAGATGGATGTTTCTGAGCAGCTACAAGACTCCTATGGTTCCAGAACATGGTTGTGGCACAGTGTCACCCTCTCAAAGAATGCTAAACCAATGCCTATTGAAATGTAGAAAGAGAGAATGGATGAGTAAAAACAGGAAACAAAGCATAGAATAGACACTTTTTAATGAAGTTTCATTTTAAGGTTTTCCATATTTTATAAATGTTATGCAAACTGCTGCAATAAGACTTTACATTTCTAGATTAGAAAATACTTACAACTGTGGCTGAGGTATTTTTGAAAATTATTTTAAGAAGGACATGGGAAGTTTCACGCCTATGCCTTACTCAACTACTTATAAGGATTAATCTTAAAATCCTCAGTTACTAGAGCAGTGTGCCTGAGAGAGTAAATATTGGCTGATGAGTAACATTTTTCAGCAAAACCATTACTTATTTGGTCTGTTTCTTAACTCTTATCTCTATTAAGTTCATCTAGCTTTCCAGGAGTTGTCCCTTAATTCACATAAAATCCAAACAGCTACTGTACTGTGTTTATTGAGTAACACATAAAGCCCAGCTTTTAAAACCATCATACTCTAGATCTGTTAAAAAAGAGACACAGGAAAAAAAAAAAAAACAATGTCAACAAAGAAGACCTGTAATAGCAAACTTAATAACACTGAAGGGTAAACTATGTGGTTGGGTTGAACTGTGCAATAAATGAGAATTTGAATAGGGACTATGTGACTAAGAATCAGCGTGGGCATTTGGGACACATGAATATCATTCATCTTTGCCTTTTAGTTGTAATACTACAAGGAGCAAGGATTAATCTGCACAAAAGCCTAACTAAAACAGGTGCAAAAGCATCACCTTGCACAACAAGCAAGTCCAGACCACAACAAGAGTTTCAAAACAGTCATTCTAGCTTATTACAAGTTTGCAAAAGATATAGACTGGTAATTGAAAGGTAATGTGAGACATGTCTTCATACCTGTGGCATGAGGAGACGACCCCGGGGAACCCAGAGTTCTCCTCCCTCTCACCTGTCTGGAGTTCGCCTCTTCCCGTTTTCGTTCACATCGAGAAGCAGCTCTGAGGAGTCAACAGGTGAGGTGGTGCTGGCATCCAGAAGCAGCTGTTCATGCTGGGCGAGGTACTGGGCAGGGTTCTGTTTGGCCAGTCTTGCGCAGTGGAGGAGCTCGCGCTGCAGCAGAGGCAAGTTGGCCTGCAAGAACATGACAGAAATAAAAGGATGGGTCAGAAGGTCCCTTTCAACCAGTCGATCTAGTTCACTTTTCAGACAGTGGTTGAAAGCACACAATGAACCCATGTAAAATGTCTCTGGACTGGGATACAGGTAACTAGGTAGTCTCTCCTTGGGCTTAAATTGTCTCAACAGCAAGGTATCTGACCTCTATGAGTCACGTCACCTCTCTTGCCTCATCAATCACATTAGGGAATTACACTTGATTATTTCTAAGTTTCCTCAGACTTGACTATAAGCTCTATAGAAATGTGAGATTCCAGTTCCATCCAGCAAAGCTTCATGGATCGTAAGAGAATATGAAATATGAGGGAGCTTCAAAAACTTCAAGGAAAATTTTCATTATCTTTTCACTCCATTTTCCACAGACTTTTTGAAGCCATATCAATACATTGTTGTTGTTGTTGAGTGTTGTCAAGTAGGTTATGACTCATAGCGACCTTGTGAAGGGTTTCTAGAGCAGCTGGTAGGTTTGAACCGCCGGCTGTGCAATTAGCTTGGTTTAGCAGTCCAGTGTTTATCCTACCGTGCCACACCAGACTCCATCATACATACATGGTTTAAATAATCTCAAAACAGACTCACGGGCACATTCAGCTTTGTATCTAGCAACTCAGAAAACAGACAAATCCTTTGAAATAACTTTCCATTATATGATAATGTTGTTGTTGTTAAGTGCCATCGAGTTGGTTCCGACCCATTGTGACCCGGAACAGGGTTTCCGAGGCTGTAAATCTTTACAGGAGCAGAAAGCCTCATCTTTCTCCCATGGAGCAGCTGGTAGTTTCGAACTGCTGACCTTACGGTTTGCAGCCCGATTCGTAACCACCACGCTGCCAGAGATAATAGATAAATGTATATATAGATGAACATATAGAATACTTTTCATAATCAACAGATTCATAGAACATTTATACAATGCTCTGGGT
>NW_006408549.1:11998883-12013883 GCF_000296735.1 Chrysochloris asiatica | reverse complement strand
ATTATAAATATATTTGCTTCTTATTAATACAATAAAAACACTGAACAACAAATAGTTGTATATACAGGAAGCTGTATTTTCAAAATAAAATCTTTAACTTTGTAGAAAAGATCATATAATCTATCGTATCACTTACTCTTAAAAACTGAAATTAAATACATTCAATATGGTACCTCTCAGAATAATGTGCCTAGACATAAGCATAGTTTGTCTGGAAAGCTTCTACAATTACGAAGAACATACTAATACAACTTTTGTGGGAAATGAACATACCAGGATATTGTTAAAAGCACATCAGATCATTTAAAAGGAGCAGAGACAAGTGTCAGAATCTCTCCTTTCATCCCACATATAATGCCAGTGTTTCCTGGTGACAATATTCTCCTTTTCCTTCTGTCTTTCCACAGTGCATGCTCTCTTTGCTCAGGATGAATAGCTAAGTTGATTAGCACGCTGTGCTAATGAAGCCAAAGAAGAGGTTTGTCTTCCACAAGTCTTACAACCCATTCATTATCCATTGCCTTTGAATGAATTCTGACTCACAGCAACCATATCAGACAGAGTAAGAACTGCCCCTATAGGATTTTCAAGGCTCTGGTAGCGTCGTGGTTATGCATCGGGCTGTGAACCTCACAGTCAGCAGTTCAAAACTACCAGCTGTTCCACAGGAGAAAGATGAGGCTTTCTGCTCCTGTAAAGATTTACAGCCTCCGAAACCCTGTACAGGGTCACTATTGGTCCGAACCGACTCCATGGCACATAACAACAACAACAAATCTTTACAGAAGCAGACTATCACATCTTTCTCCTGCAGAGTGGCCAATGGGTTCAAACAGCCAACTTTTTGTTAGGTAGCTGGGTACTTAACCACTATGACACTAGGGCTCTTCTGAGTCTTGTAGCAGGTAAAAAAAAAAAAAAAAATCCAATTAATAAAGATATTCCATTCATCCTAGAGGCAATGCTTGCTGCTGACCCAAAAGAGATTGTACAGATGGCTTGAAATTCACTCCTAACTCCACACATAAAACAAATAAGCCCATAATTAAGCCTAAAGCTTTTATCCTACAATAGACAATGTGTGTTGATGTAAACATCTACTTTAAAAACAGAAAACGTATTGCTATAAAGATGTTGAGTAAATTAACCTTATTCTGATTTATTTCCATGATTACTAGACAGAATCGAAACTGGAATTTTACTCTTAACTTCTGTTGCTTGCATTTAAGCATTTATCTCATTGTTATTAGTCATCCTGATGTCTGGTAAACTCGGGGTATTTATGACTTAACAATGTTACAATAACGTTCACTCACCTTCTGTGAAATTCCTTTCCCTTTTATTATAAAGTATGGAAACACAAAGTTGTAAGTTTTTCATACCAGACTCAAATCACCTTTACATGAAGCTACGAATGAACACCAGCTTCCTGTTTTATAACAATGGAGTCCCAGTGTGGTGCTATTGGATAAACAATGGACTGGTACCCACAAGGTTGGCAGTTCAAACCCACCAGCCACTCCTTGGCAACCCTACATGGGTCACTATAAATTAGAACAAAATCAATAGCACATAACAACAACAATCTATAACAATAAAGATCAGCAAACCTTTTAGGGGAGGATGAGTTCATTTTGCTTTGTTGGTTCATTTTCAAAAAGACAGTTTTTAGAACCAATTCCTTAGCTCAATATAATACTATAAAGCAACTGATTATGTTTTATCATCATCTGGGTTCAAATTATAAGCCCTCCCAGTTGTGTGACTTTGTATAATTTACTCAGCCTCTTTGAATCTCAGTTTCCCTATGTTTAAAATGCAGGAAAAATCACTACCGTACAAGGTGATTCCGAGAATTAAATGACATGTGGAAAATCTTGTAGTCATGTTCTCAAATCAAATGTCCATTCTCCATGCTTTCACTTATTGGACAGATATTCACTGGGTCTTGGTGTGGTGCTGAGGGTTAATGAGCTAGTCTGCAAAGTTGGTTTGAACTGCAAGGTTGGTGGTTCAACCTCATCAGCCGCTCCTCAGAAATCCTATACAGGGTTGTTGTGGGTCAGAACTGACTTGACGGCACTTAATAACAACAAAATATTATATGCAAGGTGCAATTAATTCCATCCCTTAACCTCTGTAAAGTTTTAGATACACAATAAATATAATAGGAAAATTTTCTTCAATCAAAGGCTTGCTAATTAGTATGTTAGAAAATCTACTTAAAGCTGCCAAATATTTCCACATTTTAAGTGATATAAGCCATTGTTAATACAGAACATATCAAAACCCATACGGTAGTTTTCACAAAACCATTTTTTTTTTACTAGCATATCCATCATTCATGTGATAAAATTTTTGCTTTGGCTTTACTTTGAATATATTTCTAAAACTCAAGAGTAAACAAGGAAAAAAATTACTGATTTGATAATTGTACCTAAAATAGACTTGAGATACTTCTATTCAAAATCACCTCAATGGCACCTATAGATTTGCTAGGTGAAGCTGATGGCTTCTGAGAGCTTTGTTTTATTGTTGGAGTGGGAGGGAGAGGGCGTTAACAGTTAAAAATTAAATTGTAAAATCTCTGTCAAATTTGAGATGTGATTTGAAGGAAGTCTACTTCACCAAAACCAAACCAAACAAAAATACCCAAACCCATTGCAGTCAAGTTGATTCCAACTTCTAGCAACCCTATTGTTGTTGTTGTTAAGTGCTGACGAGTCAGTTTCAATACATGGCAACCCTGTACTGGGTTTCCAAGGCTTTAAATCTTCTTGGGAGCAGAAAGCCTCATTTTTCTCCTGTGGGGTGACTGGTGGGCTCAGACCACAGACCTTCTGGTTGACAGTCCAGTGCTTATTGTATGAAGTCACTGCACTCCCCAGCAACCCTACAGGACAGAGTATAACTGTAATCCACAGCTGCCATCTTTACGAAGGAGTCCTGATATGGCGCTGTAGGAAAAGCACTGGACTGTTACCACAAGGTCAGTGATTCAAACCCACCAGCCGCTCCTCAAAAACCTTATACAGGGTTACTATGTATCAGACCTGACTCAATGGCACTTAATGACAACAATAATCTTTACAAAAAGAGGCTGCCATGTGTTTCTACCATGGAGTGACAAGTGGATTTGAACCACTTTTAAGCTGGTAGTAAGCACTTTAACCACAGTGATACCAGTGTTGTTGTTATTAAGTGCTATCAAGTCAGTTCTAACTCATACCGACTCTATATAGGGTTTCTGAGGAGTGGCTGGTGAATTTGAACTACTGACCTTTCAGTTAGCAGTCTAATGCTTATCCTACAGTACCACACCTGGACTCCATATGTACCGTGGTGATGATGGTTATGTGCCGTGGAGTCGGTTCCAACTCACAACAACCCTGTATAGGATTTCCAAGGATGTAAATCTTTAAGGGAGCAGAAAGCCTCATCTTTCTCCCATGGAATGGCTACTAGTTTCAAACTGCTGACCTTATGGTTAACAGCCTGCCTTGGAACCACTGTGGTATTCTACTCCCCAAAACTAGTTCTTAAATTCTAGATCTTTCAGACTGATTGATCTGACAGAAACTGGTAAAACCTCCAAGACAATGGCCCTTAGACATCCTTCAAGCCTGAAACTGAACTCAGGCCTGTGGCTCAACTTTCAAAGAATAGACAGGTCTCCAAGGTGAACAAAAACATCAGGGAGGTACATACGGCTTAGAACAATCCACCATCTGAAGTCAAAAGAGTAGCTTTTGCCCAGGATAAAGCTTAGCGTGTAGGAAGGGGTAGGAAAGAAGGACAAATGGTAAACACAGGAAGAGAGTGAGAAAAGTGTTGCTATACCGTGGGAACTACGACCAAGGTCACAAAACAAAATACGTATGAACTGCTGAATGGAAACCAATTCACTCTGGAAACTTGTAACCAATTCACAATGAAAAGTTTAAAAAATATAATAATTCTAGGTCTTTTTTTTTTTTTTTTTTGTAAAGCACAACTGGTATGGCCATGCAACAAAAATACAGTTTCTTTTTTCTTGATCTATTGCAAGAAAAAAGAAACTGCTACCAGTCATGTGAATTTCAGCTCCACCACAAGCCTTGATGAAGAAGGACTGAATATGTGACTCAGTGTACGAAAGACTAAAGTATTAAATACTACAAGATCTTCCACAAATGAGGGTGTTTCAAAGATTGCGGGAAAATGTCAGTATCTTTTCATTCCATTTTTCCATGAACTTTTGGAAGCTGTCTTATAAGTAGAAAATCACAATAATGCAAAAGCGATTTAGGGCATAAGAAAAAAAAATGACATATTCTAATTTCCAATGTGATAATGTGTAAAACAGAGTACAGGTGTTGTTGTTAAGTGTCGTTGAGTCAGTTCCAACTCATAGCGACTCTCTATAGGGTTTCTGAGGAGCAGCTGGTAGATCTGAACTGCCTTTGTGGTTCAAAGTGCAGTGCTGATCATACAGCACCAGCCACACAAGGAGTCCGTAAAGTATAAGTATAATGTCCAAAATTAACATGTCTATTCTCAAACTGATGGCGGTCTGCTCCCATAAAGATTTACAGCCTCGGAAACTCTGTACAGGGTCGCTATGGGTCGGAATCGATTTGACAGCACTTAACAACAATTTTCAAACTAGGAGCCCTGATGGTACAGTGGTTAAGCACACAGGTGTTAATCATGGGAGAAGATAGCGGCAGTCAGCTTCCACAAAGATTTACAGGTTTGGAAACCCTATGGTGCATTTCTACCCTGCGTTATATGGTGTTTAGGTGTTGGAATCCACTCAACAACAATGGATTTAATTTTTGTTTTGGTTCTCAAACTAATGATTTAAATAATTCCACCCAAAAACAACAACACATTTTTTTGTTTTGTTTTGTTTTAAAGTTATTGGCCTTAAAAATAAAAATAATGAAGTGAAAATTTTTTCACTTGGTATAAATTATTGTTGATCTAGGCCAACAGTAAAAAACCCCAAAGCAAGTAAGATAAAAAGAGCACCCAATTAGATTAAGTGAATCATTCACATAACAAAATCCACCATTTTGTCACTGCTGAGAGCTACTAGTCAGGCCCAGTGTAACACTGCCGGATAAGACACTGGACCAAAAGGTCAGTTTTGAACTATAAGGTTGGCGGTTCAAACCCAGTAGTCACTCCTCAGAGACCCAATACAAGGTCACTATGAATCGGAACCCACTTGACCACACTTAGCCAGGTAGTCAGTCACTAGTCAGGCTAGGAGATTATTTTAATTTAGTGCATATGTTTTTGTGTACAAGGAGCTCTGGTAGCATAGTGGTTACGAGTCAGGCTGCTAATCTTACTGTCAGCAGTTCAAAACTACCAGCTGTTCCATGGGAGAAAGATGAGGCTTTCTGCTCCCGTAAAGATTTACAGCCTCAGAAACCCTGTACAGGGTCGCTATGAGTTGGAACCAACTCCACGGCACATCACTGCCAGCACCACCATCACCACATTTATGCATACGATAAAGATAACTTTATAACCATGTTGTTGTGCACTATCAAGTCAGCCCCAACTCAGCGACCCTATATATGGGGTTTCCAAGGTTGTAAATCTTCAGCAGAAAACCTCGTCCTTCTCCCTCAGAGAGGAGCAGCTAGGTCTGAACTGCTGACCTTGTGGTTAGTAGTTCAGTATTTATCCTACAGAGTCACCAGTACTCCTGTGGTATAGGCATCTTTATTAAATAGTAAATGGAACCATGGTAAAGGTCAGTACATAATCCAGAATTGAAAACATATTTTCTATACAATTAATTATGCTTCAACAATCTCCAGATGTACGAGTGTTACACTAAAGGACGGAGCATGGTGGGATCCCTGCCACCTGGTTCAGTTGTGAGACTAGGGCTTGTATTTTTTACTCTTCCACATACACAGTTCCCTTTCCCTCAGAAGATAAAGCCAATAGAGTTTGCTTACCACCAGTCCTAGTACGAGGGTGCGGACTCGCTCTCCTATCTCTGGTGAAATGTCATTGCCAAACTGCTGCAGGGTAGTAAGGAAGCGTTTCAGCTTACTGAGTTGCCTGGCGCCACAGGCTGGGGGCAGCTGTTGATTTGCCAGAGAAGAGGAGGAAGAAGAAGAAGGCCCGTTGCTAAAGCCATTGGGTGGCGAAGGGGCGCCATTCAAGGCTGTAGGTGAATGGCTCGTGCCATTAGTTACTGTCAAAGGCACAAAATCAGAAAGAAAAAAAAAAATCACCTTTATGATCACAGGCACAAGAAGTGACAATCTTATTTCCTTCCACTTACATCTAGTGACTGTTTTTAAAGTTTTTAAATGCTGGGACCTGTAAAATGCTTTGATTTCTGCAGGATGACCAAAGGCTTGGGTTCTCTACAATTAAATGAGTCCTTTCCACACACCACTTAACAGTGCTCTGCACAGAAGCTGATAATAAATGGAGTCGGCTGTAATACAAGGACAGCCCTGCCTCCCATGTTCACATATGCCAACCACCTGAAATGTTTCAAACATAGAACAAACAGTGTTTGGCTGTCAGCCTTTTGTCACAGGCTTATATCAATATAACAGGACTATTCCTTTCTAAACTGCTCCCCAAGAGAAAGTGTACATTTGGTGGAGACTAAATTTATCACTGAACATTTTTAATAATGTTTTGTACACACAACTGACAGCTGTGTTTATAGAAATAGGGCTTTCAAGTTTTAACCTTCTACCACCCAATTAGAAGGCTATTTTCTCCCACATATTTCCTAACCACTTTTTTAAGGGAAATGCAAACTGTACGCAAGAAGCCAAAAAGGATAGTGTTTATCAAGGAGTTATTTCAAGAAATTGAAAGGAAACAAGCAAATCCAACCAATAGAATGGATTCAGAAAATGTATTTCTCATAAATTCATTTGAATACCAAGACAACAGTCCACATGAACCAAGCTAGAAAAAAGTTAATTTTGCCATGTTAAGATGAATTAAATGGTTAATTTGTTTATCAAATATATCATTTTTATAATAAGTTGGATAAAACTGTCTCTAGCAGTAGTTTGAGGATGCTTTAAGGACTGTACTAATCCAAAAAGTTTCATTTCAAGATAATAAAATGGTTCTCTTCCTCAAAACGTAATACCAAAGTAAGCTGCCAAGAAATTATAGCTAACTAGGACCTTTCACAAAAGACACCTGTCTACCAGTGTGGCATTAGGTGACGACAAACTGAAAACATGCTAGCAGGGTTACAATTTGGCACCATCACAGTTCCCTATGCCTTACACATTTAAAAGGGTCTTTTAAATGGAAGTGAGGCATAGCATAAGCAATCTGGGGGCTATATTTTGTCCATTCCTTATAGTCTACTTTTACTTGTTAATTCTTTTTCAGTCATATGGTTTATGGCACATGATCTGTAAACAGTGTTATCTACAACAGATACTATTTATTAGTTTCACAAATCCTTGATGACAATTTTAACCAGGACTTTGAGACTTAGTAAAACAAATTTATCTACTATCTTTACTGGAGTACAATAAAAAGAAAGACAAGTTCCTATCCTGTCAGAATGTTCTGTCTGAAACATAGAGGACAGAAAGCAATATACTTCATTGACTCAGTACATAGGGCTTGACCGTGTTGGCAATTTAAGACAAGATGTTGTTTATTTCAGAAAGTTCTCTATATTTATTTCTTAAATAATCTTTTTTAACTTCTTGTTGCTAAGTGTCATCAAGTTGGTTCTGACTCATAGCGACCCTGTGTAGAAGGAGCAGCCAGAGGGTCTGAACCACTGATTCCATGGTTAGCAGTACAGTGCTTACCCTACAGTGCCACATAAGGAATCCTTTTTAACTTAAGGATGCTAAATTTTAATATTATTTGTAACTATTTGAAATAGAGAGTAATGTGCTGTTAGAAGATCAGAAGTAACCTGGAACTTTTTATTGTTGTTATGTGTCATCAAATTGGTTCTGACTCATAGCAACTCTATATAGGGCTTCCAAAGATCAACTGATGGGTCTGAACCACTGACCTTATAATTAGCAGTCCAGTGCTATCCTACAGCACCACACCAGGGCACCAACCTGAAAGTAAGTTTACCTTATTTCCATGCTCCAAGTCAAACTGAACAAACTAAAATAAAGAGCTCTACATTACACAGGACTCCTGGTGTGGTGCTGTGGGTTAATACGCTAGACTGCAAAGTTGGCTTGAACCACAAGGTTGGCGATTCAAGCTCACCAGCTTCTCCTAGGAAACCCTATACAGGGTCACCATAGGTTAGAACCAACTCAACAGCACTTAACAACAACAACATTACATAAGTTAACTTAAGAAATTATGGAATGATTACTGGTAATGGTTGAACAATATGATAAACATATTTAATATCACCGAACTACACATATGAAGACTACTGAAATGGCAAACGTTTGTTACTTATATACTTATCACAATTTAAAAATGTATTTCAATGATGAAGAGTTATGATGTACCTATGAAACATCTCACGTCAAGGATGAACCTGGAGGACATTATTCTGAGTGACATTAGTCAATGACAAACGGACATATACTGCATGAGACCACTATTGTTAAAAACTCAAAAAAAGGTTTTCATACTAAAAGAAACACTCTTTGAGGGTTAACAGGGGTGGGGGTCAAGGGAGAATAATTCACTGGCTAGAGGATAGACACATTAGCTCTTGAGTGACAGGGAGGGTAATATACAAGAGGGGAGGGGCAGTAAAAATGTATTTAAGAAAAGAAAACATTATAGTAGCAACAATAGAAGCTATAGACCAAGAGAAATACTTTGTTAAAATCATAGCAAACTACAGTTCTGAAGTAATAATGAAAAGAAGACAAATACTGGCTCTCTTCCAAATGTTATCTACTGCTTAAGCTACAATACCTAGGAGTACAATACCTACTTAGTAGCAAATACATTAGTTTCTGCATGATACATTGATGATGACTCTCATTTTTCTTTAATTCCTATTTACAAATAATAATTCATTTCAAACCCCAAACAGGAAATCCAGAAATGACTACTTACACGTTGTGGGCGTAAATGAACTGGTTCTTGGAGCTCCTTGAGTCGTTGGGGGTGGTGGCATTGTTGGAGGAGTCAACCTAGATTGTGTCTTCACATCCACCGGTGAGTCTGGCATTGTGGAGTGCTTCTCAGTACGATCTGCGGGATGCCACCACCAACATGTTATTTCATGCCTTAAGTACCTCAGTTTTTAAAGTGCGATTTATCTTTTTTGAAAAGCAAGCCAACAGAAGAGATTCCACATCTTCTATCAATAAATATGCTTCTCTACTGAAGTTTAAATCAGGAATTTATCATCCAAACCCTACTTTAGAAGGTGTAACACAGATGGCAGGACCTCATTTGTAACTGGGTTGTATTATACTCTATTGTTATTTCTGGCTTGGCCAGATGCTACCTTGGTAGTGTTATATGCAACAGCGCAACTTCACTCCAAGCTGAAGCCAACATTAGCAAGAAGTAAAAATAGATGAGG
The DNA here is from genome assembly GCF_000296735.1 of Chrysochloris asiatica. NCBI lineage: Eukaryota > Metazoa > Chordata > Mammalia > Afrosoricida > Chrysochloridae > Chrysochloris > Chrysochloris asiatica. The sequence goes on along the minus strand of NW_006408549.1, from coordinate 12,004,357 downwards.
AAGGAGGATGGTAATGAACCCCCTTCATGACAGCTCAGAAATAACAGAAGCCTGCAGCTCTGTTATGCAGGTGAGATACTGGTAGGAACCAGTCCTTTGTGACTATTTTCCCTAACACCTGCCGCCCCTCTTCCATGCTTTGTTTTCTGGACTATTTGATGAAACAGGTTATGTCTCCCAGACACATCTCTCACTTCAATTTTGTACACTGTTTTAAAAATCACCTAGACTATATAAACGCCATATGTCACACAATGCAGGTGCGCTATTATTTAAGTTAGAATGCATGAGTTTATGGTTCACGATTTTAAAAACATGAGACCAATACTTCAATCAATCATTGTAGGCAGAGTAAAAATTAAGAACCAAATTGAGAGCTAAAACAACGGGAGATTCTCCTCATATATTTCATGTAATACAAGACAGATACAGAGAAATCTACTGGTTACTGAATAATGAACAATTGCAGCCCATCACTATTATCTACTAAATACATATTTCCCCTAAATTCTGCAAATTTTTTCTCAACCTAATCTACTTATCAAAGCAACAGATAACCCAGTAAAAATGAGAGGGTTTTTTATGGTCAGTTTTTGTAGATTCAATATTCTTTCTGCAAACACATGCATGCCCCCCTAGAATGTTTTGAGGAGCCTCTTGCAGCCTTAAGCATAAATATTTCTTGCTTAGACTTTGAGAATTAAAATACCATGGACTATTAATAAGGAATGTTGCTGTTGCTGTTAAGTGCCGTTGAGACAGTTCCGACTAATAGCAATCCTGGAGAGGGTTTCCAAGGAGTGGCTGGTGAGCTTGAACCGCCAACCTTGTGGTTCAACCCAACCTCACAGTCCAGCACATTAACCCACAGCACCACAACAGGACTCCTTTTAAGAAAAAATAGGCCTCAGAAAAGATCCTAATAATCACAGTGACAAATTATCTACATTACTTCAGAGTCAATTATTAAAAGAAATGGAAAAGTCTAAATTACTACTATCACAATTCCAAATCCAGCTCACCTTTGTTCAAATCAATTTCACAGACTTGAGTTATAATAAAATATATTTGAAAGTTAAAATAATGTTGACACTATTACCATGAGACCATTTACATCATTCTATAAGAGGATATCCCACAATATTTAGTTAAGACTGTCAGTGTCTTTCTTAATTTATAATACTGGTAAATAAAACACACAAATAAAAGTATTCCAAGTGAAATGATGGCAAAGACATAGGTAGAGAGTATTTCTACCTTTATTTTATTGTGAAAGCTGTGTCTTTATATTGCTACTCCAAACCATTTAACAACCAACATCAGGAAGTCCCCTATCTAGATAATCACGCAAATTAAGTAGGCTTAAAACCGCTTCTTCAATAGTTAAATTCATTGCACATTCTACTCACCTCAACCAACCTCAGCAACAAGGGAATAAATAGCTTTCCGCTTATGTTGCAGCTGAGGGAAAAGGTACAGCAGCAAATACAAGTCTCCCTAAATAAAGGCAAATATTTCTGTCATGCCAAGGAAGGAGGGATGAAGGGAGGCTTGCCAGACTCTGCTGGGAGATAACAGTGGGAACTGCTGGTCCATCTGGTTTTCATTCTGCTAACACTCACACTGAAATATTGGAGAAGGCAGTCCAGATCCACAGATTTGAAGCACGTGGTTACACAGACAGAGAAAGGAGGCGCAGGAGGGAGAAGGGGATGGGGGAATAACTAAAAAAATTAATCCAGCAATAGAAGAGGAAAGACTGAAAAGAATAAGTCAGGGAGAAACGAGACGGCTGTTTATACGAACGGCTAAAAGCTAAACCTTACAAAAGTGGGCAGAGCACCCTAGCTTGTGTGCGTCTACATAATGAATAAGCAGTTCCCAAACTTTCAGACACATCCAAAGCCCATTTTTTTTTCTTTATTATTTTATAAATAACCTTCACTTCGAAAAAAAAGAAATACACTATGCAGTTGACAAAGTATCTTCTCTTCACATTTATTGAAGTGATCTTTATATTTTTATTTCTACTCCTACTTTAAAAACACATTTTTATATGTTCATAACTTCAGTTAGGAAAAGTTTTGAATACTTGTCTTGCTCATGTTTGCAACTTGATTCCTATCCAGAAGAACTTTAATAAAAATAATAGAGATGGATGCTTTTTTTTTTTAATTTTTAAAATTACATCAATATTTTAGGTATAATAACCATTGCATCAAAGCACAGAAAATGCCACTATTTCAAGCAGTAATTTATATATTCTAATTGGAATATAACTATGTATGTGTGTATATCTTTAAGACTTTGACATTAGCCAAATTTCTGTGATGATCAGCTTCACACTGTTCAAATGGAGTTTTAACTCAGAGGTCCTAAAACTTAGACCAAGTAGGGCCATATGTATCTCATTCTGGACTTTTCAGTGCAATCAATCCAGGATTGAAACAGACTGGTGAAATAACAGGCCATGCCTAATCCATATACACACAAGTACCCTCTACGAATCGGGCTGTGAACCATAAGGTCAGCGGTTCGAAACTACCAGCCGCTCCGCGGGAGAAAGATAAGGCTTTCTACTCCTGTAAAGATTTACACCCTCGGAAACCCTGTTACAGGGTCGCTATGGGTCGGAACCGACTCGATGGCACTTAACAACAACAACCACCCTCTGGAACAGAGAGATTTCAGATAAACGCAGAAAATGTGTTTCAAGTATGCTGAGACCTGTTGCATTTGTTTTGAATTATTAAAACACACACACACATTTTGAAATACATATTTTTGAAACTTTTATAGCACACAGCAAAGAATTATGTTTTAACCACAGAAGTATTTCATTCCATTTCAAATTAGAAGATACGATAAAACCAATATTAAGTTTATTTCTTATGTATTTTTTTAAAGTTCTTTTATATATTTCTAATTGTACTTTTTTGTATGTCATTTCAATTCTCAGATCCTGTAGGGGGATGATGTTATCTACCATTTAGAAAGTGGCACAAAATGATTCAAATGAAAAAAGAACAATATCAGACAAGGGAGAGAATGTAAGTTGAATCAAAAGGGCTGACTTAACGTCTATCTTAAATGATTCAGGCCATTTCTAAATAAGACAATGTTCCCTATGTAATAACATTTCAACTTACTTGGTAAATGTCCAACACATATGTATTAAAGATGGCTGAGGCGTGGAAGAAAATGTGGCATATATAAATACATTACTGATACCATTTCAATATCCAATTCAATGCCAAGGCCTTCTAGAAGTGGAATGTTTTCCATTTCCTTTTTTTTTTTAAGTAAAAAGAAAAAAAGTATGTCATAACCTGCCCTAACACTTATTTGCTTTCAGTTCATTCAAGTAGTTCCAGATGATTTTTTAAAGTATGAAGAACTGATGGGCAATCTATATTTTCCATGTTTAACGCAACATTCTAGAAGCAAACAGTAAAACTATGGGACACTCAGTATCAGTGAATGTATACATTTTTCTACCAAAGTTCATCATGCCATTGTAATAGAAGAAATAGCTATAGATCATGGATGATATGCATTCTGAGGAACTTCTTGGACGTTAGAGTTAGTCATATTTGAGTAAGGGTCAGTTATGGAAGCTAGAAGATAGCAACCATAAGGTTTAATTCAAAGTGACTACTCCCGTTATTCAGGTACTACTAAAGGAAAGCAGGAAAGGAGATGGGAGCTAAGGAGAAACAAAAACTGCATACAAATTTTGATTTTTATTTCACCAAAAACGATGGCAAGTAGAGTTCAGAGGTTAAAGTCACTTAGTATCTCCAATGTCTGGCCATGAAATATTACAACAGGAGACTGCTGGCCAACTAGAAAAGTTGCCATGGTTACGTCTGCATGCTATCCTATCTCCCCAATGCTACTGTGATATTTCCTTTATGGGAATTTCTGGTAATTCATTTCTGCTCAGAACCCTTTGACAATGTCTAGAGAATAATGTTAAACACTAATATCTGAAAACATCTAAAAGCAAGGTGGAAAAAGCAGAAGGACAGATGATCCAACCAGTGAGCTTTCAAGTTAGGAGAGACTTGCTTTTAAATGTTTTCTCTCCAAACACTCATAATGAATCCCTTAGGCATGCTAGTAAACCTGGGCCTCAGCCCTTCTTATTATTAAAAATGGGAATATGATCCTCTAAGGGGTCCTGATGTGGCACTATGAGATCAGACTGAAAACCACAAGGTCGGCAGTTCAAATCCACCAGCAGCTCCTCAGAAACCCTATAAAGGGTCTCTATGAGTTGGAACATAAAAAGTAACTTAAAAACAACAACAAGCCTCATAGGGACATGGGAGGATAAATGAGATGATGTTTGTAGCCTCAGCACAGTGCCTGACTCATATTAAAACTCACTGCCATCACATTGATTTCAACTCATAGCAACCCTGTGTTGCTGTTGTTGTATGCCAACGAGTCATTCCAATTCATAGTAACCCTATAAAAGGTTTCCAAGAGTGGCAACTGAGTTTGAACTGACAACCTTGTAGTTAGCACTTCAGAGCTTATTATCTGCAGTGCCATGCCAGAACTCAAAGCAACTCCATGTCGTTGTTAAGTGCCATTGAGTGGTTTCCGACTCATAGTGACCCCGTATAGGGTTTCCGAGAAGCAGTTGGTGAGCTTGAGCCACCAACAGTGCAGTTCAAACTGACTTGATTATCCTAGCACCCCACAGCAGGCCTTCAAAGCAAGTGGTGGTGGTGGTTATGTGCCGTGGAGTCGGTTTCAACTCATAGTGACCCTGTACCGGGTTTCCGAGGCTGTGTATGTTTATGGGAGCAGAAAGCCTCATCTTTCTCCTGAGGAACAGCTGGTAGTTTCAAACTGCTGACCTTGCGGTTCACAGCCGGATTCATAACCACTACGCTACGCTACTTCCGTGACGCTACCAGAGCTCAAAGCAAGTAGGACATAGTAAAACTGCTCCTTTGCATTTCTGAGACTATAAATCTTTCCAGGAGCAGATAGTCTTAGTTTTCTCTTAGAAGCAGATGGTAGGTTTGAATTACTGACCTTGTGGTAAGCAACTCAATGCTTAATCCACTAAGCCACCAAGGCTCCTTGACTCATACTGTTGTTGTTAAATGCCAATGAGTTGGTTCTGACTCATAGCAACCTAGTATGAGGTTTCCAAGGAACAGCCAATGCGTTTGAACTACTGACCCTGTGCTTTAAACCGACCTTGCAGTGCAGTGCTTTATTCCACAATGCTACACCACTGATTCATATTGTTGTTGTCAAGTGCTGTCAAGTCAGTTCTGACTCATAGCGACCCTGTATGTGATTTCCAAGAAGTAGCTGATAAGCTTGAACCACCGACTTTGTAATTCAAACGACTTTGCAATTGTTGTTGTTAGGTGCCATCAAGTTGGTACCGACCCATAGCTACCTTATGCACAGCAGAACGAAACACTGCCCGATCCTGGGCCAACCTC
>NW_006408549.1:11972279-11997633 GCF_000296735.1 Chrysochloris asiatica | reverse complement strand
CTGGTGCCTTGTTCTTTGCCAATTCTTTCAATGCACTTTGGACTTCTTCCTTCAGTATCATTGGCTCTTGATCATATGCTACCTCTTGAAATGGTTGCAGTACAGCACATTAACCACAGTGCACCACACACACCAATAAATGTGAGTTCCATTATCATGTGCCTTCCACTTCATGACTCTTCCCCAACTTTACTTCTGACTTTCCCTCAAATCTATGCTCTATCTGTACAGGGCACTGTGATATTCCTGATTTCTCTGCCTCTTTCTTTTTCAACCTGTTGTTTCCTTCATCTGGGATAACCTGCAAATTCTTGTTTTCTTCACTGCTGAGTATATACCGGGTCTTCTTACAGATGTCTGCAAATGTCCCAAGCTTCTGACACATCATTCTGCCTCTCCTTTAACATTTGCCATAGTCTTTCTGTACAATGATTGTGCACATGTATTGCATATCCCTACACCCTAACCAATGAAAATGGCAAGCGAGTTGCTAGCAAAAATGTTTAATTCCTCCTTAGGAAACCATGTATTAAATATGCATAATCATGGTTATCATAAACACCGTTACATTACTAGCTTTTACAAATACATTTCCCATATTTACAGCCTATTCAAAGATATCAACTTAGTTGCATAATGAAAGATAATCACACCGTCAACAAAAACACACAAACACCCACACACAACTAGGAGGGTCAGTCAACAAATATTGCTACTAGAATTCCTGTCCATACACGCACAGGTTTATCCAAACAAAATGCATTTTAAAACATCTCTATGATCAGTTGTTGTTAAGTTCAGTTGAATTGGTTCTGACCCATAGTGACCCTGTACACGGTTTCTGAGGAGCAACTAGTGAGTTTAAACCACCAACCTTGCATTTCAAATGGCTTTGCAGTCTGGCACATTAACCCCAGCGCCACACCAGGACTCCCTATGATCAGTGGATGGCTGCAAGCAAGTTCTATCGGTAATATACTTGTCTTAGTCTCCTTAGGGTGCAATAAAAAATAAGGATACTAAGAAAGTGTGTAAATATCAGCTAGCTCAAAGACCCAATCTTTCCATCAGTCTTTGAAGCAAGATTGAATGTAATGAAGATTTTACAGAATGAATTTTAACTGGGGACGAGTCTTGGATTTTCCACCTAGTTCCAGAGAACAAGGTCCAGTCAAAAAGTGGCTTATGGGGATCTGCTGGACCAGTTAAATACAACTCAGAAAAGTCCACTCAGAAGGTTATTTTTGTTGTTAGGTGCTGTCAAACTGGCTGTAACTAATAGCAACTCTATGTATGGTGGTGGCAGTGTGCCATGGAGTCGGTTCCGACTCGTGGTGACGCTGCATAAGATTTCTGAGGCTATAAATCTTTACGAAAGCAGAAAGACTTAGCTTTCTCCTATGGTACACTGGTGGTATCAAACTACTGACCTTGAGGTTAGCAGCTCTTAACCACTACACTACTGTTGTTGTTGTTATGTGCCGTGGAGTTGGTTCCGACTTATAGCGACCCTGTACAGGGTTTCCTAAGCTGTAAATCTTTACAGGAGCAGAAAGACTCATCTTTCTCTTGCAGAACAGCTGGTAGTTTAGAACTGCTGACCTTGCAGTTCCCAGCCTGATGCATAACCACTATGCTACTAGAGCTCCTTAACTCTATGCGTAACAGAACAAAACACTGGCAGGTCCTGTGCTATCCTCACAACTATTGTTATGCTTAAGCCCATTGTTGCTGCCACTGTGCAATCCATCTCATTGGGGCTGTTCCTCTTTTACCAAGTATCCCTCCCAGGGACTGGTCCCTTCTGATAACATTCAAAATATAAGAGACAAAGAAGTCTCACTACCCTAGCTTCTAAAGAGCATTCTAACTGTACTTCTTCCAACACATATTTGTTTGTTCTTCTGGCCTTCTGTGGTACTTTCAATATTCGTCTCCAAATCTATAATTCAAATGTACCAATTTTTCTATGGTCTTCCTGATTCATGGTCCAACATGCATATAAGGAGACTGAAAATATCATGGCTTGGGTCAGATGCATATAAGTTCCCAAACTGGCATCGTTGCTCTTGAACACTTTAAAGGGGACTTGTGCAGCAGATTTGTCTAATGAAATTCATTGTTTGATTTCTAGTCAAGAAACTGGGGATCTAAGAAAAATGAAATATTTGACAACTTCCATCTTTGCTCCATTTATCATGATGTATTTATTTGTCCAGTGGTAAGGATTATAGAGAAGGAAACACTGCCTTCAGAAGTTTATAGATCTAGATGAGGTATATGTCAAGAAACAATAGTTTCTTATTTTGATTTAAAAGTAATAATACATTAATTATCATATTCTTCCTCTATCATCTAGTCCAGATTCTTATCACTCTTGACATTTGTGTTTAGTAAGTTTTTATGATTGTGTCGCAATATTTTTTACTTACATACACATGTATATGTACTCTCAGTGTGGCTCAGTTAGATCAGCACTAGACTGCAAACCACAAGGTCAGCAGTTTAAAGCCACCAGCTGTCCCTCAAAACCCTATACAGGGTTGCTACAAGTCAGAACCAACTCAGTGGCACTTAACAACAACATACATATATACATATGGACACACACATTCAGATCCTGAAGGCACACTGGTTAAATGGTAGGCTACTAATCGAAAGGGTGGTGGATCTAACACTCTGCCATAAAGATTTACAGCCTGGGAAATCCTATGGGGGCAGGTCTACTCTACTTTGTGGTGTCACATGAGTCAGGATTGGCTCAAAAGAAGTGGATTTAGCTTTGGTTTGGAGATAAATATATGGTTAAATGAGAAGATACTAGATACGTGAACTTTAAAATATAATACCTTTTGTTGGACTTTTTTGTTGAAATTACAGCAAAACATAAAAAGGATGCTTCAAAAATCTCATAGAAAAATTCCATTATCTTTTTTTTTTTAACTTCACAGCTGGTTTATTGTTTTCCTCAAAACGTTTTGTTTTTTTTTTTCTCAATAAGTTTATATTGTGAATTGAGTGATAGTTTACATGGGAGAACATCAGCTTTATATTCATCCTACCGTATTTCACTCCATTGCAATGATTTCAATCTCCTCCATGCATCATCATTCAACAGCATTTGCTTCCAGTCCCTCTGTTTTTTTGTGGGTTTTTATTTTTTTGGATGTATATCGAAGCACTCAGGAATAGATAACCATTCAAACAACCAAAGGGTATACCCTGCACGCCAGCCCCCTGGCCGCCAGCACATAGTCTCTCTCCCTCCTTGAGTCTAGAGCCCCCCCCCCTCCATTATCTTTTAATTAGATTCTTTGATCAACTTTTTTAAACCCTCATGTACACCAATTCAACAATTTCAACATTGTTAACATAAGCTCATTGCCTCTTAAATTTCCTATCTAGCCTTTAACTAGCCTTTGAGATGCTGTTGTCACATCGATCCCATATACAGGTGAAACCTGTGAGAGCCAGAACTCAACGGGAATGCCTCCCTTTTCCAGGTCTCACAAATTTCCCACCATTAGCAGAGTGTAGTCTTGTTAGCTTCAGTGGAAAACATTTTTGAGTTTTCCTTCTCTGACAGGCTTCTGACTTACCCAGGTGCTATCTTTTGCAGGATTTACTCAAGGCACCAGACAAGTTCAAACTTGTTCAGTCATGCCTGATAAAGTGAAAGTGGAAGAGACCTGAATTCTTGAAATTTGATCCAGAACACTAACTGAAATGTGAAAAATTATAGGTCAAAGTCTCAGAGTAAGAAACTCAGAAGCCCAGTTTGCCTTTTCAGGAGCCTGATGAGTGATTCTGGATTATTACCAAGACTGTGGAGAGGGACACAAATTCAAAGTGGCACAGTTGACAGCAATCTTTGAGCCAGGCACCACTGTTTTCAACTCAGCCAGTCAAGAAATTTGGTGGTGATGCACTGTGCATGGTGTCTTCATTCTAAAAGGGAGACAAAGCTTCCACTAGGAGTTCAAACTGTACATTTTCCCATTCCAATTAGTGTTCCAGTTCACTTACATTTTAAAAATTTGGGTCTGATCCACTAGTGCTTCACTGTCAATGAATGAACTGGACTGAATGGGTTCAAAACCTTGTTTGTTCTCTAGTGGTAGTGGTGTAGTGTGGAGTCGGTTCCGACTCATAGCAACCCTGTATCGGGTTTCCAAGGCTGTAAATCTTTATGGGAGCAGAAAGCCTCATCTTTCTACTACAGAACAGCTGACCTTGAGGTTAGCAGTCCAACTCGTAATCACTACGCTACCAGAGCTCCTTGTTTTTCTGTAGCATTATGCTCACGGCAGACTTTCTTTACTAGTTTAAGTATGTAAACCTAAAGGATAAATATTTCTGGCTTAAGATTTAAAGATGATCTTGTTATGACCCATGGAATCAGTTTCAACTCACAGTAACTCTTTATAGGGTTTCCGAGGCTTTAAGTCTTCACGGGAGTAGAAAGTTTCATCTTTCTCCTGTGGAGCAACTGTGGGCTTGAACCACTGACCTTATAGTTTGCAGTCCAGTATTTATTGTATGGCACCACCATGCTCCCAAAAGATGGTCTTAGGGCAATAGTTTTGGGGTTCATCTAGCCGAAATGGCTCCAGAAAGTCTGATTTCATGAGGATATGAAATTCTGTTCTACATTTTTCTTCTTTTGACCTAATTTTACTTCAGCTACAAGAGCCCCACTGGCCACATGTGTCTTATCATAGGTGTATTATAAACATTAATATTTCTAAAACACACATCTACCTTATTTATTCCCTGATTTCAAACTATTGGGAACACACAAATGTAGGGCTCATCTAGCAAGGAAGAAGGTGAGGAACGCTGATGAATAGGGACTTTAACAGGGTTTGTGACACAAGCTAAATTACAAGGTTTACTTTATTCTGAGGACTCTGTTGTGCTCCCCAAACCTTTTATTCCAGGGTTTCCCACTTCAAGTAACTTAACAAATGCTATATACAAGACCCTGCATCACTGGGATTTCCCTACTACTTTACAAGACAAGGAGCCCTGGTAATGCAGTGGCTTATGAATTGGGCTGTAAACCACAAGGTCAGCAGTTCAAATTTACCAGCCATTCCATGGAAGAAAGATATGACTTTCTGATTCCATAAAAACTTAAAGCCTAGGAAACTCTATGCAGCCAACAAGACCACCATTTTATAAGACAAGTTCCCTCGCCAGCTTCTCCCTTACTGTTTGATACAGCCACACACAAAAAATGGTCACCATTTGCAGAACCTACCAAGTTCTTTCAGGCTCCAAGATCTTGCAGAGTTTTCTTTGCCAAAAAAAAAAAGTACTCTTCCAACCCAAATTCTGACTCCGCTTTCAAGACAAAGTTCAAACTTCCCCTCCTCTACAAAGGCATTTCCCATTATCCCTGATAGATAATGCTTGTTTTTCCTGAAATAGTTCATAATGTTTCCAGGAGTAACACACCAGAATGTTTTTTGTTGTTGTTTTTTTTTTGGCTTCTAGCCATTTGAGACTGTAAGAGGAAAAAAAGGTGAATTCTTGTTCACGTTGGTAGCCAACGTGTGCACCAGAAAGAGTGAAACAAGCCAGATTGGAATTCTGATTCCCCCAATTTTTTAACTATGTGACCTTGAGAGAATTTTAATTTTACTAAACATCAATTTCCTCTTCTTTATTATTTGCACATTTTCTACCTAACAATTCCAAAAACTCACCTGCTGCCATCAAGTCCATTATGACTCACAGCCAGCTTATCAAAGGGTGTACATCTTTGTGAGAGCGAATGGTGGTGGGTTCTAACTGTTGACCTTGTGGTGAGCAGGTTAGTGGCTAACTTACTACATCGCCAGAGCTCCTCACATAAGACACAGAACTGTTGAAAATTATTGTTAAGTGCCATCAAGCCAGTACCAATTCATAGATACCCTGTATAGGGTTTCTGAAGAGCGGCTTGTGGCTAGCAGTCCAAGTGCTTATCTTACCGTGCTACACCAAGATTCCACTGACAATTACAATTGGAGATTCCTGGTGTGGTACTGTAGGATACGCACTAGACCACAAGGTCGATTTGAACTACAAGGTAGTAGATCAAACCCACAAACTGCTCCTCGGAAACCCTATACAGTGTCACTAGGAGTTGGAACCTACTCGACTGCACTTAACAACAATATATATATAAGCCCTGGTATGGCACTGTGAACCCCAAGGCTGATGGTATGAACCCATTAGCTGCCCCTCAGAAAACTTATACAGGGCAACTATAAGTCAGAAATGAGTCAACAGCACTTAACAACAATACAACAATACAAATAAAGGCCTAAAATAGGCTCAACTAAATAACATTTTTAAAATTATTTGATTAACTATATGGTTGTGATTATATGAATTGAAACAGACCCAAAGTAAGCAAGATCAGATTTTTGCTATTTTGTTTTTATATTGACATTTTATCACAGGCAAACTTTTGCAAAAGCTCCTATGGTAGTTATAAAAGAAACAAAATTATCAAGAAGAGTTAAAATATTTGTTTACTTATTTACATAAGTGATAATCAATGAGATTACACACCCTCATTCCCACTAAGGTAAGGACAAGATAACAGAGGAAGCATTTGAGGCATAATGTTAGATTGTTGTTGTTAGGCGCCATTGAGTCAATTCCAACTCAAAGTACCTCATGCACCACAAAACAAAACACTGACCAGTCCAGTACCACCCTTACAATAATTATTAAGCTTAAACCCTTTTGGCTGCCATTGTGCCAGACCATCTCATTCAGGCTCTTCCTCTTTTTCACTGACCCTCAATTTAACAAGGGTGATGTCCTTCTCCAAGGACTGGTCTCTCCTAATAATACATACGAAATATTAGAGACGAAGTCTCGCCATCCTGACTTCTATGGAATATTCTGGCTGTAGTTATTCCAACACAGATTGATTTCTTCTTCTGGCAGTTCATGGTACTTCTAAGATTCTTCTCCAACAACATAACGCAAATACATCAAATCTTCCTTATTCAAATACCATGGCTTAGGTCAGAAGCATCTTAGTCCTCAAACTGACATCTTTGCTCTTGAATAGTTTAAAGAGGTCTACTGCATCAGATTTGCCTAATGCAGTATGTCCTTTGATTTCCTGACTGCTGCTTCCCTTCCATGACTGTTGATAGTGGATCCAAACAACATGAAATCTGACTATTTCAATCTTTTCTCCATTTATGATGATGTCATTTAGTAGTCTAATGGTGAGAATTTTTGTTCTCTTTACTCATACTGAAGACTGTGGCCTTTGATAGTCATAAGTAAGTATTTTAAGTCCTCTTGGCTTTCAGTAAGAAAGGTTGTAACATACACATACTGCAGGTTATTAACATGACAAACTCTTCTTCATATAATCTAGCTTCTTGGATTCTATGCTTAGCATACAGATTGAATAAGTAGTATGAAAGAATACAACCCTGGCACACACCTTTACTGATTTTAAACCACTCAGTATATTCCTTAGCTCTGTTTGAAACACTGCCTCATAGTCTACATACAGTTTCCTCATAGGCATGATCAAGTGTTCTGGTATACCCATTCTTCTAAACGTCATCCATAGCTTGTCATGATCCACAGTCAAAAGTGCCTGCATAGTCAATAAAGCACATGTAAACATCTTTCTTGTATTCTTTGCTTTCAGCAAAGATCCATTTGACATCAAAAATGTCTGAATCCAGCAGTTCCCTGTCAATGTACTATTGCAGCCATTTAAAATTTTTCTTTAGCAAAAATTGTTTGCATGTGGTGATAATTTTATTAGCTGATTATTCCCATATTCCACATTCCAGTGGGGCACCTCTGTTTGGAATGGGCACAGATATGGATCTCTTCAAATTCAGCTGACCAGTTAACTATCTTCCAAGTTTCTTGGCACAGAAAGTGAGTGCCTCAAGTTTGGTGAAAGGTTTCTATTTGTTTTCCATCAATTCCCACAGCCTTGTTCTTAACCAGCGCCCTCAATGAGCCTTGGACTTTGTCCTTCAGTACCTTTGGCTCTTTGTTAGATACTATCTCTTGAAAAGGACAAACACAATCCATTTCTCTTTGGTAAAGTGTCTGTGTATTTCTTTCATCTTCTTTTGATGCTTTCTCTATTAATCAATATTTTGCCCACAGAATCCTTCAATATTGCAATTCTAGGTTTGAATTTTTCTTCAGTTCTTCCAGCTTGAGAAATGCTGAGTATGTTCTTCCCTTTTGGTTCCCTAACTAAGGATCTTTACACATTTCGTTATAATACTTGACTTTGTCTACTTGAGCTGCCCTTTGAAATCTTCTGATCAGCTCTATTACTTCCTCATTTCTTCCATTTGCTTTAGCATCTCTATGTTGGAGAGCAAGTTTCAGAGTCTTTTCTGACATCCATTTTTTTCTTTTCCTTCTTTGTTGTCTACTTAACAACTTTTTGCTTTCTTCCTGTATGACATTCTTGATGTCCTCCCACAACTCTTCTAGTGTTTGGTCATAAAGTGTCTAATTCATCAAATTGATTCTTGAGATGATTTCTAAATACAGGTGGGATATGTGCAAGGTCAAATTTTGACTATTATGGACTTGTTTTAATTTTCTTCAGCTTCAACCTGAACTTGTGTATGAGCAATTCAAGCCCTCTGTTCCATGGTCTGCTTCTGGCCTTGTTTTGACTGAAGATGTGGAACTTTCCACCATGTCTTCCCACAGATGTACTCAATTTGAATTCTATGTATATTATCTGATGAGCTCCATGTGTATAGTTGTCTTTTATGTTGTTTAAAAAAGGTATTTGCAGTGAACAAGTCATTGGTTATGCAAAATTCTATCATGTAATCTCCAACATGGTTTCTAACACCAAGACCATACTTTGTAACTACTGATCCTTCGTCTTTATTTCCAACGTTTGATTCTAATCATCAGTAATTATCACTGCAATTTGATTACATGTTTGATCAATTTCTGACTGAAGAAGTTGGTAGAACTATTCAATGTCATCAACACTGGCATTAGTGGCTGGTACACAGATTTGAATAATAGTAGTATTAACTGGTGTTCCACATAAGCATATGGATATTATCCTATCACAGATGCTTCAAGATAGATCTTGAAATAATCTTTTTGATCACGCATACGATGCCATTCCTCTTTTGACTTGTCATTTCCGGCATAGTAAACCATGTGACTGTCAGATTCAAAATGGCCAATACCAGTCCATTTCAGCTCACTAATGCCTCGGATATCAGTCTTTATGCATTCCATTTCATTTTTGGTAACTTCCAATTTTCCTAGATTCATATTTTATCTATTCCTTGTTCTGATTACTAATGGATGTTTACAAAACTGTTTCTCCTCATGTTGGGTTTCTGGCCCATCAGCAAATGAAGGTACAAAAATTTACTCCATTTGTATCAGCACTGTCAACTCAGCTCTTCCCCAGTTGCACTTTGAGTGCCTTCCAACCTGAAGGGCTCATCTGCCAGCACGATATCTGACAATATTCTGGTTTCAGTATTCACTATTCTGGTGCTGACACTATTCCATAGCTCTTCTAAAGGTAGAAGTAATCTACCTCTCTTTCTTCCTCATCTATCACAGGCTGGAAGTTCTGCTGAAACCTGTCCACCATGGGTATCCCTGTTGCTATTTAAAATATCAGTGGCATAGCTTCCAGCATCATAGCAACACACAAGCCACCATAGGACAACAAACTAATCAAAGAGTGGTGGATGTTAGTTTGTCAGTAAGAAAAAGAAATCAAGCAAACCTTTATTTATTTAACTTCCTGTTATGAATTGTATGAATGTCTACAGAAGAAATCAGTAGGTCCCAGTCAACAATTCATATGCATCTGTTTCATGTAATGGACTTTTTCTTCTGCTTCTTATTAAGTGCCATTAAGTTGGTTTTGACACATAGTAACCCTGTATAGGGTTTCCGAGGAGCAATTGGTATGTTTGAACCTGTGGTTAGTGTGGTCCAGTGCTTATCCTACAGTGCTACCCTACCCCAGTGCTCCACCAGGGCTCCAATCCTCATAATGTAACATTACCTATCGCACTTCTTCCCTCTGTCTCCATAGGATAATTGCTGCATTTGAGTTATGGTGTTGGAGAAGAACATTGAAAGTTCCATGGACTGCCAGAAGAACAAACAAATCTGCGTTGGAAGTACTACTGCCAGAGTGCTCCTTAGAAGCCAGGATGGTGAGACTCTATCTTTCATACTTCAGACATATCATCAGAAGGGACGAGTTCCTGGCAAAGGACATCATGCTTGGTAAAGTAGAGGGTCAGAAAAAAAAAAAAGGAAGATACTCAAGGAGATGGACTGACACAGTGGCAGCAGCAACGGACTCAAGCTTGGCACAGGACCAGATAGTGTTTGTTCTGTTGTGCATAGGGTCATTATGTGTCAAAACCAGCTTGACAGCACCAAACAACAGCAACAGCAGCAATACTGTCTCGTCTCTTTTTGTGATCACCACAAATACAGACTTTTCAGAGTCATACATTTTCACAATAAAGTGACCACAAATCTTAAAATTGGTGACTATAACCAGTCTTCTTTCTAGAGCCACAATATGCCTGCAGCACAATTTTCTCCCATAAACATTAAAATTAATATTTATCTCTCACTTACAAAGGCATTTTCAATCTCCATTACTAAATCTCCATCAATGATATAAAACAACACTACTCATGCCCAATCATTCCTTTTCAGTTACCATCGAAACACTCACTTTTTCCAAATTTTTGAAAGAGAAAACTACATTCACTTTCTCTTCTTACTGACTTTATTTCCCCATTTCTAATTCTATCTTCTGCATACTTGTACTGGGTGCCAAAGAAACTGTCAACCTAAAATACTTCCCTCACCATACTGGAAATGACCATATTTTCTCTATTCTCCTAAGTACTTTGGAAGTCATGACATCCTTTCATAATCCCATACCTTAGACACCAGTGAAGGAGCTCTGAGGACACAATGGTTAAATGCTTGAATGCTACTGGATAGGTCAATGATTTGAACCCAACAGTAGCTCTAGAGGAGAAAAGACTGAGTCATCTGTTTTTGTCAAGAGAACAGCCTAGAAAGCCTTATGGGACAGTTCTACAGTTTTATATAAATTAAGAATCAACTTAGTGGATACAACAACAGACACGAATAAATGGCCCAGGCCCAGTCCCCTTATTCACGATGATCAATGCAAGTCCTACTCCAAGATGTTTATATTCGGAATGGAAGAAAGAAAAATGATCCCACTTCAGAGGTAAAGAAGTGCTGGAGTGGCTCTATAGGATAAGAACTGGACTGCTAACCACTAAGTTAATAGTTCAACCTCACCAGTTACTGCTTCCAAGCCTAAGGAGCTCTGGCAACGTAGTGGTTATGAATTGTACTGCTAACCTCAAAGTCAGAAGTTCAAAACTACCAGCTGCTCCGCAGGAGAAAAGATGAGGCTTTCTGCTCCTATAAAGATTTACAGCCTTGGAAACCATGTACAGGGTCGCTATAAATCAGAATCAACTCCATGGCACATAACCAACCAACCAACAACCATGATAGCACTTACCAACAACCACCAGAGGTAAAACAAACCACACTCAGGAGCTATTCTCTATGTCTAGAAAGCACATCTGCAGTGGTGTGGTGCTATGGACTAATACACTGGGCTGCAAGGGTGGTTTGAACCTCAAGGTCAAACTCATGATTGGCTACTCAGAAACATGAGATGGAACTGACTCAACGGTACTTAAAAACAACAACAAATGAAAAAGGAATACAGTCAGGAGAAAGAAACTAAAGGAACAGGTAAGAAACTATCCTGGCAATGAAACAATGTATATGATTTGTTGAATGTAAAACTGATGATCTGACCTATAAACTTTGACTCAATCCACAATAAAAACCTTAAATAAAAAAGAAAGAAAGAAACCATCCAGGTAGTGGTAAACATCTTCTTTCTTACTGAATTTTAGGGGCTAGTTACATTTCTATAATTCCTACAATTTGGAGATCCCAAATCTTCTATGGATCCTGGAGTTAATCACTCCTTCCTTCACCTAAAATCTAGTTTGAGTTGAATTTGTTTCTGTAGCTGGCATCTCTGTAATATCTGACACTGTACACTACTTCCTGCTTATTGAAACATTAGTGTCCCAAGAATTCCATGATTCTAACACTTTCCTCATGACTCTTAGATCTAATTCTAGCCTCACATCTTTCCTGAGTTCCAGATCCTAATACCCATAGATTATTTTGTTAACTTCCATTGAATCGATTCCAACTCTTAGCGACCCTGTGCAGTGTTTCCAAAGAACAGCTGATGGGTTTCAACCACCGACCTTGTGGTTCACCACTTATCTCTTAACACCAAAGTCTGAATATAACCAAAACTGAACAAATCTTTCCCCTTCTAAAACCTCCAACTCTTCCTTCTGCAAGGAATGGCATCAGAAAACAAAAACCAAGGGATCACAAGTTTTCTCTTTCCCTTACTCCTCATTTCCAACTTGTAGCAAATTCCAAACCCAAATTTTGTCTTCTCTATAATCATTTGAATTGAAAACCTTCATCATCCAACATCTCTCACCTGGACTATTCAACTGTCAGATAATTAGACTCCTGCTCTGTATTATTCATCTCTGAGTCATTCTCCCAACTACATCCAGGTATTTTTCTCCAAACCACAAAAACATTACCAGAAATCTTGCTGCTCTTCTCTTACTAAGTTTCCTTTTATAGCCTAAGCATAAAGGCCAGGTTCCATATACAAAAACCCAAGCCCACTTCTGAAGAGTTGATTCTGACATAGTGACCCTATAGGACGGACTAGAATTACTCCATAGGGTCTCTGAAACTGTAAATCTTTATCAGAGCAAACAGCCTCATCTGCCTCCCATGGAGCATCTGATGGGTCTGACCCACTGACATTTGGTTAGCAGTCCAACATTTAACCCACTGCACCAGGCGGGCTCTTATGTTCCATACAAGTATAGAAAGACCTCTGTGGTTCTTCAATTGCTCAATAGCTATCTTAATTTATACCACCCACAGTTCATATTCCCACCTCTAAACTCTACATTAAACTGCTGCAGCTCTCCCAATTCTCAAAGGTCTCTTGAGTTTTCAAATATACTGTATCCTCTGCTAGAATAATGTTCATCTCTTATTGCCTGGTTAGGTCCATTATTCCTTTAAAACTCCATTTAGGTGTCACTTTTGCTAAAAACCTGTTGCTCATAGCCCTTTCTTCCCCAGCTGGTCAGTAGTGTTCAATACCCCATATACTACTGTTCAAATATCTCTTATAGCACCGTCCACACTACATTTAGAACAAAGGATCCCTGGTGGAATAATGATGAAAGTGCTTGGCTACTAACCAAAATGTCAGTGGTTCAAATTTACTAATCAATTTGTGGAAGAAAATGCATAGCAATCTGCTCCCAAAAAGTCTGCACCCTAGGAAACCACATAGGACAGTTCTACTCTGCTAAACTGGATTGTTCACACTGGATCATTATGAGTCAGAATCAACTGGATGATAAACAGTCTTTCGCAATAGACTATAATTTACTTAAGGGCAGTGATGACACCTTATTTGTTTTTATATTTTCAGCATTTAGCACAATGTCTGACAAAGAAGATACTCAATAAAATCAACATAAACAGAATATAATTTACTATATAAGATGTTATATCTATAGTCACAACTTGGAAGACCTTAAAATTTTCAAGAGATATGATAGCTTTAATTGAGGAAGAAAGTATCTACCTTTTTTCACCATCATCCTAAAAGATGTAAAAAAAAAAAAAAAAATTCTACATTCTAGAAAAATTAAACCATCAAAGATAAATCCAGAAAAGCACTGATAAATTTTCAACTCACCAGCTTAAAAACCCTTGTGAGTAATTGCAACATATTTCCTAAAGAACTTTTACTCTATAATGTCAGAAAAAGGCTTTATAAAAGCAAAATATGTACATATAACCTAGAATCTCCAAAATCTCCTTTCTTAGATGACAGTATCAGTATTTACATACAATCAAAGCAAAACCAACATTCCACAAGTTCTTCTGCTACTTTCCTCTTTTTATTTTCTTATTATTTTTCTATTTTATTTGAATGTCTGATAACATGCACATTTTATTCTCATAAACAGAAAAACTACTAAAAAAAAATAACAAAAACAAAATATCTGTTAGTGTAAGTCATCTAAAATCAATTTTCAGGTATTTTGTGTGGTATAGTGAATTACTGGACCAATAAACAACATTCTTATCAACAGAGAAAAGATTGATATTGTCAAGGACTTCATTCTTTTTGAATCAACAATCAACACTCACAGAAGCAGCAGTCAAGAAATCAAATGACGTACTGAATTAGGCAAATCTGCTGCACAGAATTTTTTAAAGTGCTGAAGAGCAAAGATGTCAGCTTGAGGGCTTAGGTGCTCCTGACCCAAGCAATGATATTTTCAATAATCTCATATGCATGTGAAAGCTGGACAGTGAATAAGGAAGACCATAGAAGAATTGATTCTTTTGAGTTATGGTGTTGGAAGAGAATACTGAAAGTGCCATGGGCTGCCAAAAGAACCAACAGATCTGTGTTGGAAGAAGTGCAGCCAGAGTGCTCCTTGGAGGCTAGCATGGCCAAACTTCGTTACTCATACTTCGGACATACTGTCAGGAGGGACTAGTCTTTGGAGAGGGATATCATGTTTGGTAAGATGGAGGGTCAGAGAAAAAGAGGGAAAAACCCCAGTGATATGGATTGGCCAAGTGGCAGCATCAACGGGCTCAAGTGTGGCAACAACAGTGAGGTTGGACCTGGATCGGGCAGTGTTTTGTTCTGCTATGCATAAGGTCGCTATGAGATGACACCTAACAACAACAACAAATGAATTATCCAATGTCTCTTCTACTCATTGTCTGTAACTTCCACCAAACAATGTTTCTGCCCTTCTGGATCTGGGTAAAGAAGGTCAGAGAAGATACTGATAAGATGACATGATTCAGTTGTGGATGCTAACAAAGTTAATTATCATTGAAAAACTTGAAACTCTAGCATGGGTGTAAAATGAACCCTCTCAGAAGTAGGAGAGGGGATCAAAGTAGATGATCTGGGAGTGAAAAGCATCCTTTGTACCCTGAGATCCCTGTGCATTGAATCTCCTTGACCTAGGGACAAAGCTGTGACATCAAAGCAGCGGCAGAGGAACAGAAGCAGCAAAACCAAGAACCAGAGCATAAGACAGAGAAGTGGGCTTCCCAGCTCAGAGCAAGTACAACTGAGTGTCTTTGGGCAGAAGTTTGCGTGTAGAGTGGGGTGCCTCCAGGCACTGAAATGAGGGAGTTAGGTTTGCTGACCTACATATATAGAGCTAAATGCCTTCAGGCTGAGGTTTATGGTAGAGTGGTGTGTCCTATAGACATTTATCAGCAGTTGACTGGAACAACTAACTGTACCCTGAGCATTTCTAACCCTGTTGTTGACTTTCCTAATGGAGTCCTGGTGTGGTGCTATAGAACAGGCACTGGGCTGCTAACCACCAGATTGGTGGATCAAACCTACCAGTCATTTCTCAGAAACCCTATACAGGGTCACTATGAGTCAGAACCAACTCTATGACACTTAACACAACAACAAGTTCCCTAATAAACCTCATAACTCTGACTCTGGTATCTGAGTTCTATGTGGCCATTGGAATGAATTACTGAATCCAGGGTGAACAGAGAATGCATTGGGAGGAAAGGTTTGTTGCCCTTTGTCAGAAACACTTCATGCTTTATCCCATTTACAATTTCACTATGAAAAGATAATATAAAATTTCCTCTTTAACAAAAAAGGAATTGAGTCTCAGAACAGTTAAGTGATTTTGTCTAAGGTTAAAAGCTAGGACTTACTCCAGGATTTCTTAGGATCCATTAGCAGCTAATGTTATTTTATCTACAATATGGAAGCCTGTAATACAGATTAATACAGTAAATAGTAAATCTACAGCTAATGATATACTAGCACTAGACCTTTTAATACAGGAGCCATTAGATAGATACATGTTGTTATTAAGTTCCATCAAGTTGGCTCTGACTCATAGCGACCATGTATGTAACTGGAATGATTTCTGAGGAGTGGCCAGTGGGTTTGAATTGACAACCTTGTGGTTAGCTGTCCAGTGCTTGTTCTACAGCACCACAACAGTACTTCATGTGGTTATTTAAATTTACATTCAGTTTAATTAAAACTAAATAAAAATTCTAATTTAGTGCCTCAGAAGCTAGCTACATTTCAAATTATTAACAACCATCATGAAAAACAGAGAATAGATTGAAGCTGCTAAGGATTTCATTTTACTTGAAGCCACAATCAACATCCATGTAAGCAGCTGTTAAAAAAACAAATGTGCTGCAAAAGATGTCTTTAACATGTTAAAAAGCATATATGTCACTAAGTGTTTTCTCAAGTCATATTTTCAATCCCCTCATAAGTGGACAATGAATAAGGAAGACCAAAGTAGAATTGATGCCTTTGAGCTATGGTGTTAGCAAAGAATATTGAATGTACCGCAACTGCTAAAAACAAAAACAAAAACAAATAAATCTGTTTTGGAAGAGGCACAAACAGAATGCTTCTTGGAAACAAGGATGACAAGACTTTATGTTACTTATTTTGGACATGTTTTAAGGAATGACGAGTCCCTGGAAAAGGATATTATTCCAGGTAAACTGAGGATCAGCAAAGAAGAGAAAGACTGGCAATGAGACAGCCTGACACAGAGGCTACAATATTGAGTTCAAACATGGCAACAACTGTGAAAACGACACATGACTATGCAGTGCTTTATTCTGTTGTACATAGTATCACTATGAGTTGGAACTGGCCGGCCTGATGGAACACTGTAGGATAAGCAGTGAACTGAAAGGTTGGTTTGAACTCAAGGTCAGTGATTCAAACTTACCAGTCGCTCCTTGGAATCCCTATACAGGGTCGATATAGAGGGTGATAATAAAATTATCTTCACTCTAATTATATTAAAACACATGTCCATGACAACATTGAGTGTGCATGTGAAATGACTCTGTGGAATGAGTGGCATTGGATTAGGTGGCAAATCATTTGTCTAGGAAATAACTCATGACAGATTTGGGTTTCAAAAAGTTTGTGTGAGATGGGTTCCAGAACAACTCATAGAAGAGCATAAACATACATATTTGGACATCTGCAAACAACATTTGGACCAATATTCAAAGGAAGGTAAAAGTTTCTTTAAAAAAACTTGTTACTGGTGACGGGACACGGATTCATCACTATGAGCTTGAGAGTACACAGCAGAGAATGGAATGGAAACATCACCAATCGCCACCCAAGAAACAGTTCAAAAGTCAACTGTCAACCATCTGCTGGAAAATTGATGCTTGTAAATTTCTGGGATTCTCGAGGGCTGACATTGGCACTGTGGGTTAATGCAGGAGACTTAAAAGTCAGTTTGAAATGCAAGGTCGGCAGTTCAAGCTCACCAGCTGCTCCTTGGAAACACTATACAGGGTTGCTATAGGTCGGAACTGACAGCACTTAACAACAATAAATCAGAAATAAGGTTCAATGATCAACAGTGATCTTTACAGTGACATGCTCACTGAAGAGCTGAAGCCTAAACTTCAGATTAAATGCAGAGGACTGCTATCCAAGGGTGCTGTGATCTTGCATGACAATGAATGTCCCCATACCTCTGCTTACACTGATGACACCTGCAAAAACTTCATTTGGAGGTGTTAAAGATCCTCCCTCTAGTCCTGATCTTGTTTCAAAGCACCCCTTTGAGAACGAAAATTCACCTTTGATGAAGTGAAGACTGATGCATTTGTGGCTTGCAGCTTAACCTAAAGCATTTTTAAATAAGGGAATATGAAAGCTTGTTGAGATATGGACAAAGTATATTGAAAAACCAGGAGATTATGTTGAAAAATGGTATATTTGTCTTTTCTAAAAGTTAATTAAAATAAATTTTACGGCCAGAGTGCTGATAATTTTTGACTCACCCTCGTAAATCAGAACCAACTCAATGGCCCTTAAAAACAACATAGTGAATAATGGCTTTAAAACTATGCTTTGTGGCAGGAATTCATGGTGGTGACAAAGGATGAGAGGGAGCCCATTTGAAGCATACTAAATACACCTCCCATCTCATCTAGATCTTTCACTTGCTTTGTATGTTAGGTTTTTGTGCATGATTTCACATGACAGTTGCGAGGTAGAAACAAATCAAAGTTAGAAACATGAAGCTAAGGTAAGCGAGTTATAAGGTGGTGTAAGTATAACAGATGCTCAGTGTAGGTAATTAAAATGACCATTAGGGTAAAAGAGTTTATGGGAACAAGTGCAAGCATGCAGTCTGAGAGTAAGCAGATCAGCAGCTGGTGTGAAATCAAAGATGACAGTTTAAAGGACATCAATCCAGGTTAAGAGAGAAACTTGACAAAAGTGCCAAATTCACTATTTCTCGAAAAATAGTTTCAAAAACATGTCTGGATATTTCTACATACATATTTGTATGTGCTGCAAATAGGGAACAAAGTTATGAAAACTTCTTTGTTGTTATTGCTGTTAAGTGCTGTGGAGTCAGTTAAAACTCATAAAGACCCTGTAAAGAGTTTTCGAGGAGCAACTGGTGGGTTGAACTGACAACCTTGCAGATAGCAGTCCAGTGCTAATCTTATAGTGCCATAACTTCTTAGCCAAAATAAATACCTTGTGTTAATGGGCTTGGGGCTTAGGACCATAGTCTTGGAGACACCTTGATGAACTATCATGAGACAGTCCACAAAGAATACATTCTACATCCTACTTTGGTGAGTAGTAGGTGGGGTCTTAAAAGCTTACGAGCATTTAATCTAATATGCAGCTATTGCTTTCTCTACCCAAAGCAAAGAAGAGTAGAGAAAATAAATTCCTAAAATAAACAGTCCAGAGAACTAATGGACCTTGTTAACCATAGTCTCTAATAGCCTGAGACCAGAAGAACTACATAGTGCCCAGCTACCACTATAGACTGATCTAATCAGTATCTCAATTGAAGGGCCTGGACAGAGTGAGAGAAAATTGTAGAACAAAATTCAAAATCATAAAAGAGACCAGACTTACTGGTATGATAGAGTCTGGTGGAACCCTGAGATAATGCCCCTTAGGCACCCTCCTTTAAGTCTGCCACTGAACCCACCCCCAGAGTGCAACTTTCAGCCACACTACAGGCAAGCCTGTAAAATAAACAATAACACCCATAGGAACTTACTCCTCAGAACAATAATCTATCTGAGACCCAAAGGGCAGAATTCACCTAAAACCAAAGTTCAGATGTCAGGAAGGAGCAGAAAGAAGAGTACAAGGAAAAGGGGAGCCAAGGAGTGGGTGGGAGAGTGCTGTTATATAATTGGGGATTACAATTAATGTCACAACACAAAATGTGAATAGAATGTTGAATAGGGAAAAAAAGAAACATTGAGTCCTCTTCATATAAATAACAATAGGAATCCCCCTTCCCATACTCTGTAGCATTTACAGCTCAAAAACAACCATTTAAGTCATTTATTGTGTTAATTGCATATTTACCTAACTGGAAATGTTCACTTCATGACAGTAGAGATTTTTGTCTGTTTTGTTAACTCCAGTTTACACTGACCATAAATATTTGTCAAATAAGTGAAGCAAGAGCAGAAGACAGAGGCATCACAAAACCAAAAAAAACCTAGCCTTTTCCATGAAGTCAACCATCTCTATCTCACAGTGACCCTACTGAAGAGAGCAGAACTGCCCCATAAGGTTCTAAATCTGTGTTCATTATGGAAGCACACTGCCACATCTTTCTCCCTCATGGCAGATGGTAGTTTCAAACCAACAACCATTTTGTTAGCAACCGAACACTTAGCAACTGTACCACCAGAGTTCGGTACAGGCCTAATACAAAATAAACCCATTGCCTTCAAGTTCATTCTGACTCAGGGTGACCCTATAGGACAGAAAATGACTGCTCCACAGGGTTTCTGAGGCTCAGTCTCTACCTCATTTTTCTCCTGCCTTTTTGTTCACAGCCCTATGCTTTACCCGCTGCACCACCAGGACTCCTTAAGGCATCATTCCCCTCAAAAACAAACCCGCTACCCTGGAGTTGATTCTGACTTATAGCAACCCTATGTAGGATTTACAGGGCTATAAATATTTACAGTATTAAGGTTAGCAACCGAAGGCACCACCCACTGTACCATCAAGGGCTCCCTACAGGCATCACAGGGGCCCATAAATTGAACATAAGCAAATTGCAGCATTCCAATGCCAAAGCACCCATTAATCCGTATACTGAAAAAAATCATTAAAGAGTGATACAAACCTTTTACATTCTTAAATACAGGTCATTTTTACTTCCATAAAATATTTGCTTCTAGTCAATAATTAATGTTTTAGAGAAGGTTCAGAGATGTGCTGCAGAAAAGGGGTAGCATGTGTATCAGTGTAATTACCTAGAGCACTGTTAAGAAATCAAGGAGGAAAAGTGTGAGGGTGCACAGCTATGTACATGCACCTCTGAGCCACAGACAGACAAACAACAAAAGATGACGTGAATATAATTGTGTATACTATTAAAAAAAAATAAAATGGAGAAGTATCAGCAGCTGAAAGATATGTTCAGATCTGTATTATGGGTATATCTAGAGAAGAGAATAAATAGAAGAAAGAGACAAGAGGTCAGGAAACCTGGAAAGCAGTAACCTAGGGAAGAAATGGGCCTCCAGCAAGAAAGTGGCTACACTAATGGACAGGAGAAAGATTCAGGTGACATTTTTAAATCCTAAATCAAGTCAAATTCAAAGTTTGGTAACAAGATAAACAAGTAAGCAGGAATCTGGAGGTACATTGTTGTTAAGTTCCACCGAGTCAATAGCAACTCTTAAAGCCGCTGTGTAGGATTTTCCAGGAGCAGCTGGTGAGTGTGAACAGTTGAGCTGGCAGTTCAAACAGCACCACACAAGGATGTCAAAAACCAAAATACAAAGGGCAATTCTCCAATGTTCCAGAAAGGGAGCAGGATATGTTTATTAGTCCCAGTTCTTATATGAAACTTAACAAACATCCTGAACAATTTCTCTTCCACATGGGTCACCACTGAATCATTCTTATCTCTGGAATGAGTTTTTCTACTTCCATCCTCATGCAAGCCACCATCACCTTTTGCTGGACTATTCCAGGAACTACTGTCTTCACAATTCCTCACACTACACTGCTTTGAAAACACATTTTTTAAAAATCTTTGTTCATTCAAAAAATTGAATTTTTAACAAGTCTGAGCCACGAGCAAAGTACTAGCACTGTTTTAAACACTGGGAACACAGCAGTGAATAAAAATGAAAATTCTCTAGGATTTTATATTGCAATGATCTGATCACGTTACTCTCTTATTTAAAGTGTCTTTTGAGGATAAAGTCCAAAATCCTTTAAATGGCCTACAACATAGATAGGCTTAAGGCATATTCTCTGCTTACCTCTCTTATCACATCTCACACTTCATTGGTTTAATCAGTTCTGAGATTCATTTTCCCTCAGGGCCTCTTACTGAGCCTGGAAAAACCATCTCAGCTCAAGTTCACATACTCAAGAAGGCTTCCTGGATGTTTCCCCCATCCCTTGTACATATGCTCTATGTACCATCAAAAAATTTCATTTATACGGTTCACTCTGTTATAAATGTATAACTATTTGTTTGTCTAATGACACTCCCTGCCAGACAGTAATGTGCTCCATAAGCGCAGAGACTCTGTCTCCATCATATCCACATAGCCCAGAATTTACACTGTCCCGTTAAACTGAAATACCTATTATTGTTGTTGTTAGTTACCATCCAGTTGGCCCAAATTGCAATGGCCATTCGTAAACAGAACAAAACATTCCCCAGTAGCTATATTTTGCTGTGGTCAATAGGCTTCTCACTGGCAAACTTTTAGAACTAGATTGCCAGGTTTTTCTTCCTAGTTGTTTCAGTCTGGATACTCCACAGAAACCTGTCCATCACTGACGACCCTGATGGTACTGGAAACATTGGATGCCCAGCTGCCAGGATCACAGTGATATCACAGGATTGACAGACACATTTAACAGATGGGTTGTTGTTGTTAAGTGCCATCAAGTTGGTTCTGACCCATAGCAACACTATATAGGGTTTTCAAAGAGCGTCTGGTAAGCTTGAAGTGCTGATCTAGCCATTCTAACCGACTTTGCAGTCCAGCACATTCACCCACAGTGCGATACCCAATATCTAGTATAAGGGTGCTTCAAAAGTACATAAAAAACAGGAACTAAAAGATAATATGATTTTTTCAAAAACTTTTTGAAGCATCCTCATATAAGATATATAATCCTCATATAAGAAAATATAAATTTTCTATTTAAAAATACTATTTGAAGGTCAATCACAGCTTAGAAACACAGATTTGGAAGAATAAGTAGATCAAAACATTTGGACTCTAGATTCCTATTAAAACAAAACAAAACAAAAAAATAAAATAAAACAAAACCCAATTCCTAGCAATCCTGTGTAGGGTTTCTAAGGTTGTAAATATTTACCAGAGTAGAAAGCCTTATCTTTCTCCCATGAGTGGTGTTGGGTTTTAACTGTCAACCTTGTGGGTAAGCAATCCAGTGCTTATCCTACAGCACCAACAGTGCTCCTTAGACAGCATTTTAAAGTATCTTTAATGATGCAAATAAGGAAATAATAAATGGTACAAATAATGAAAATACTTTCTTATATTGATGCTTCATTCCCACGCCAATGGGGCTTCCACCAACACCATTCTACCCAAGCCATATCAACAAAGGTACAAGCTCTTTCATGGTACTTCCAAAAGACACTGCTCAATCTCTTGTTGAAAGTGAAGAGGACTTAAAATACTTACTGATCAAGATCAAAGACCATAGCCTTCCGTATGGATTGCATCTCAAGGTAAAGAAAACAAAAATTCTTACCACTGGCCAATAAACACCATTCTTATCAATAGAGAAAAGATTGAAGTTGTCAAGGACTTCATTCTTCTTGGATCAACCATCAACACTAATGGAAGCAGCAGTCAAGAAATCAAATGACATATTGCATTAGACAAATCTGTTACACAAGACCTTTTTAAAGTGTTGGAGAGCAAATATGTCAGCTTGAGGACCCAATCCATGGCATTTTCAATAACCTCATATGCATGCGAAAGCTTGACAGTGAATAAGGAAGACCGTAAAAGAACAAATGCTTTTGAGTTATGGTGTTGGAGAGGAATATTGAAAATACCATGGGCTTCCAAAAGAACCAACAGATCTGTGTTGGAAAAAGTGAAGCCAGAGTGCTCCTTGAAGACCAGGATGGCCAAACTTTGTCTCTTATACTTTGGACAGAGAAGGATATCATGTTTGGTAAGGCAGAGGGTCAGAGAAAAAGAGGAAGACTCCCAGTGAGATGGACTCAAAGTGGAAGAAGCAATGGGCTTAGGAGTGTTCATGATTGTGAGGCTGGTGCAGAACCGGGCAGTGTTTTCTTCTGTTGTGCATAGGGTCACTATGAGTCAGTATGGACTTGATGGCACCTAACAACAACAACCCATATGGGATGTCCCTATTGTTACTTAGAACTAAACTCAATATCTTCCTTTGGAAATCTGCACTTCCTCCAACATTAAATCTCTAGAGACAAGATCACTTTCTTTCTAGTAGACCAAGCCTAAAACATTACAATCATCCTGGACTTTTCCCTTTCCCTCGCCTTCTTTCTAAACTAAACCAAACCAAACCCACCGCCATCAAGTTGATTCCCACTCATAGATCTATAATCTAATATCCTATCAATTCTACTCAATTATACTTTTAAATGCTCCTGGTTTAGTGCTGTGGGATAAACCACAAGGTCAGTTTGAACAACAAGATCAGCAGCTCACACTCACCAGCTGCTCTAATTCCTTCCACAAGGCTACCGGACCTTAACATTTTTAACTGAGAATCTGACTAAACCTGCGTATGTTGTTGTTGTTATGTGTCGTGGAGTCGGTTCTGACTCATAGCAACCCTGCACAGAGTTTCCAAGGCTATAAATCTTACAGGTGCAGAAAGCCTCATCTTTCTCCCATGGAACAGCTGGTAGTTTCGAACTGCTGACTGTGAGGTTAGCAGCCCAATTCGAAACTACTAGGCTACTAGAGTCAAGTTTAAATCCTTCTATTATTATAAAAGTTAGCGAACATAAAGGGTGAGGATCCCTATCTTTCCAATGCTATCTCCAGTGTCTACATACAATGATCTTATAAACAGCACTTCCTTAATTAAATAAAATACTGTAAGCACATAAAATAAATTTAATATCATTATTATAAAGATATCCATCCCGCTCCTAATCAATACTCATCTTTAGAGTTAATTTGACCACAACAAAACTATCCATTGAATTTTTTTTAAATCTACAAATATTTTAAATTTAATTTAAAATAAAAATGAAAATATCCAGGAAAACTTTGTAAATGAAACACAATGAGATTTCTCTTAAAACATATTTAAATGTGCCATGAAACTATGATAACTTGAACAATGTACAAATTGTTGTGTTAATTGCCATCAAGTTAATTCTGACTCACAGTGACACTATGTATGCAGCACAGAACTGCTATGTAGGGTTTTCAAGGTTGTGCCATTTTGGAATCAGTATATTAGGACTCTTCAGAAGTCCTTCTTGGTGGGTCTAAACCACCACCCTTTCAACTAATAGTCTAGCATTTTCCTATCTGCATTACCCAGGAACACTAGACAGCCAATACGGCAAAATAGCGATTAAGTGAAAAACATAAAGCTAAAACAGATCCAAATTTACGAAAGAATTTAGTATGTAATAAAGGTGACAGCTCATATTAGGAAAAAGAATATAAACCAATCTAAGTGTGACTCTGTGGTTAATGTGCCAGTCTGTAAAGCCATTTGAACTGCATAGTCGGAGGTTCAGGCTCACAAGCTGCTCGTTGGAAACCCTATACAGTGTCGCTATGGGTCAGAATCAACTCAACAGCACTTAACAACAACATGAAGATCTGTTAGATAACCATTTGGAAAAAGTAAACAACTATCTCATCCTATATATCCAAAATAATGCATTCCCATATGAATAAAGGAGTCCTGGTGTGGCTCTGTTGGCTAATGAGTCAGACTGCAAAGACATTTGAACTGCAAGGTCGGTGGTTTAAGCTCACCAGCTGCTCCTTGGAAATCCTATATAGGGTCGCTATGGGTTGGAATTCACTAGATGGCACTTAACAACAACATATGAATAAAAGT
>NW_006408549.1:11965514-11968919 GCF_000296735.1 Chrysochloris asiatica | reverse complement strand
TACAGTTTAATTAATAGATTGTATAAATTATACCAATTTGTTATAGAACAAATAGGTGGTGGTTATGTGCTGTGGAGTTGGTTCCGACTCATAGTGATCCTGTACAGGGTTTCCGAGGCTGTAAATCTTTACGGGAGCAGAAAGCTTCATTGTACTCCCATGGAATAGCTGGTGGTTTTGAACTGCTTACCTTGTGGTTTGCAGCCTGATTCGTAACCACTATGCTACCAGAGCTCCTTAGGACAAATAGGTAGTATTTGTCAATTGCTTTGAAATTCTGCATATTTAATACATCAATCCTGCTATTTAGAAATTAAATAAACAATGCCGAATGTGTAAAGATGTTTATGAGGAAAGACTGGAAATAATCTAACTACCCAACAATGAAAGTTTAGATACTAAAATTATGTCAGAGGCATACAACAGAAAATAATGGCACATGTATACTTACATGAAAGCAAAAACATTAAATCATACTTATTAGATTTTTAAAAACGTTTACAAAGCTGTATGTCTTATAAGATTCTGTTTTAAAACAAGCAGAAAGTCATAGATAGATGATGTTTATTTATGTTTGTATATAAATAAAAAGTCTGGAAGGATATATATATATTGGTTACGAATCAATCTGCAAACATCAAGGTCAGCAGTTTGAAACTACCAGCTGTTCCGTGGGAGAAAGATGAGGCTTTCTGCTCCCATAAAGATTTCCACGTTCAGAAACCCTGTATAGTGTCACTATTAGGTCGGAATCGACTCCATGGCACATAACCACAACCACCACAACCATATTGGTGTAGGATAAGTACTGGACTGGTAACCACAAGGTTGATGGTTCAGTCCTACCAACTGTTCTTAGAAACCCTATGCAGACTCTATGGCCTAAAAACAACAACAAATATCAGATTATTAATTATGCATGGAGCCCTGGTGGTGCAGTGGGTTAAGTTTTGGGCTGGGATTTAAGAATTCAGCAGTTCAAACCTGTCAGTAACCCCACAGGAGAAAGATGGGCAGTGTGCTTCCATCAAGATCTATAGCCTTGGACACTGTACAGGCCAGTTCTACTCTTTACTATAAGGCCACTACGAATGGAATCAACTGGATGGCAGTGAGTTTAGATCTTTCTTAAATTATCTTAGATCTAGCTTAAATCAGTAGTTCATATTGAGGGAAAACTTTCAAATACTTTGCAAAACAATCATGCTGTAAAAACATTTTTCTTTTCAACTAGTATACTTTTTATTTTGCTTAGTTTTAATACTATACTCAACAATGCTAATACTCCTTATATATTCATCTTATAATATCTCTGAAACTGGGATGAGTTTGACAAATCCATGGAATCACAGCATTGTGTCAAGCTTAGTGACAATAAAGTTTTTCTTGGTGAATGATTCATAAAATAACCCTGTGTATTAAAATCAAGTAAAATACTGCATACCTATATTTTTCTAGGAATTAAACAATCCCAAAATGTATATGTATTTCTATTATTTGAAATTCTACCAAGCGCTATTTAGATTAAGGGAGTAGAAAATGGAATTCAAGATAACCAAAAGGGTAGGGGTTTAAGAGACAGGGTCATCTGCAGAGGTGGTTGCCCATGAAAACACTGCTTGCTGCTAAGTGTCATTAAGTTGATCTGACTGATAGTAATGCTGTAGAAAGTTTCCAAGGAGAGGCTGGTGAGTTTGAATTGTCGACCTTGTGATGCAGTGCTTATCCCAAAGAGCCACATTCTTAAGTACATCATAAATGTAGAGAGAGCCTTATTCACCTCCACAACATGATCATCTAACAGTGCCTAGCATCCATGTTTACAGGATAAAGAAATGAATGCTATTTTAGTAATAAGGAAGTCCACACACAATAGCAGACTGAAAGGGAAGGGTCAAGAGTTTATTTATCTGGAGTTGGGTAGTCTATAGACATGTAGAGCAACTATGAGAATAAAACCACCAAAATAAATGGTCAAATTCTCTACAAAACATTCAAGGGAACACCATGTAACATAACAGAAAGCACATAAAGCAGTTTCACTAAAAAGTTTAAGTTCTCTAGAAGGGTTTCCAAAGACAATCGAACTGCCTGTGAATTACATTAGCAAACTCCTCTCAAAGAATTGTATTTACACACCAATTGAGAACTGAAAGCATGTATTTAAATGGATTTCTCTTTGGTTGAACAGGGTCAACATATGAAGAGATCAAGTCCATAAATTCTCTAAAGTTGTTTGAATTTCACATCCAGATGCTGTTAACAGAGACTCTGTCTCAGTTAATATTTTGTATGACATAACTTTTCAGGGAGGCCTACAACCTTATTTAAATTAATAAAGAAAGTCCAAGAAGGTGTCCTAGTTAATTAATTGCTAGTAAATGTTCTCTAAGAACAGAGGCTCAAGTTCTATGTTTCTCAATGAAATAACTGCCTGTGTATTTTTAAATGATCTAAGCAAATTTATTTTCATTTTATTTTGTTGTTATTATTGTTAAGTGCCGTTGATTATATTCCAACCCATAGCGACTATAGGGTTTCCAAGGAGCGGCTGGTGAACTTGAACCACTAACCTTGTGGTTCAAACTGAGTTTGTTGTTCGGTGCATTAGCTCACAGTGCCACATCAGGGCTTTAAGACACATTAGAAGCAAGCACACCTTTTAATCATAGGAAAACCATTGGCAAACCAAGATCCATAAAACCCTGGCCCACTACACTTTGAATGGCACATTTTTACAATTCACACACCACCTCAATTTCCAGGGATGTCTCTCAAGTGAACATATAAATAAATTTAAAGTTAATAAGTCTTTAATGTAGCCTCAACTGTATTATACTTTGAATGTGGGTAAATATATTATTAAATTAAGATGACAGTCTGAATTACCATCCATTTACCAGGAATCATTTATATTTCATATAGCACTAGAGATGCCTTCTCTGAGCTTATGAAGAATTATAATGGGGGAATATCAAACCAAGCATTGATGGACAACTACAAAGAGCATTCCACGAATGGAAAATACTGCTTGCCTAGAGATCTATATGATCTATTTCAAAAAACAGAATCTTTTTGATACATTTGTCAGATAAATTAATCACACATGTAATATATGTCTAAGTGCAAAGCACTTAAGGAAATTCTTCTTAATCACAGGTTTCCCATGTTATGAGGTTTGTCACAACTTGCTACTGAAAATAACTTAAATTAGGATATATCCCAAATCATGTCTATGATAACATCATTACTACTTCCAGAGGCAAAAGGACAGAATTTTTGGAACATGATAGACACGACCAAAGAAACCCAATATGATTGCAAAAGCTTACATTCCTATTGTTGTTGTTGTTGTTAAGTGCCATCGAGTCGGGTCCGACCCATAGCGACCCTGTACAGGGTTTC